>NW_018165195.1:364517-428538 GCF_001263595.1 Phalaenopsis equestris | reverse complement strand
TATATATATATATATATATATTTATGTATAATTTTTATTTTACACATATATACATTACGAAACACACACCTATCTTTGTTTCTATCACAATATCTACTGTGTGCAAAACTTAGTGTGGCTTTGGGGCTTATCTCAAATGATCAAAAAAAGGGTAATAAGACTAATCTTGCTTCAAATATCAAAATGAGCTAGAGACTATCATCTTAACTTATATAATGAAGCTTCTGGGTCTCTTGACAGACACTTGGCTTATTCTCAATAAAGCCTACTGGTTCTTTTGTGGACTTTGAGCATTGACAAATTGTGTTATAATCAACTTACTGATTTCAACAAATGACGTGATTGTCTTAAGTGGTAGACAAGAAAATCATATAAAGGCAGATTTTTTAAAGGTCATAAAAAACCAGCATTTTAGCACGGCATTTATATCGAACCGTGAGACAATCGACACAAAGTAAGCAACATATCTGCCTAATCAGTCCAACCTCAGTAGGGATTTTATTTTGGGATTTTAAACAATTAAATCCAGGACACCTTGGATTGTTTTACCAAATTGCTCCTCCATCTTAGCAATTTGTCAAGTGTAGTCACAAAGTCATTTTATCACTATGTTCATAGAAGTTTCCTTCAGCTTGGGTTCTCTGGCTGGACCTTTGTTTGGCCCTTCAACAGATCTCTGAGTATCCCTTCTAATTCTTTGCATAAATCTACGCTTATCGCACATTTTAAGATGGTGATCAAAATTTGTTTGTGAGTTGTACTAACTTGCTAACTCAATGGAAATGTAAAAGGCTAGACAGAGATGAAACAAATAAAGAAAAATCCACTATCATAGCTGAAATAGTATAGTATAATGCCCAAAATTCAAAACTGAAATCCCCTATTTATTAAAAAGGTTCATAGTAAGTTGTACCTGTGATAAATACAAAAATATACAAGAGATGTGTTGCCTTGATATATACTCGAACTTGAATTGATAGTCGTTTGTCAGTCATATAGGAGTCATTGGGTCTCCAAAAGTTTAGTCAGATTAGATTCTTTAGGCATAGGCGGTTGCATGGTCGGGATTGATCCGATGAGTCTGATGATGATCATGCTCAAGCGTAATGAATTTTACGTCTTTAGTCAGCATATGAGTCTATCTGGTCATTGGCATGTAGATGCCTCAAATCTGATTGAACGAGTTACCCTGAAACTTGGATGGCGAGTCCCATTGAATCCAACTGGTAAGTTCTTCTACAACTCGGTGAGTCTAGCATGATTCCAACTTGATGAACTTATTCTCTTTCGGGTGGGGTGCATGTGTGTGTTTGTGCATCTGCAAGTATAACTTTTTAAAAATGATTTTAAATATTTTGTTGAGATGCAAATATGAGGTACAAAATTTTTATGCTTTTTTAACTTTGACCCTCACCAAATTTTGAATATACCAAGGATTTAGTAAAAGACGGAAGAGGTCCACAAATATCAAAACTTAGCTTCTCTTGCAGTAAGTCTGGCTTTAAGTTTTATAATCAGTAGGTGACAGTCACACTAGTACCTAATTTGCCATGCAATTTTTGCTCAATTTAGCTAGTACTAGTATATATTTATACAATCCTTCAATAGCGCCGCATACTCAGATCAATTGGTAAGACATCTGTTTGTCAATTGTATATCCCCTCTGGTCTGGGGTTTGATTCCTCCCGAGAGTAGGGTGTTGTACTCGAATTATAGGCACATAAGGATGGTCGGGGTTCGTACCATAGAAAAAAATTTTTTTTTAAATACAATCCTATAATACTAGCTAATATGATTACCAAAAATGCAGAATTGTAATTAGCACATCCAAAGGAGGAGCAGCGATCACAAAGCTCAGTGTCCCTGCAGATTGGAAAGGTACTTTTTTTGTATGTGACTTTTTATAATAAAAATACTCTATAATTTCTTTAATTTAGCATACTGTTGAACTTTGATCTGCTTGTCTTTTGCAGAATGGCAAATATATTTGCTGCTTCTGGCTCTTTTCTTAGGCTCGGCTGTGGTATTTTACTTGTTTCATGAGCACTCCGATTCATTCTGGAATTTCCCCCTCGGAAGAAATCAACCAGGTAGACCCTATCTGAGAACTGTTTTGCATGATGATTCTCAGCTAGCAGATGAGCAGAGCCCCTGGTGATTTTGGTGGAGCTATCTTGCAGTTTGCTTCCTGACAACACAGCCTGATGCAGCTGAAAGGCTGATTTACTTTTTTCATAAATGTTATAAATTAAAATAATCGATGCAAAATGCTCAAATGTATTGTTATATATATATATATATAATATATATGTCGCTCGCTGCGACTCTTTGGTAGTACAGCCTAGCGTAAGTCCCCTGAGGTCATGGGTTTTATCCCGCCTGAGTGTATCTGTTTTGCAGTACGGAATCGAGTGGTTATACACATGAGAGTGGTTGGAGGCTCGTATTATAGCCTCCGATCATTCTTTAGAATATGTGTGTGTGTGTGTGCGTGTGTGTAACATGTTTAACGGTTAGCTGTGAAAAGTTTAATTCATGATAATGTGAAGTTGAAAGGCTTTTATCTCCACTACATTTTGTTATTCAAGGTATAAATCTAAAAAATACGGCAATAACAATATTAGAGGTTAAATTTTGGCATATTTATTTAGCATTACAGGTTTTCTTAGTATGAAGGGTGTAAACGAGTCGAGTTCGAGCCACCCTCAGCTTAAGCTTAATTAATTTTATTAAGCTAGCTGAGGACCCGGCTTGTTTATTATAAAAGAAAGAAAATAATATTAATTTAAAATAATGTTATGATAGAATGACAAATATAATGAATAATTAGAAGATAAATATTAAGAAATCACTTAATAGAAAATACCAGGTATTGTTCCATTGCTTTGAACCCCAAATTTGCTGCTTTGCTGTGTTTATCACTTAGATGACATTTTAAAGTTGCTATTTTTATGAACCTTAGAGCCTATTTAAATCATCTTGGAATGTCCCAAAATCTTACAATAAAAGGTTTAAAGCAGGTATGCTACATATCTATTATGATCTCTTTCAACAAAATACAATCATTACTTTAGGAATAGTTAAGATTGTTAAGAATATAAGTATGAATGTTTATGCACTTGACTTCTAGATGCTGAAATTATTTTTAAGTTTAAATGTAACAAATGTTGACAATGATAATGTTGATGCTTTCATTATAGCTCATATACTAACATACAAGTAGTTTCATATAGATATGCTAATGCAAAACATCATCAGCAACATCATTATCATCATTGTAAAGCCTAAGATTATAAACTATATATACTTTTTGGGTAATGTTGTGACTCTTATTTTATTGGACCTTTTAGGTTAGGTGGTCTTGGGAATTTATATCATGATATTATATTTGGAGTATCAATGTATTGGGCTATGTTTAAGTGAAGGCCCATAGGGATTTCAAACTATTGGAAATTTTGATAGATATGGTAATGGCAATAGATAGAAATAATAATAGTGATAAGTAAGATAATTATGATAGATATAAAAACAATGATAATATTTAACAGGTTTTAATTGCATATAGATTTATGTATTCGAGTTTATCTCTCTTAATTGCTTTTAAAATTAAGAGCATAATTTTGGGAAAAAAAATTACTCGAGTAATTTTACTTTTATTTTTTATTCTATTTCTAAAAAAATGATTACATGTGTTTGTTAGTTCATAACCTTTAAAATATTTTTTAAGGAATGAAAGAGATCTCCATGATGACGGACTATTTATAGGGGTTAACTTCAATTTATCCCTATTTCACCATCATTTATCATCTATTAGCAACAATTTTTATCAATTATATCCTCTTAATTCTTTTTTTTTCTTTTATAGAAATTAAATTTCTAGTATTGTTGTTATAAAAAAAAAAAGCTTGAAGCACTTTACCCTTAACATATTTTTTTTTTATTTTGTTTATTTTTAATCTAGTTACTTTATTATGATTATTCACTTATAAGAAATTAAGAGTTATGAGTAAAGTTACACCATACATTAATTTTCATCACTAATGCTTTTGGAAATTTTGAGTCAACATTCAAGATTATTTGTGAGAAGGAGAACATGAGTTTCTTACTTGTTAGAGAGATTGTATCCCTCTTGAGGATCATGGATGATTTAAAGTAATTATAATAACATATCTTCATCCACTACCTTATCTATTCGAGCCTTACTAGTTGGAGTCAAATTTCTTAAAGCCTAGTAAGATGATGTAGGATGCATTTTAAAGCTAGCTAGTTATTTTATGATTATAGATTCTTATGTCGAGGACCTGTTTTTTTGTACCTATGAAAGTTTATACATATAATTATTTTTCACATATTTTTTCATTCCTCCATATTTTGCGCTTTTGTTGGTATAAGAAGTATGTTAGAAATTTCATGTGGAGTTCTCATGTGAAAAGATAGAGAAAGAAGTCTAGAATCTTTCATATCATCTCTATATATCAAAACTTATGTAAGTCTGCACATTTTAGATTTATGTTACCTTTTAAGGTATATTCACAAAAAACACTTCATGTTATATATATATATATATATATTTGTTTTTTTAATATTATATGGTTTCAAAATATTATATAATATTATTCCTAAGTTTAGTTATATCATGAAAAATACTTTAGAATACTCTTATTAACCAACTCTATGTCATAGGTAATAATTGAATTTTTCTTATGAAAAACCATTGGAGGCTCAATACGTAGCATCTTGTTTATTTTATTTAAATTCTAGAGGATTTTGTTCATTTTATTAAAAAAAAAAATTAACAATCATATAATAATGAAACCACTTTTATGAAAATTAATTTTTCCATATAATTGATTTTAGTTTACTCATCATTTTAATTACTTCTATAGAAATTTTTCTTCTTACGAGTAAAATGTAGCTATGAGTCCTATGCAAACACCACATCATTAAAAGGCTATAAAATCACTGAAGTGTAATTAATAAACTAACAATGCAATATGAAAGCAAGAGAATGATTGAGTGCAAATGAGCTTACAATACACTTCATTAAAAATATATATTACCTTTTTTCACATATGCACAACTTAATTTTAAATCTATATAAATATATACATCTAAACATAAGCATGAGACATGTTGTTTTTAGTCCCAGCCTTCGTATAGTTTTGACCTTAATGTTGCTATTTCAATAAGACTCATACTCATACTTTAGCTTCATGCATGCACTTCTTAATAGGAAAAAGTGTGTTGAAAGCAAAAAATAAATACTCATCATCAGAAAATAGAGATCAATAGTTATAGGGACATATAATATGCAATGTGTAATATATCATGTCTTATGAGAGAAGTAAGCTAACATGACACTTATGTTTATATAGGCTTTACCCCTATAAAAGAACACACATAACACATATAAAATATAATAAAAAAATATATTAAGATAAACAACTAGCATAAAAAAATATATAATACAATGGTTGTATAATAAAAAATCCAAATTACACTCTATCATAGACTAAACAAACAACTATGTTTGTGTCTATCACAATATCTAATGTATGCAAAAATCAGTGTGGCTTTGAGGTTTATCTAAAATGATTAAAAAATGTTTAATAAGACTAATTTTGCTACAAAAAACAAAATGAACTAAAGACTATCATCTTTACTTGTCTAATCTAGATGAAAATTTTAATTTAAAATTAATTGTATATGACTTTAGAAAATAATTTATTTAGGAAAATTTTATTTCTTTCAATTTTAATAAAATATCATACAAATGTCTACTTAATTTAAATTTGAAATATAGTCAACGGGACATCCCTTAACTCAATTAAAATTTTGATATTAATCACACGAGTTCTAACTAACACAAATTAATTATCATATTACAAAACCAATTTACTGATAAGAATAAATAACATTTCATGATAACATGTCCATCTTGAACTAAGAGTTAAATTCATTAATTAGTTTATGTGCTAACTCAAGATGATTAATATTATTAGAGAATTAATCAGCATCATAGTTATATAATCAATAAAAATGAACTTTATTACTCACCAAATTGAGCTTGGACATCTAAATAGGTGTCTAAACAACTAAGAGAAAATTTTAAGAGATTAGAGATATATAATGTCACTTTAGCAATTATTGTATACTTAAATAATGTGATTCTTAGTGTATTTAATCCACGAGCAAGAGTGTTGTATTCAAATGAATCTAGCCTAGTAAAAAAGCAAATTACTCAGCTCAAGTAAGTATGGTATACTTATAAGACATAGAGTATTCAAGTGGATATGACCCACAAAGACATGAGTGGGTGAATTATTGGATTTATTTAACTTATAACAATTATAAGGTTGTAATCTTATGAATGCATTTCATATAGATATTTTGTAGGTCAAATATGGATATGTCTAAATGTAGGTGAATACGACTTATCCAAATATAGATTAAGGCATCTAAATAAACTAGGGTTTGACTAAACGTGAATTATTCTTTCGTCTAAGCAAGGTTAAGTTAGGCTTGCTAAAAAACAATGCTTCACTAATGAATTTTGGATATAGCTCAAAACTTCAAAATACTATGAATGCGTGAGATAAATTTTTTGTAAGGAAATGGGATTGTAGAAAAGACTAATGATAGATAAATTATTTGGCTATGATAATAGTGACAGTTCATGTTTTAAAGAGAGCCTAAGATTGATTTAGTGGTACTAAGGAAGAGGATTACATGCCAATAAGTGTGCTCACACATATAATGTTGAACTCAGCTTATGCAAATCAAGCACAATCCTATTCTAATGAGATCAGTGAGAAACACTAAGTGGCACGTTAAATAATACTAATCATTTCTCATGCAACACACATGCTAATTATATGACCAAAGCAAATCATGTCATCCAACAAGTCTAAGTCCAATTAGGAAATCAACCAAGACTAACTAAGCAAGGCTATCCCTTATATATGTTGGTTTTCTAATTTATTAAAATTTGAGAATCTCATAACCAAAAATTAAATCAAATTCATTGATTCAAATTAGTATGATATTCGATTTTATCAAATTTTTTATTGGAATGAATGTTATTTGAATATGATTTAAACTTATGTTCAAAGATGATTTGAAAATAGTTTAAACATAGTTCCTTTGTTGGAACCTATGTTCAAACCTTGTTTCTATATCATAACTTATTTTTTATCCACAACTTCTAATTTAATAGTCAATCTTTAGATTTAATCAAGATTTATATATGATTTAAATAATGATCAAATCCTTACTACAAACCGTTGCTTGATTCTAATGATTGAAACTTGTGGTTAGAACATAATGTTACATTAAATATATATATATATATATATATGAGGTTCCATCTATCATTCCATATTTTTCTTAGAACTTAGGGTACTAGCCTAATGCTTGAATATTTTGTTAGAACATAGGCTTGTCACCTTTTTTTTTCTTTCTCATTATAACTTCAGTGGTCTGCAAATATTGTAATATTTGATGAATATATTTTGATTCAATTAAAGAAATATTAAAACTAAACTTGAAAGAGAGGATACCTACTAAAGACTTACAAAAAAAGACATCTACATACATAACACAAAATTCTTATGAACTTAAAAATTATATCATGAAATATAAATCATATATGAACTTAAACAATTAATTTAAACGTCTCTAAAAAAACTCTAGCAATCAAGTATTATAATCCAAAAAATGTCTCTAAAAAATACAAAAAAAAAATAAACTGGTGCAGCTGTTGGACCGTTGGTTCCGACCGATCAATATGGGGGCGGTTTTTAGGGCCACCATGAATCGGGCCTCTGGCCGGTTCACAGTCAAACTGACCTCTTCGTCCCGTGCACTATATTTTGCCTTTTATTCATCTTAAATCTGAATTTAGTAAATCGAACGAGTGAATCAATTTGATAAATCCGAATATACTAAATCTACTTGTAGCAAAAAGTCCCCTTAAAATAATTTAATGACAAACACACATCACATTTCTAAGATGTAGAATTTAAAATCAAAGTCCAACCTTTCAACTCAAAATAAGATAGACTGCGTGCCTTCTGGAACCAAAATCAAAACTAAAACCTGGTATCAACATCTTGACCTGATCCAGTCCCATCAAATGCGCGCCCCGTGTTCATAGGTTCCCCATGCGAGCTCCCCTCGAAACCGGGAGACGAGCGCCTGAGGTCAGCGGCTCACGACATGGTCTCTTCGCGTAAGAATCAAACGCGGTTTCGGAGGAAATAAAGTTCATCTTCTCTCCGCCGCCTGGCTTCCACCCAAGCAAGCTGCTCTTTTGCTTTCTTCCTCATCGGTCAGTCGTCAGGAAGGAAGATTCTCAAAGGAAATCATCCTGAGTGGGTCAGTTCGAATTAGATCTTACTGCTAGATCTGCGTGGTGCAGAGGACGAGATGGTGAAGGAGACGGATTACTACGACATACTGGGAGTCAGCTCTTTGGCCACCGAGGCCGAGATCAAGAAGGCATACTACATCAAGGTAACCCTATTCGTGGATGATCTCATTGCCGGCACTCTGTTGTGGCTCTTTATTGCGATGAAAATACTTCTGTTTTGACTTTAATAGTTATTAGATTCTTCATCTCCCAAATGCTAAAGCTATTTTACTGATTTTTTATCATTATTTCACTTTCTATCTTGACTACTCTTTCTCTTTCTTCTTATCTATTTGAGATCGCTGAAATTAGGAGGTTTTTGGAAGGCCTTCAGCTGGGACACCCTTGATAACTTATTGTTGCGAAAGTTTCATATATGCATGATTCTTGGGATACGCATAATGGATATGTTGTCGTTTTCATTTGGGGAAATGTTAAAAAGAAAAGAGAATTGTTAGATAACACAGTCAACCTTCTTAGGATTGGTTTCTAATTTCAACTGCTTTGCTATATGAATTGTATCACAACTAAGGCGAGTCAGCATGAGAGGTATCTCTGAAATTATTGGATTTTTCATTTCAGATAGCGGTCAGAGGCTGGTTGAATTTTTGAAGGGTACCCCGTGTGGTGCGGGATGAGTCAGGCGCGAGGAATGGTTCCCTAGGAAGTTATTTCAGTGAACAAGCAATTGAATGAGCTTGAAGCCAAGATCATATTTTTGGGCAGTCAAATAAAGGTTCTTTTGATATCTTGGCAAAACATGCTGTGGATGGATAATTTACATATCCCCGAGAACTACGTTGGACCAAAATGCTATGCATTGTAGCCTTCAATCTGATCAATGGTTAAGTATCAATCACAGTATGTTTGAAACCTCCGCTAAAATATCTCGCCCATTACAATGATGGGTAGAGCAAAGGATACCCCATGTTTCAAAATTAGTATCATTAGATATTTGAATTAGACAGATTGATTCATGTTAGAACTTAGTGGTTGGTGCCAATGAAATTATGCCTCTTTATGTTTAGTTGGAATGTTTATGTGAATCTTGATGCGATTGAGCAGTGTCGATGCTAGAAGGCCCATTCCTTTTGATCTTCATTACATGAGATCATTTGAGTAAGAATCAAGACTATCCGGTTTGAATAACTAGAAATTATTGGGTGTTATTTTAGATGAACACATTTATTTCTTATTTTTGGATTATTTTGCTATAAGTTTTATTATACTTTTTTTTCACCTCAAACCATTTTATGTTATAATAAGTACTTTTTGTAAGAATAGAGAAGATTTTATTGTGATCCCTCTATAATGGTGGTCGACGTTACGATCTTTTGCAACATAATGCTGTTTTGCAAAATGTCAAATGAAAAATAAATTATTTATTGATGTAATAAATTCTTTTTGTATGGTTGGAGGAGATTTGATAGCTATTTGGTAAAACAATAGTCCACCATTTGAAAATTTTAACCACAATCACTCCGAGAACATTGAATGTAGTCATACTTTTAGGATTTCAATTTGAGTGACCCAAAAGTGACCAAATTTCTTTTTTCATTTGTTGGGCCAAATTTTGAACTAATTTTGTAAATTTTATTTGATGTTTATAATTTTATAAGTCAAATCATGATAATGATGAAGTCAACCCATTAATAGTTCCATTAATTGATGGTATGCTGGATTTACAACTCATGGTAAAAAATGGTTGGTGAACTCAATTTGAACTTGATTATAGTTTGAATGAAACAAATTGAGCCAAAAATTTTCTTGGATCATTAAAATTTGCTTAACAAGATTTTTTGTTGGCTTTGTTTAAGCAGTTGCAATTCAAATGGGTCTATAGTGCTCAAGTGAGCACTTCATATGGGCAGACCATGTCACGTATGGACTGAACAAATCTGCGTGGGGCCTCGGTGGACAACTTGAGCATTAACCTACACAAGTAGATTTGTTACTAGCACGATTGAAGCAATAACATTGCTCTACTTCTAAGGACAACTTTTATTCTACCCCACGCCGCTTTACCTATAGGAGGTAGTTTTCATCTGAGTCACATATAAGATGTGACAAGGAGGTTATTATTATTATTTTATTATATTCTTAAGGTGTATCCGAGATCTCTTGGTATTCCTTCTTCATCTAAAAATATCTCTTCCCCTGCCGTTCATTCTCAACCATTTGACAATATTTTAGCGATGGCTTTTTACTTTCTCATATCAGTGCACTTGGGAAGTGTTGATACAATTAGTAGATGGGGTTGAAGCCTTGGTGTTTGTCTCCTTTGCTTGTTTTGATGTTGTTTGTGCAAAACAAAAAAATAAAGGCCGCTAGCTTTTGCCCTTCTTACTACATGTTTGTACTTGAGAGATATTGGTGTGAACAGAAGCCAAAGTTGTGCTTCGTATGGGAAATTGGTAGCTAACAAGCTTCTTGGGAGCATACTTTCGGCCTTTTAACCCTTTTGCTTCTACGAAACTTTAAGTTGCATTAGTGTGTTCTAGGGTAAGAGTTCAAGCGATAAAAGTTGGGCAAAATACAATATGTCAAGCTTGCATATTTTATAATTTCCAGTGGATATTCTGCTTTTAGTCGATGGTTTTTTTTTACAATGCTGCTTTGTAGAATGTCTTTAATTTTGTAGTTTGAGCTTTTATTATTGTTCTAAAAAATGTTGAGGCCTTTTTCATGAATTTTGGAGGGTTCCTCTATTTACTTCCGTGACACTATAGCCTCAAATTGAAGGAGTCATTCCTTCTTTCTTTCTGGGTCCCTATGACTACAATTGAGCGATGGATTCCTTCCCTTTCCGGGTCACTATGGACTTCAGTTGAGACACACTCCATCATGTTTTCTAGTACATATAACATTCTTTTCCTTGTGTTGCTATTTCTTGCATCAGGACTTGTATTTTTTTTACTTTGATAGCCTTATGATTATTATTGTTTGTTTGGGTTTTTACCATTTATCCATTATTGGCCACCAACTTTTGGTCGTAGCCACCAACTTTTGGTTGTAGGCCAAGGGTTGGGTTCTGATACCATAATTAAATGATCCAAGACTAATATAATGGAGGTGGGAGTTTCTTGAGGAAAAAAACGGTCTATTGTTTGATGGTGGCTTATGGTGCATGATAAGGAGGTTATGGAAAGGTGATATTGTAATTAAGGTTATGTTTAATGGTGGTTGAGGCTAAGAGGAAGTGATGGAGTGGGGATTATTTGGCTGAATTTTATGAGGGTTAGGACTAGGAAAGGGCTTGTGGAGAGGTTATAAAATTTTTTAGTGTTAGAATTAAAATGGAGAAAAGTATAGGTGGTGGTGAAGTTGGAATTATTGGAGTTAAGGTTTATTGTTGAGTGTTGAATTGAGGGTTTTATGAGGAGGGGTTGGGTGAGTAGGAGGTTGATAGTGCTCTTAGGTTAAAGATAGTGTGGGATGATCTAAAAATAAAGAAGTAGAAGATGAGGGGATAAAAATATGAACAAAGATAAAACCTTAAACTCACCAGAGTCCAAGGATTTGAATTTGCCACTTAGCTTCTCCAAGAGATTACACATAAGAAAAAGTTCAATATTTATTCTAAATAATCAAAGAGTGTACAAGAGGTGTTTGTATAAAGAACAAGTAAAACACATCAATTCCTTCGATGATTTTGATTAATCCAAAATAGGAAGGCGAGATTTCAATTGCAATCAAATCTTCATATCCATTTATGGATTGGTGACAAAGGGGAACTGGGGGAAATTTGACATTATTTTGCACATGTTGATTGCTTGGTGGGAAGAGGATGATTTATATACATTCAAAGATGGAGTGATCTTGTATTTTGAGCAAATGTTGAATTCAACCAAGGGGCCACCAAATCATGGTCAAGCTTTCTTGTAATGAAATTTAAGTGATAGCAATCATGATCAATACTATTGATGTAGTTCCGCTGTCCATCCATTCATCTTGTGTTTGAGGATTGCGAGTTGGGTAGGGAGTCAATTTTTGGCGTGTAAGGGCACATCTCTTACATTATATGGTTGAGGGATTCATTCTTCCCAACCTAAAACTATCCAAAGTAAGATAACACAAGGCCTCTTATTAACTCAATGTCAATTTTCTAAATAAATCTATCAAGTAAATGGAAAAGGGATCAATATGAATGACTAGGGATTGGTGAAATAGACCGTAGCAAATGCACAAAGATATGATGCTTATCTAGTAGATAAAATTGAAAGAAGTTACCATAATGAAGTAGAGAGGGCTGGAGGGAGGGGAACCTAACATGGTGGTTGAAGTCTAGAGAATTAGGAATCCATTTAGTTCAATTCAATTTTAAATTTAAAATCACATATTATTCCTTGTTTATAGAGATCCAAAAAATATATACAAAATTAATTTAAATTCAAACAAATTGAAATTAAGAACTAAGCACATTGAAAGTGGCTAATAAAATTATCCAAGAAAGTAGAAATAGATTAAAAAATTTCTTAAAACTCTTCTTTTGACTGAATGGTTAATTTTTTAGTTGCTAATTTGTTGATTTAAGCAAATTAAAATTGAATTTTCTTGATCTTGGATGATTTCTTTGATTATTAGTTGCAATTTGATGCAAATCATCAAGAATCTGTTGAGTAGCTTGCAAAAAAATTAAGATTTTTGTAGAATCAATTTTGAAAGTTCTTGATTATGCAGAAAATTTTGGATGTTAAGATTTCTATAGATCATGGCCTTTAGTTTCTTGTAATGGAACATAATTTTATATCTCATAAGGCTGAGCTTTATTTTTGGCCTGACAAGAGTTTAACTAAGGGGGCTCCTTCTAGTAGTGCTGGTGATTCTAGTTTTAGTTTATTACCACTCATTGATGCCTCAGAAAGCATATTTAGAAATTTCAT
The DNA here is from genome assembly GCF_001263595.1 of Phalaenopsis equestris. Taxonomy (NCBI): domain Eukaryota; kingdom Viridiplantae; phylum Streptophyta; class Magnoliopsida; order Asparagales; family Orchidaceae; genus Phalaenopsis; species Phalaenopsis equestris. Next base: position 415,245 of record NW_018165195.1, on the reverse strand, counting down.
TACCTATGATAAACTTTCTTGCTATTTTGCGTCAAGGAGAAAATATCACATTTTTCTAACATATGCTTCATTCCTACCATATTGCAAACATCTAATTGGATCACCACACAATCTCATCAATATAAATATCAACAATAGAAACTTCAACTTATTTTATATTCCACCTCAATGAGAACGTTGTTATTAACCCACTTTAGAGTATAAGCTTTTGGTTGTCATTCCCTAAAGAACCAAAGAAAAATAGCAAGGTTCTTGCTGCTACTTGAATCAATATGAGTTCTTACTTTTTTAACCATAATATTGACCTTGATGAATTCGTTACTGATCTTGTTTGTAGTCATAAGTGTCACTGATGAATTCTTGTTACTCTCTTAATAATTTTATAACATATTCTCTTCCCATAGTGGTTAGAATTTTCTTGATCTGCTTTATGGATGGTTTATTTTCTAAATCTTGCTTTCAACAATCTTCATCTAAATGAATCTTTAATTGGCTGTAACTATGATAATGTTTTCTTTTTCCCTTGACTTTGTTGGACTGCTTTTCTTTTTGATCACTTCTTTGGCTGCACTTTTGCTTACTACTGTTTGTTTTCTCTTCTCCTTCATAGCTATATCTTTTGAGCTAGCCTCTGTAATACTATGCGCTAGGAAAATCTTTAATTCTTTTAGAATACCTTCATCAAGTTCCATACTAAATTCTATGAGAACTGATTTTTTTGCTTGCATTGAGATGCTGAGTGCGAAGGCCTCTTGCATGCCAATTGCTCAGATTTCTTCCTCATTTTTTGCCATAGGAACGAATTCACTTCCACGTGCTTGATGGGATAAAATGGGGTCCTCAGTCATTGTATAAACAATACCCAATTACTGTGAAATCGTTTGCAATTTAAAAAGTTTTATATATCATTGTGCAAGTGAATGGATGAGATATTCAATAAAGCAAATGAATTTCTTTTTCTCACAAGTAATTCTAAACGAATAAATAGATTTATTTGCCATCCAATTAATTGTCTACCTCATCAGCATTCATTATGCCGACAAAGTTTGCAATTTTAGCTGACCCTTACTTTGAAATGAGGTGTCTAACCAGTGGTTGGCCTTCGTTATAGGTAAGCAGTTCTCCAAAATCTAAATGAATCTTTAATTGGCTGTAACTATGATATGATAATGTTTTCTTTTTCCCTTGACTTTGTTGGACTGCTTTTCTTTTTGATCACTTCTTTGGCTGCACTTTTGCTTACTACTGTTTGTTTTCTCTTCTCCTTCATAGCTATATCTTTTGAGCTAGCCTCTGTAATACTATGCGCTAGGAAAATCTTTAATTCTTTTAGAATACCTTCATCAAGTTCCATACTAAATTCTATGAGAACTGATTTTTTTGCTTGCATTGAGATGCTGAGTGCGAAGGCCTCTTGCATGCCAATTGCTCAGATTTTTTCCTCATTTTTTGCCATAGGAACGAATTCACTTCCACGTGCTTGATGGGATAAAATGGGGTCCTCAGTCATTGTATAAACAATACCCAATTATTGTGAAATCGTTTGCAATTTAAAAAGTTTTATATATCATTGTGCAAGTGAATGGATGACATTTTCAATAAAGCAAATGAATTTCTTTTTCTCACAAGTAATTCTAAACGAATAAATAGATTTATTTGCCATCCAATTAGTTGTCTACCTCATCAGCATTCATTATGCCGACAAAGTTTGCAATTTTAGCTGACCCTTACTTTGAAATGAGGTGTCTAACCAGTGGTTGGCCTTCGTTATAGGTAAGCAGTTCTCCAAAATCTTCATCAATGTCCTTTGGAAATTTTGGGCTCTTCCATGACCTATGGAGGGATCACGTCCTTGTTTTCGTGACACTCATAGCTGAAGCTGAGCTATTTGCTCCATCATGTTTTCCAGTCCCCTTCCAATTTTGGCAAATATATCATTATTTTTATTTATTGTGTGTTGCTATCACTTTGCATTCTGATTTGTTATTGGTCTTCTTCCTTTATAGCTTTTTGGTTAATCATCTTTCGATTTAGGCCAATAATCTTGCTTTAATGCCCAATTGATCAAAATTCTTTCGCGTTTATTTAGAGGGAGTCTTTGGGGATTTGGTATGTAAGTTTCACCTACTAATATTCTATGGGTTGAATAGAAATTGGATCAAGGTAGTTTATAATCAGATTTGATTCTGCTTGAGATTGGATTGAGCTAGCCTATAACATAACTTGTCTTGGCTCAAGTTCAGATTTAATGATTACAAGCTATTTTTGAGCTTTGGTTAAATTGGCTTGAGAGTGAACCATAGGCAATCCCACAAGCAAGTATGCTAAAATTAAATTAAAATATAAATCATCATTATTGAATTTTATTGCTGTATACCTTCTAATCTTATTTTTTTAAGTTTTCGTGCATTACATCTGATTATTTTTTTGCTAGTGATTGCGGATATTTGCAATAGAGAATAGCAAAACTCATAGAGTGTTGATGCTCATCTAATAGACAAAATTCAAAACTCTTTCCATAATGTTGCAGTTTGTCTTCCTATAACCTTTTTCATATTATTCTTTTCCTTTTATCTTTCGTTCTTGATTTTCTCCCTGCCATCTATCTTTATGTTCCTCTTATTCTTGCCTTACCACAATGGGTGAATTTCATTTTTTGCAACGAAGTAGAGAGGAGAATGGTACTTGATTTCTTAGGGCCCTTTTGGGGCAGCTTATAAGTGTGAAAGGCGTTCAAAACGTCACCTCACCATTTGGAAAACACGTTTCGACAGCTTATCCGAAAACACGATTAAGTTTTTACACTAATCGCAGGCCGCGGGTCGAACCCCGGGCCACCTACGGGCCGTGTTTCAGGATAAGCTGCTTATCTGGATAAGCATAAGCTGCCCCAAACACACCCTTAGTTATCCTTCCTAGAAGGCTATGTTTGACAACTGCTTACATTGGTCCACATAAATTTGCTATGGTCATTTGAAATGGGGAGAATCGGGTGGTATATAGGTTGGTGAGCATATTTTGATAATTCAAAATTAATTTACACTCAATCCAAAGTTAAATATCTGAGTATGATCCCAATTAGTAGAGATCTATGTAAGATTTAAAACTTCTTTCAAATTCAAAAAAGTGTGAAGTAATATGAACAAACCCTTTAGTAGCGAACAAAATGCTATAATTTGGGAATATGCAGGAAAGTAGGAAAAATATTAAAAACTAGCTGGATTTTAAATAATTTCTAGAAATCCTCCTTCTGATGGTCCTGCCTCTTTGAATGAATAAATTTCAAGTTTTTATTCTATTTTTAAACTGCATTTTCTGTGCTGCTTTTAAGCAAATTGAAATCTGAGTCTTTTTGGTCTTGGTTTCCTCCTTTCTTGCATATATTTGGAGTTGCAACTTAGATAAAAAATATCTCGATCCTCTTAAGGAACTTGTAGTATGTCTGGAATTTTTTCAGAATCAAGTTTGAATGATAAAAAAATTAAAAAAATTCAAAAAAAAAAAAAAAACTAAGATAATGAAATCCTTTTGGATCGCTTAATAACTTTTACAGAAGAACATGGTTGAACGAACTTGCACTCAAGAATCCTTTTAATATATTGGAATATATCTATGACGCTTATTCAGAAATGAATTTGTTTGGGGTTCTATATGTGAAATCCTGATGCTTTATCTGCTAAACAATGCCAAAGAACCCTACCATAACCAAGTAAAAGGGAAGAATGAAAGGACTTTGATTGATCTCTTTACCATTATTATTGCTTGAAATAAGATAATAACTTTGGTCTAGCTCCAGGACGACAAAACTGCCTCTATTTAGTGATTTATTATTTTATCTCCTAAACTATATTGTTTTTTATTATTTTATATCCTAAAATATATTTGTTTTCTCAGGACACTGAAATCTATGCTTTGTATTTGTTCTTTGAGTATCGGCCGGCAACATAGATGTTTTGTTGGCACATGCCATATCATTTTTCTGTATACTTTACGTAACATTTGAACTTGCTGTTGCTACAGTTAATCTTGCTTGAACGGAGAAGCGTTCAGAGCCGTCCTTTCACTGTGCAGTGCATGAGTCCATTTTTGTTTTCTGAATAATGTTTGATTCCTAGGATTTATTTTAGATTTCACATATTTTAGTTCTCCTTTAGTTGTTTTATGAAGTAAACTGAGGCAGAACAAATTTCTTCCTTTAAGCCCACCATCTTAATTTTCAAGCTATAATTTTTATAATTTTTGTATCCATGTACCTCAAGCTCTTTTTTATTTTTTTTATTTTTTATTTTTTGTGAAGTACATATTTCAGATTATATAAGAGAAAGCATTCTTGTATTATTGGTTTAATGACAGTGGGAAGTGGAGGAAGTGTTAAAGAATGTAACTGTTTTGCCTATTGGTTTTGTTCTGTGCAAGAGATCAATTTCAATATTATTTTTATTTGAAAGTCGACCTCCATGCTTCTGAGGGAAGGTCACACTTGTAAGAAGTCCTTATACGTACTTTCTTTGTGGTGTTTAAGTGTTAAAGAGGTCTTCAGAAAAATTGAAATGAAGATTATTGATATATATGACAACGAATCAGGCTTTCCATCATTTGTGACCCCCATTTTTATTGCAGGAAAAAAATAAGCCATTTCCTTTGTTTTTTTTTTTTTTTTGGAGTGTTGCTATCTTAATGTATAGTGCCATGCCCATCATTTTCTTCTGATTGATTTTAACAATTTTCATATTGTTACAGTTCTAGATATAGATCTTTATTCACAGTTGCACTTCTATTAATTTTTTGTGTTAATTTGTAGGCGAGGCAAGTTCATCCGGATAAAAATCCCAATGATCCTCTTGCAGCACAAAATTTTCAGGCAAGTACGATAGAGCTTTGCTTATATTCTGCCATGTAGATATCGTACAATGCATGATATACAATAATTTTTAACCGTAGGATATTAACATAACTGAGATCATTGAAACTAGAAAGTATGTTTTTGAAAAAATAATATACTCTATGGATTCTGTCATTTTATTGAATGTATAGAAATCTTTATAACTTTTGAACATTATAAACACTTTTAAAACCCCTTTCTCTATCATATGCATGCCTGTCGATCAAATTTTTTTTTTTTTTTTTTTTTTTTTGATAATTTAACTATTTATGTAGTATATTAAAAATACAAGGATGATTTGATGAAGAATATATGCCTTTTCAAATCTAGTTTAACCCCAATAAAAATTATCCAATACATACAAGATGAGATACATAATTTATGCATTGATTACATTTCATTCGAAATTTTGTATAAATTGAAATCAAAATTATCGTTTCATGCAAAATATGACATCCATTACTTAATTTTGAAGGGTCCTATTGCTGATCAAACAAAAGAAATTTAAAATCATGCATATAACTAGTTTTAATGATGTTAAAGAACATTGTGGCGTCATAATTTCATAATCTAATTAGATGAAAATATTAATTCTCATCCTTGGACTAGAAAAGAACATTGTGGGCTCCGAAAATTTGACAACCGATCCCCATGGCACTCTCTGCATTATTTTATTTTTGATTTGCTGAGAGCTTTAGAGGGTCTAATTTTCAGAAGACATATTGGATTGTAGATGTACATTACCTAGAGATTTCACCCTTATTTAACGAGTACTTTTGGATCCGAGGTTTGAGGTTTCCTAAAGGTGCATGCCCCTATGATTAATTACCCCTCCTGATAATGAAAGAACACTTTCGATTAAGGCTAGTCATTAAGAATTAAAAATTAAACATATAATAGCAACAAACTTAGGATTTAAATTATAAAATTTATCACTTAGAGCTTAATGTGGATGGTGGGAGAATTAAGACGAAAATTGATTAGGATTCTATGGTTTCATCATCCCAGGTCGTCATGATCCCTGATCTACTTAGAGGAGGTACTTGACCCAACCTAACAGAAGAATCATTGTCAACAGCCATGGGTTGCATCATCCAAGGTATCCTTGTAGATTTAGGGTAGATGTTTATCTTAGGGGACAAATTTAAGTCGACATTAGCTAAAATAAGACTTTGTGTCAATCAATTGTACCCTTATGATTCACAACTTAAATAGTAGAAAGCCGTTGGGGAATATATGGGCTGTGGCTGTGACCGTAACATGGCAATGTCATTTGGCGACAACCATCAGATATCATTTGGCGGCAAAAACACACGGACAAAGGACTGGGGTCATGTCCTTACTAGCACTTAATTACGTTAATTGTGAATATATTGATACATTTGATATGACATTTTCTTTTTGTGAGTTGAAGTCAATCAAAAGTTTGTCACCCTCAAGAAATTATTGCGGAGAGCGGATGAATTTTGCTTTTAACTTTTAAATGATTGAATTTTGCTTAATATATTAGTTGATTATTTTAAAAAGGCTTGATTTTAAAGATTGACCCTTTCAGTTGGAATCTTCGATTAATACGATCATCATCAGATAGTTAGTTTAAGCATGTCGACCCCTATCCTTACAAGGAGGAGAATTAGACTAAGTGATTTGAACTTGTAAACTATTATCTTTAGGATTTGGACATTTATTAAATTTATTAGACTCGTCATATTCAGTCCTTGCGAAAAGGAGGTTCAAACCAGTGGGGTGAGACTTATAACCCTGTCCTATACATAAGGCAACCTAATTAGCCCATGCAACATTCTCTAACCTCGTATATAAACATTTAATATTTTAGTTGGAGCACATGCGGGTATTGAAATTTCTCATATTTGAACATCTTTTTATAAGCTTTAAAGACTTGCATGAATTTTAAGTAATGAACCTACTTTACAAAATATCTCAAGTGGAATCCTTCTAATTCTTAAGGATGGTCTCACATTTCACGATGTCATATTTGACTTACGGAATAATCATGAGATTTTTATAAAATTTAAAATCATTTAAAGCTTAAAATATTTCAAAAGTATTATGATTTTAGGCTTTTAAAAAGGAACTGTCTTCTGTTCGCTAGCAAATATGTTGCGAATCAGGTGGCAGATTTTATTTAAATCAAACTTAGCTCCTCCTTTCGGGGTGTTTGAATTTCAGTTTAAGCTCAGTCTTATGAATTGGTACTTCAATTTTAAATTAAGCTAAGTCTCCCAAATGTTTTAGGTTATCTTTGAAAGCACCAATACTTAATATTTGAGTTAATTCAAATGATTCTAACTCGAGAGTTTTGATTTGAAAATTCCAAATTTTGGATTATTTGTAAGCCTTATGCTCTTAATTTTGAAGGCTCAACTTTGTCATTGACTTTTAGTTTAAACTTTTGAATTTAAGTTTTAAAAGACAAAAAAAAAAATGATTTTTATCTTTAAAAACCCGAAAAGCCTAAAAATTTTAAAACTTTAGAATTTTAAATACTTTTAAGCCTAAAGAGCCTAAATATTTAAAAGCATGGGCCCCCGTAATTTAAAACCATAAAAGGCTAAAATTTTAAAAGCTTAAGTTTTCTCAATCATTTTACAATGTTATATATATATATATATATATAAAGAGAGAGATACATACATATATATTAAGTCCAAAATTTCAAATATTTTAAGAGATTACAAGTCTAAATCACTCGGAATTTTGGCAGCCTCCTGACGCCAACCCTTGTTAGGGGGCACGAGAGAATGCCAACATTCCTAGCTTTCTCAGAAGAATCACTGTTCAGTGCTTACGACACTGTTATCGGGGGCAAAATTATAATTTTTAGCCTGCAGTCTCAAAAGACGCAACAGGGAGCTAAAAAGTATTTAATATGTGATCTTAAAAGATGCGACGGGCCTTCAGTGTACTTGCAAGAAAGGTTAGTTTGTAAGCAAAGAGCCCCCCGATTTAAAAATAATTTCCTGATGAGTTCGCTTTTTTTCATGCCTAGCAGGTACTTTGCTCTCGAATGGTGGTTTTCAAAAAAATTTCCCATAACTTACAAGAAACCCTAATTTTAAAAGAACTTCCAAACGACTTCTTAATTTTCCTCGCCTAACTGGTACTTTGCTCTCGAATGGATATTTTCTCAAAAAATTCCCTAATTACTCCAATTGTACCTGCAAGGAAGCGTTAGAACCCCATTTTAAAAAAGTTCTCTAAACAAATTCATAAATTTTCCCAGCTAACGGGTATTTTGCTCTCGAATTGAGGCTTTCAAAAAGTTGCCCTAATGCTCTCTTATTTGTCGGTCAACTTTTTAATTTAAAAAGTGGTGTTTTAATTTTTGGAAAATGAGACCGATGGATCTCATTCTTCTAATAGTTTACATAATCGTGTCCGATACCGCGAGTACTACATCTTCCCGAAAGGTAAGTTTATATCTCGGTGATGAACCCAATCATGCAAACTAAGACATTTGTGACATATGTTTGACTTGCGAACCTTTTATGCATGTCCGACAAATTCTCTTACCTCATATAATATTAGGTAAGGTTTATTTTATCTGAGTTCTAAGTTTCTTATAGAGTCAAACCTTTATTGTTAATTACATCTCAAATGACCGATGTCACTTGAGAAAACTCTTGATAATAATCAGATGTGTCAGTTCTCAAGAATTTAAAGTTTAGGTTTCATGGTAGGACGTGGAAAAGTAAGTGGGAAAGGACCAAATGAAAACAATTATTTTAAGAGTCCAAAAGAAGTAAAGGGTAAAAGGCGTCACAAATCCTGAATAGAGCCCTTAGTGACTTCCCAAATTATCTTATCGTGTGACTTGTGTTTTGGAGACGATGTTATTTAAGTGTTGAATCATGTCAATTTTATTATTTGGGACTCGCACTTGCATAATACTCAATTATACAAATAATCCGCATTTATAGGAGGGTTTGCGTCGTACCGAACGACAACCTCAAAACCTAAGACGAGTTAGGTTACGCTGCACAACATGGTTGTACAGGAGCCTAAACAATGATATAATGATTTACGTCGCGCTGGGCGAGCTACCTCAAAGTCATATGGATTGTTATTTATACTAGGGGGAGAGATTGCTGAAATCCTCTTTTTGCTTGATCCAAGCTCCTCGCTATGCTGCCCACGAAGTTGGCTCTAAGCCTCCTGTTGTAGTAGTAGCTCCAAGGTTTAAGGGTTTGAGGTTTACATGCCACATTTTGGTTTGTTCGTTGTTGTTCAAATGTTGAAATGTTCAAGAGAAATTTTAATTTAATTTGAGCGACATCGGTTTAGATCTTATGGTTCCATCATCCCGACACCACAAATTTCTCTTGAATTTACTTAGTCCAAATAAGTCGTTAAAACCATTTAGACTGAAGAATTCTCGTTAGCTATCGTAGGTTACCTCATCCAAGAGATTCTCATAAACCCAAAAAGGATGAATTAAGGGCGTTTAATAGGTTTAAAATTATATTTAATTTTAAAAAAAGAATATATTTTTGTTGTTTTGTTTTATAATTAAAGCATGGACTGTAAAGAAGATCGCATGTAAATAAAAGTGATGTAGAATGCAGTAAATAAACTATAAAGCGTACTTGAGCCTCTGCTATCTTTGTATGGTTAGTATTGCAATCATAGTATGGTTTGCAAGAGATTTAAATAAACTTGCAGGAAGAGTAAGCAAAGCGAGAAAATCCAGCACGAAAGTCAGAAAAACGAGTTGTAGAAATCACAAGCAAAACTCGTAGTCACGTATGGAAGACTGAAACTTGGTATAAAACATCAGTGAAGGTGGGGGCTCAGAGCTGTACTGTTTGCTTCCCAACCTTGGGTAAGAGCTACCAAACCGACGATCTACGTAGGGCGGTCCTTAACTTCGATCCAAGTGACTAGTCGTGGACCTTTGTAAGTTTTATCAAAATTCTTTAATTTTTCATGCAAAAATTGCTCTTTAGATTTCCATGCAGAGTTCACTTTAATAAGAAAAAGAAATTTTATTTTTATTTTTGTAAATATTTTGTAAAGTTGCAGCTACAGACTAATTACTCTAATCAGACTAGGACTACTTCCGACTTGAGAGAATCCGGGGCAACAATCCTACCAAGAGTTGGCGAATAATATCATCAGTTCTTATCCTCTCCCCTCATTAAAGGTCCTTGATGTAAGAGATACTATTCAAATAATTCTACTTCGTCTCTCTCGTTTAAACACACATAAGCAATGTCGTCACGACCCTCGCCACCAAGACCTCCAACTTATACTAGTTCGGTGATCTATATGTGACATTAAAAAATGTCCCTAATTGTCAGTAGGATTTGAGTGTGATATTCAGGCTCACTAAACATTGGGTTTATTTGTCATGATGAGAATTTTACTAGTTGATTTAATTAAGGAAGTCATGAACCACATCTAGGTGTATCGTCTTGTTTAGTGTTTTAATCAATTTGTGAATTAAGGTCAAGTGCTTAGTATCATCCTTCATTTGAAAATTAGGTAAATAAACTCTCACCTAGGGTGTGCTTATAAAATTTAGGAAGCCTACACTTTAACTTGAGCTTGAAGTGATTTAAGATGTTTTACTCTCAATTAAGTGTTTTTCAACTAAATTTTAAATATCTTTAAGCATTTTCTAAATAATTAAATAAAAAATTCTCATTTTGACTTGACTATTTAACAAGAGAAATAAAACAAAAGCAAGGAGAAGGTCGACCCACTTCCAAAACTAGCATAGTCAAGGAACGAAACAGCAAGTGAATCGGCATAAAACATTTAAATTCTTTTAAAATTGTGAATAAATCGGCCCCCAAGAAGAGTGTTTAAATCTACTCCAAGACAGTGTATAGTATGCGGCGAAAGAATTTCTTTGTCACACATACAATTATTCAAGTTCCAAGTGTGGGACATGTAAACTCATAAGAACTAGATGATATATATGTATGCAAGTGGAAACCTTGTGCTAAGCAAGTAAATGCATCAGAATTGTGTGATATATATGTAAAAATTGAAGTTTATGTATTAGATATGTGAATGTATAAAAATTGTGTGGAATGTATGCGAATCTTCCTAATGATGAATGTCGAGATTGTGGAACAGAATTTCCAAAAGCCATTAAAAATTTAAAAAATCGATTACATGGATACAGTTCAAGCAAGACTTTCCATACTTTTCAGTTCTTTCATCATTTTTTTTAACAATTTAACAATAACGACAATTTAAACGCAATATCAAAACCACAATTCATGTAATCTCACAATAATCCATCATTCTAAATGTATATAAGCAAAGAGATTCATCACATTTATTACAAGCATTTCTTTAGATAAATGAGGTGCAACAATAAGGCAAATGCATGAATGTGAAATTCCAATTACCATCGGCAAACACATATATGACTTGTTACGATTTACAAGACATCAGTTTGGGTAGAAAAATCTCATTGAGAAAATTTTGCATGAACATCCAAATGAATCTATCAAGATCAATCCCACACAAATAACTAAATAAATCAACAAAAATCAAGTGGAATCTACCCTATTTCATACAAGTATATCCTGCATGCACATTTCGTTTTGTTTTAGAAGTATCAAATACTTGCATACATTCATAAGTAAAAGAAAATCATGTAGAAATTTGTTTTAGGAGAAGATATACCTTTACGAGAGCTTTCTTGATTAAGAGGAAATGGAAGGATACCTCGGTTCTGATTTCACTGACAGGAAGGAGGAGAAATGAAACTCTTAATTTGGGTATATGAACTAGAGGAGCACAATGGGATCGTCGTTTGCTCCCCTTATCGAGGAAGGAAGCTCAATGACTCTTTTGGTTTTGTGAGATGGTGTAGGAGAGGGAGGCAGTGTCGGAAAGAATCTTGTCGACTGGAAGCAGAGGCGAGGGTTTCGGTCGTGAGGAAGTTCGGTCGAACGTGAGAGCGAGATAGGCAGGGGGGTGTCAATCGAATATTTTCGGTGCAGAGGGGAGGAGGCGAGCGAGTGGTGCTTCTTCGTGAGGAAAAGGGAGCTGGGCGGCGATGAGGGAGCAGGTCTTCTGGGAGAGCATGAGAGGGAGGCGAGTGAGATGCCGAGAGAGGGACGAAGGTTTCTGGGCGAGCGGCTAGGGGTTATTTGGCGAGGGAGATGGACTTCCGTGTCGAGAGGGAGAGGCGAGCGAGCAGCGGTTTCGGTGTTGAGCGGAGCTTCGATGTCGAGCGAGGAAAAGGCGAGCGGCTTCGTCCAGAGGAGAGGCGAAGCCGGTGAGGGTTTTGGCATAGAGGGAGGAGGTGAGTGGGAGAGTTGCGATTGCCAAATGGGGTGCAAGGGCTTCAATTTGAGGGGGAGGAGGCGTGCGAGATTGAGTGGTCAAGACTCGGTGTCGAGGAGAGGAACCGAATCTCTTCGTGAGAGGAAGGAGTCCAATGTCTGGAAGGAGGGAGCGCTCAAATTGTATATCCAAATTTTCAATGTGTCCGTTACAGGAGATTCGACGAGGAATTGATTACCTTCCATTACCACAGCCGCTTAATCAGACACTAATAATGCTTGATTAAATTTAATTAAGGATTTAAGCGGGGTAGTTTGAAATTTGAAATTTCGAATTACAGATTGGGTTGTCAGACCGACCCGAGATAATTGGACTATGTTTAGCCTGAATTGAACCCGACTTAAGCCTAAACTCACCTCCTTCAATTAAATTTAATATGCATCAATTTTCGTGTCGTTTGCGTGCATACAGAACCATAGCAATATGAGTGTCATTTCTAGTTAGAGTCGATGTTCCGGGCACATCCGCGTGGCCCATTTCGTCATCTGGAGTCATCCGGACAAGTTTGTCGACAGTTGGGCTAAAAATGTGTCAACTTTGGCTTTCTTCGAATTTCGAGTTCATCACGGATCATTTTGAAAATTGATTTTAGTTTAAGTGTCGGTGAAGTGAAGTGCTAGGTTTACGTACGTTGAATATGTAAATTGTAGTGTTTGCATGGCCGAGCCACGAAGTGTTCAACTAAGGCCTTATGATCTTATGGGAACTTATTTTTGGGCCCTCCACATGATGGTTATTTGCCCTTGCAACTAGAAGTTGAGTGCTTGATACCACTCTTGCGAGGTTTTCACAAAAATGAGTTAAGAAGTGGTTTGAAGCTCTATGTGAGGTGAGTTCCAATACCAGTCCTCTATGATGGTCAACAGTGAACTCCACATGATTGTTCTTAGGCTTTTCAACTAGAAGTTGAGTGCTTGAGACCACTCATGCGAGGTCTTCACAAAAATGAGTTAAGAAGTGGTTTGAAGCTCTATGTGAGGTGAGTTCCAATACTAATCTTCTATGATGGTCAACAAGGAACTTCTAAAGCTAGATTCTAGGTCCTAGGAGAAAGAAGCAAAAATCTCATTGAAAATGAGGTTAACATTATTATACCTGCCCGAGCCTCGATGTTGTCGGCGATGGCTATGACAACAACAATAAAACTAAAATACAACTTGTATGGTTTTTTCTTTCTTTTTTTTACAACACAACATTAAAATAAAATAAAATGAAAAATAAAATTAAACAATAAAATTGTTGTTTTGTGCTCGGGTAGGGTGAAAGCTGCAAAAAAAATAATTATGATTTATGAAATCAAATAAGACTCCTTAAGGTTAGCATATCAAAGCGCTTCATTTGCTTAACATAAGTGAAATAGGCTAAGGCACAGGGGGCATTTTTGGCTTTCTGTTGTGTAAATAGGGAGGAGCGGCTTGGGCAATGCAGTGCAGGAATCGCGACAACAAAGAGGAGGAAGAAGCTTGAAGTGGATCAATCAGCAGGATTTTGTGACGATAGGTAGGAGAATAAGGTCGTGTGAAGTGCAAGTTGGGGCGCTGCACTGTGCAGAGTGAGGATCACCCTAAGGAGGTGAGACAAGGAAGACCGAAGGAAGGTTTGGGCATTCGGTTCAAAAGAAGGGATAAAAGGGCTTTGTTGCAGGGAAGATCGAACGGCCTTTGTTCGCTGCAGGGGAGGACTTCGCATATGCAGTGGGCTAGGACAAAAAAGTCGATCACAACAAAGAGGCACAACGAGATCCTTCATACGATTGAGAAGAAGAGGAATATTAGGTAGGGATGGTCGCATAGCTTGGGAGGACCGTAGATGAGGATAGACGCGGCAGGGTTGGGGGAGAAGGAGGGGTTACTGTACAACGCAAGAAAACTAACGAAATAGAGTAACAATAGATTTTCAGAGACTTTATGCGCTATAATCACGTTGTTATTTGCGGGAGAAAGCTTTGGCATATGAAATAGAGAGGAGTAAGGAAGCCTTCGGACGGTGTTTAAGTGCGACAATTTCAGTGCAGTGAACAAACAAACAAGGAAGAAATAGGTAAGACATATATTATTCCTTCGTATGACTTTCAAATAAGAAGAGGGCGACTGTGGACTTTGAACAAGAAGAAGTCTAAAGCCTTTTGCGAATTCCTACACTGTGTCAGTCGGACAGAAGGAAGTGGACAGTGATCGTAGAAGACAAACAAAAAGGGGAACGACAAAATAATGAGCGAATGAGTGGTTACTACACGTTTGAGTGGGCTTCAATAGGCTGGAAAGAGGTAAGTAGATAATTAAATTAATTAGTTAATTAATTAATGAGTTTTACTGTTTATTTCTTTATTCGTTTTTTTAATTACGCGGTCAACGAACATCACGTGTTTGCATTCCATTCTAAATTAATTCAAACTTTGTTAATCTTGAAAAATTAAGAGCTAGCGCTGAAAGGAAAGCATTACTTTATAATGACAAGCCATTGCCTAGTCACATAATTTGCAACATACAATCAAGGGCTTCTAATGTAAGACATTGGAGCGTTTAGAATTTTCTAATGCAATTATTATTTTTTTCTAAAGCAATTATGTGATTTAATGCATAAAAATAAAACAACAACAACAATAAACCTTTATCCCGCTAAATGTTGTTGGCTATATGAGCTTTTTTTCTCCATTATGTCCTATTGAGTGTCATTTTTTCATTTAATTCTAATAAACTAAGATAATTTTTTATACAATATGCCGAAGTTTTTTTAGGTTTACTTCTGCCTTTAACAAAAGTCGAATCTTAAACATCTACTCTCCCAACTGGATCATCAGATGATCGATGTTCAATATGACCAAGCCATCTACGACGACTCTCTCTAATCTAATTTGCCATTAGAGCTACACCAACCCTTTCGCGAATACATTTGTTTCCCATTTTGTCTCTATGTGTCAAACCACCCATCCACCTAAGCTTGCAATTTTGAACTCTTAATGATATTCATAACTGGAATCATAGCTTATTTGATTTTATTTTAACTACACTTTGTTATTTTTCTATTTGAACTAGTTATTATGTTTTGTTTTTAGTTGACCTTATGCACCCTTAAGCTCTTATATGAAATCTGGTACAAGATATTTTAGGGTATAGGGTTTCTTAGGCAATTGTATGAGGTGATACACAAAAGTCACACTCACCATATTAAAATTCGTCGTAAATAGAATAATTAAATTAAATATTAATCAATTTTAATAAAAATAAAAAGAAATACACAATTTGTGTTAAATAATAATTTAACCATAACACCAACAGAGAATTCTCTTAGAATTTTAAGTCTGACATAAAGTATCCGTTGATTACAAACAAGCTCCATTTGGAAAAGCCTAATTGTACTAAATTTCAAAATAATCAACCTCATAGGGAAATCAATCATTAATTTTAGAGAATCAAAATAATAAAAGGGAAAAATATCAGATAACAATCCATGTCTCATGTCAATACTAGAGGATAGTTTTCTCAGAAATTGATGGTTGCGACTTTCAACACCCTAGAAAGAATTCCATCATGGTAAGACAAAAAAATAATAGCTCAAAATAGATTATCAATGGGATTTTTTTTCACATGGTTTAGGTGTCACTTTATTTATAACCACAAAATTCTTCTAGTATTGGCTATAATACTTTGAATGATCGCATAAATCTTGCTACAATAGCATTGCAGCTAGATGCTATACGAGATTTTCCAATATACCTCAAATAATTAAATCACATATTACACTTAAAAATGGATCCTAAATTCCTGATTGATGAAATTTAAAGGCTTATACCATTTAGAAGTTCAAGATGTGGCGTTAGGATGAGAATAATGATATTTTGTGTTTTGTTGCTGTTCCAATAGTCTTATATTTTAATTTCTAACTTATTTTTGATGTAGCATACCTTTGCTATTGGTGCCTATGAGAAAATGACATGTTCTTTGATCTTTTGATTTTTTTGATTACCTTGATAGGATTTGATTATCGTTGTTAGTTATTTAAATTCAACCTTCTTTGGATTCCATATTTCTCTATATATGTTACAAACCTTTTCAGATATCCTATGTTGTTGTACTGGATCCTGGTATTGTAATTTTAATTGCCTCTTGCATTGTGTTTTCAAAATGGCAAGTGCAATGCGATGTATAAATTTTTATGTTTTGTTATAATGCACTTATAGAGAAGAGACTAAATCACTGCATTGTTTTATTCATTCTTAGATTTTTGAAAAAATTAATTGAAGGGTTTTTTTTTTTTAACAAATTGTACGTGTTTTCTAGTTTGCTTCAATGGAAACTACTATTTGCCTACGCTAGAAGTTAAAAAAATTGCAAATTATGATTTTTAGTGTGTTGTGCATCTCATCCTAGCTCTACCCTAAACATTAAGCTGTGCTGCATCACTGGTATTATTTGCAGTGAACAGTGCCTTATCCTACTTGCCATACCCAAGCTCTCAACTATGAGCTCTTGGGTTTGATTTCTTACTCCTTATATTGTTGCTTATTTTCTGAAAAATATCAGGAATGTATTTCTATTTGTCTCATGTATCAAGTGTTAGTTTCCTCTAGTGACTCAAAATTATGTTGTTGGTGTTGGTGTTGTGCTTGTATATAACATATGTATGTGGGATATGTTTCTATCTTAGTTTCTATCTTAAAAAAAAAAAAAGTGACAATATAATTCATTGCTCCAGCATAGTTTCATTGGCTTAAAAATATCGAGGGAGAAGCTACTCTTTTTCAAAGCACATCAAAATCAAAGGCCAACAGTCTCTTAGCAAAAATTAAAGGTCCCTTTTCTCATAATCCTAACTAAGCAAATTTGTGGGGAGCTTGGCTCAATTTAGAATCCAAATAGCAAACGATATTGATCCAAATTGAGCCAAGAGGACAACCAAATTAGAAAATTTACTACACCAAATTAAATAGAGAGCATATCTTGTTCTATTTAGGGTCAACGTCATAAGCATACTTCTACCAAAAAAAAATAAAAAAAAATTGAATCATTTGAAAAAAAAAAAACAAAGGAAAATCAAGCTTTTGAATGTCAATTTGCATCATTTTTTTTTGTTTTTTTTTGTGAACTGAAGTTCTGGTTAATGCGTAATTCTAAATGTGCAATTTAACAATTTTTTTTCTATCTTTATACCACAGTTATAGAGGAGAGAAAAAATTATGTAAAATATTATTTGAAACATTGGCAGCTATACTGTTTTTGAGGTTTATGATTCAAAAGTTGTGCCGGATGCTGCCATTTTAGTTTTGGGCTGTTGGTAATCTTAAACTTGAATGATGAAGCTGTCATAGTAGATTTTACTATTGGCAAATTTGTGCTGGTTTTGAATGTACTTCATGAAGATAAATGCTAACATTGTTGCTGGCTTTCCAGGTTTTGGGGGAGGCCTATCAAGTACTTAGCAATCCTGCACAGCGCCAAGCTTATGATGCCCATGGGAAATCAGGAATATCAACGTAGGTTTAAACTTTTTCCTTGCTTTTTTTTAACAGAAAAATTCAATGCTTGAAAAGTTGGATAATGCATTCACACTTGTAGCCACCATCCTTATTAATAGAATTGTTTTTCTTAAATATTTCTATCTGTTTGGACGCATTATTGTGCTAATTTTTATGTTCAATGACATATATGAAAGAAGCAGCAACAAGTTTGAAATGTTCAGCAGTATGTTGATTTTACTTTTTTCTATTGAACCACTTGACTTGTACTTTGCTAATGCTGTTACACTTCACAGAGATGCTATTATTGACCCTGCGGCTATCTTTGCAATGCTTTTTGGGAGTGAACTTTTTGAGGACTACATTGGTCAGTTAGCAATGGCTTCTATGGCCTCGCTTGACATATTTACTGAAGGGGAACAAATAGATGCTAGAAAACTGCAAGAGAAAATGAGGGTATTGTTTGTGCTTTTTTCTGCTTCATTTAGATATTTCAATATTTAGATTGTTTATTTGGAAGGTTCAGCGCATGCGTGCTATAAATAATGAACCCTCTCTGCTTTTAACATTTTTAACATTATTATTTTTTTTTACTAAACTAGTTGTTAAAACAAAAGCAGAAGATCTGCAGCTCAACAATTTTGTCCGCTATGGAACATTGGCAGTAGAAGGGGTATGAGCATGTTTCCTTTTGAAAGTTTGTTGAAAAAGGAACGAAGGCATGAATATGAGCAAGAGAAGAATTGCCAAATAACATATCTTTGTACATTTTTTGACTTTGTGCGTTATTTATCATTTTTTATGGAAGATTTTATTTTATCAATATATTTTTTTTAGTAGCCAAGAGGACTGACTCTATAATTTAATTATGACTTTAGACTTGGTGATTAGAATACAAGAAACGAAATGTCAACTGTAAAATCAATAATATTCATCGACTATATATGATCAACATTAGCATGGAAGTTACTGAGCTAATAACCCTGCCTATATGAATTTATCATAGGGGAGAAATAAAAGTGGTAATAAGTAAACGGTTCTATCTACCTTTTGGTAAATCAAATGTGAGCTCCTTTCTCTCCTCAAATTCTATTAGGTAGATATTATAATACCCACAAATAGTGATGACATTGTGGGAATCCTTGCATAAAAAAATGAGTGAATGCGATATGTGGTTGATGGACATGTACTTGCAGAAAATGAGAGAGAGAGATCTTTTACCTGGAACGTAGGGAGAGCGTTATGGATGGCGGTGATATTGGATTTTTGTTGGGGACTAAACTTGGAGAGCGAGTAGTTGTCACTTTTATTTGAGGGAGAGCTTGAAGAAACCTGAATTGCTTGAGAATTGTCTGTTATACACTCGATTGGGGAGGAGACTCTTCTTGCAGTAGATAGAGAGAGTGAGAGATGGAGAGAGAGAGAGAGAGAGAGCAAACTTGCCATACTGAATAGAATAGAATGAGATTGATATGCAATTCTGGACTTGTATGAGTTGAGGGACAAAAAATGGGTGGTTCGATGAAGGAACCCATGAGGATGAGAAGAGAGTTAGAGTCTATGTGCTAGGAACTTTTGTGTTGGAGGGAGGTTTTCCACATTTGGCAAAGAAAAGGTAGGGAATAATTGATAAGTTTTAACAGGTGAAAGAGGATTAAATAGGTTAACATGAGTGGGAGTTTGTGCTTTTATATGCCGGATGGATAGAGAGTAAGTGTTTGTGTTAATGGAACCCATGAGAGTGGAAAGTGAGTCAGAGGCCGTGTGCTTGGAATTTATTTGTTGGTGGAGGGGGTTTCCACATTTTTTAAAAGAAGAGATGGGGAATAATTGCGGTTTAATAGGTGAAATAAAGATTAAATAGGTTAACATGAGTGGCGGGTGTGCGTGTATATGTATGGATAGAATGTGTGGGATGCAAGGGAGTGTTGTGAGAATATGTTTGTCAACACATAATGCTTTACAATGGCTTTTTTTTAATTAATTATTTCTTTATTATTTTGATGCACTATGCAAAAACAAAGCTAGTGCTTAAGTTCATTGAAACTCACATTTGCCATATGATAAACACCTTAAATCTTTAAAAAGGGAATTATAAAAAAAACATTGAAGTATCATGCAAATTTCACCACACAATTAAATAATCAAGTGATGGCATTATATTAAACATTATTAATTGAGAGCATTAGTTTTACTTTTATATAAATAGTCAGCAATTTAAATACTAAATTCAAGATATGTTTTATGTATACCTTTAAGAAGAGTCGATATGAATGATAGAAAGTAGGGTGCTTTAGAACATAATGGTATGCTTGACAAATTTCTTGAATAATACTTGAGTAAATGCCCACTAAACAATGATTATTAGTTTTTCTACCCTAATTGGTGGTTACATTTAAATCAGAGTTCTATTTGAAATTGGTAATTTGTGGGTTCTAAAAACTTTTATCCAGCTCTTTTGATTATGCTAATGACTTTGGACTATTATAGATATTGAATAAGAAACTATTTAAAGATGTCACTGTCTAAGAACTTTTTGTTCTGATTTGAAATTTCTCATTTACATTAGCTTTTATGGTTAATAATCTCTCTGGATCAACTAAGAGGACTTTTATCTCAAGCTAGTTAGAAAGCTTTATTATATTGTAGCTTAGTAACATTACTTTTGTTTGGAAGAAAAAGGGATATAATGTCTTCAGATTTAGAGGAAATGGTGGAGAAATGATGATTGATGTGGTCAGGATTATATAGCCTCTTTCATTTTGGGTTATATGAACTCTAATTAACTTAATTAGTGTAGGAAGTTGACTCTAACATATTCATCACCCTACTGTATTTTGCAAATTAGGGGCTGTTGAAATGGTTAATTTTAACTCGACATTGGCTAATTGAGTGTGTTCTAGCAGGTGCATGTTATGACTCACAACCAGTGAACTTGGTCGTTAGAGAAGATCTGGACTTTGGTATTGTAACATATTGATGCAGTTTTTAGATAAATTACTAGATTAGTGGTACATGCCACATATATATTGTGTGAGTTTTTTGAGTGTGATCATATGGAAACACTTGATACAATATTAATTGTTTTTAAGCTTTCGTTAAATTTAAAACTTTTATCTTTAATAAATAATATCGTGAATGGTTGCGTGTTTGCTTTAATTGTCCTGACCCATCATCGTGGAATTGAAGTTCAAATGAATTGCTTAAGTGCTTATAATTACATCAATTTTTTTTAAATAATTGATCATAAAGTTTATTTCATAGTTAATTTTTGATACCTTAAAAGAGCCACTTATAAATATGAAGTCTTTCTATTTCAAAATAATATTTGATCTACTATTGTTTATATAACACCCAAATGATATAAATACCTTTAATTTGTTGCTCCACATTGGTGACACAAATTTTTTTCTATCACTTATTCAATCCATATTATGTTTTTCTATAATATTTATTAAATAACAACTGTGAGTTATAAATGTAACTCAGTGCGCACATCACAATTTTAAATCATTACAACTTAAGTGAAAAAGAAACAATATGATATTGTAAAGCAATTATAAAATTTTTTATTATTTCAATTACAATTATTATTATAAATATCGCTTGATAGTTAAGAGTTATGTACAATGATGAAATTGTAACATTCATTTTGATTTTAAGCGCTAGAATATATATTGAGTTTACCATATCTTAACATTAATCAAGCTCAACATTAATTGGGTAGTGGAGATGGCTCTCATGGTGGTGGCGAAGTTAGCAATTATAAATGCATTGCTATGGTGGTGGAAGGAGCAATAGTGAACTGTATTGGTGGAAGGAGCGATGGAGGATTTAGTTTTGATGGCGATGGAGGGTGCTACTTTTAGTATGATGCATATCCCAATATTAGGGGTGGGGATATTTTTAATGAAAACATGAGGAACTACAGAGTGGATGATATTTTGATCAGTGAATGATGATTTCATCTGTTGCTTATGGGATTGCGTTTTTACAGTAGATGTCACGATTAAGTCCCGGGGCAGGAAATTACTCAGGTAAGAATAAAATGCCAGATGATAAAATTTACATACTGCTTGTATACCACTGTTTAAAATAATTATTTGTTTAATAGAAATCACCACTAAATAATAAAATTTAAATTATTTTAAAAATAAAATGTTTATGAATGTAATTATTTTTCTCTAGTTTGGCCATATCTTGTATAAGTAAATTCTCTTCTATCGTTAATTTTCAAGCTTATGACTTCAAAATTTTAATTTAAATTATCGCGAGTTATAAAAAAATAGAATAAATTTTTATAATTTAAAAATTCAATAAACATAAAAGCATTGAAATGATAATATTCAGACTAGTTAAAATTTAGTAAATCAAGATAAGACTTGGTAATTTATTCAAGTATGAACATATAAAGAAGTCAAATTATTCTACCATATCATAATGACAATATCATATCTTTTCTATTACATTTACTATGGAAGCACCTTTCAAAATATATTTTAGTATAAATATTTTTTTTAACTTTTTGTGCATGAATATCTTAGCGTTTCCAGCTAGTATTATAATGAGGTGAACTCTACCAGTTGACATGCCTATGTAAACATTCTATATAATTCTTTTCATTCATATTTTCATATCATTTAATATATTTCTTTAATAATTAGCATATATATAAATAATTTAAACATGTTAAGAAAATATGTCTTTCATTTTAATATGATTGTATCATTCAATAGAACAAATAAATTATACTTAAATTTATAGTGAGAATATTCTAAATGATTATTAAAATTATTACAACATTTGGTTTAGAGGAATCAATAGTATTAGTATAAATTTGAAATATTAGTACTCGCCTCAATCTTTGATGATTTTTGCTCACCTTTTTGTCCTTCGCTTCACTTAGATTGTTTTTTCTTTCGCTTCATTTAAGTAGAAAAGTTATAATTATCTACATAGGACAACGCATGATTTACTTAGTTTGTTTTTTCGTTCACTTCGCTTAGATTGTTTTTTCTTTTGCTTCACTTAATTATTAACTTTAAATCATGCACATTTCTTTCCTCTATTGATCTATCAATACTTTTATCTTGTGAACCTTATTTAGTGTTCAACATAGTGTGATATTTAAATATAGATAATTTCTATCAAATTAGTTAGGTTAATTATTTTATTTATTCAAGATATATTTATAGTATTTTTCTCTTGTTTTTTACATCTATTTTTTTTTACTCAAACATGTAAATTTTATTCAATTAATTTATAATGTTATTTAAAAGACAACTTGTAAAATTTAATTTAAGATTACAAATAAATCTTCATTTTCTTATTTTTTAAGTTTACTTATAACTTGTTATTATATGTAAATTATAAAAATTATCATCATACTTTAGATTATTTATTTTATTCAATAATGACAACAATTTTAAAATTTTTAGTATTATCTTGGTTTATGAAGTCATTAAAGATATGTATACAAGAACTGTTACTTATGTTTGAATAAAAGGAGGATTGACCAAGTATTTTTTTATTTCTGTTGGTTTACATCAGGGATTGGCTTTAAGCACATATCTTTTTGCTTTAGTTATGGATGGTCTTTACTAGACGCTTACAGGAGGATGTACCTTGGTTTATGCTTTTTGCTGATGATATTCTTCTCGTGGATAAGGCGAGAGAAAAAGCTCAGGAAAAACTTGAATTATGGAGGTCTGTCTTGGAGGCCTTCGTTTGAGTAGAAATAAAACTGAATGCTTGGAATGTAATTTTAATTGTAGTAACTCTAGCGTCAGAAATGTAACTTTGGGTGATCAAATTATTAAAAGGTGTGAACGCTTTAGATTTCTCGGATCTAATGTTCAAAGTGATGGTGATATTGATGGGATGTTATTAGTAGAATTCAAGTTAGTTGGTTAAAGTGGAGCAATGCTTCAGGCCTATTGTGTGATAGAAAAGTACCGCTTAGACTGAAAGGAAAATTTTATAAGATGACGCTGAGACCTGCAATGCTATATGACGCTGAATGTTGGCCTTTAAAAGAGATGCATAAAACTAAGTTAAATGTTGCTGAGATGAGAATGATTAGGTGGATCGGTGGCTTTACACTCAGAGACAAAATGCGAAATGAATATATCCGTGATAGGGTCGGTGTAGCTCTAGTGACGTACAAAATTAGAGAGAGTCATCTTAGATGTTTTGGTCAAATTAAACGTCGACCATCTAATGATCCGATTAGAAGAGTAGATGTTTTAGATTTGAATTTGACTTATGGTTTTAGATTTGACTTATGGTAAGAAAGGTAGAGGTAGACCTAGGATGACTTGGGCATATTGCATAAAAAATGATCTTAATTTTTCAGAATTAAATGAAAATATTGACACTAAATAGGATGCAATGGAGAAAAAAGGATTCATGTAGCCGACACCACTTAGTGTGTTAAAGGTTTTGTTGTTGTTTTATCTTGGTTTATCAATTTAGCGAAATATATGAATTGCAACATATAATCTTTGATTTTTACAAACAAATTAATTAATTGTGTGGACTTTAAAGGAATTCATTGTTAATGTTTTCTACATAACTCTCCCAACATAAATTTCTATAAAAAGTAATCTAACAATAATCATCGAATAGATGTAAAATTTACACCTAA
This sequence comes from Phalaenopsis equestris, assembly GCF_001263595.1. Taxonomy (NCBI): domain Eukaryota; kingdom Viridiplantae; phylum Streptophyta; class Magnoliopsida; order Asparagales; family Orchidaceae; genus Phalaenopsis; species Phalaenopsis equestris. The sequence goes on along the minus strand of NW_018165195.1, from coordinate 390,933 downwards.
GAAATCTTAATTAAAATTTTCACAAAATCTAACTATTAAAAAGGATGAAACCCTTGTTTTTACACTTCTTCTTTGTGCTCGCTTTCGTTTCCCTTATGCACTCGTTTGAGCTCTCTTTCGGCCCGCGTAAGGTTTTATGTTTATTTTTGTCTCACATTTGATTGTGCTTGCGAAGCTCTGATCTTTTTAGCATCTTTGAACAATTATGCTCGTCTGTTCTTACTCATACGCTGCTCGTGCGCACCGCACAAGCTTTCTCGCTACGTCGATCTCGTTGCTCTTGTAGGCACTGCACTAGCCCGCTTTTCCACTCCCTCTTGCAATATGTGATACCTTGTTTGTGCTCAATTTTCTGCTTGTGCATTTTTCGTTCTTCTATTTTGTTCCCTATGTCACTCACCTGTGTACACTTCTCTCTTTCATTCCACTTATATTGCTTAATTCACTTTGATTTGTCTTCGTCCGCCTCATACTAACACAAACCACTAGCATCGGTTCAGTTGAACTGGCGCGCGCCGGTTCCCATCTATATATATATATGTATATTTATATATATTACCAGTAGTTAAAGTAGGGATTAGGGACGATTCCAATTATCTAGGATTTTTTTGGTCTATGCTTTTTGGTTGTTGATTTAGCATTGCTCATTTCTTAGATTTGGGTTTGCTGCTTTTTTGATGGAAAATAAGAATAATTGAACTTTTTTATCTTTTTTTGATTGTCTGTCATTGGATGACGTGATCGTTTTTTTTTTTTTCAAACCACGGTGGATAAATGCAAGTTTTTGGCAATCATAGTGAATTAAAAAAGCATTTATTGGAAAAAAAAACATGAATAATTTCTTTTACTGCACAACAGGTTGTTCAGAAGGAAAGAGAGGACAAACTTGCAGAGATACTTAAAGATCGATTGCATTTGTATGTTATAGGTAACAAGGAAGCATTTGTTAGTAATGCTGAAGCTGAGGTGGCAAAGCTTTCTAAAGCAGGTAAAACGTATTTTGTTTGATTATTATTATTTTTTTTTTCACTTGATATTCAGCCTTGTAGTAATGAGAGTATCTTTGAAACAGTATAGCTATTGCTGTCTTTCTAGATTGATTGTGTACTCATTAACACTTGGGTTATTTTCTCTGGTAATGGTTTTGACTGCATCATTGAAGGTCATTTACTTTTCAAATAAATATCAAATGCAGCCAAACAAATTAAATGGCGAATTGTCAGTTAGGTTCTTAATGGAGGTATAGATTTTATTCTTTTGTGAACTTTGAAGTTCTTAATGGAGGTATAGATTTATTCTTTTGTGAACTTTGAAGTTTTTTTTTTTTTGGTGGCCTATCTAGAACGGTTACTAATAGAAAGGAACAGGATGGTTCAGTTTTGCTATCTGTTATTTGGGAAACTTAGTTATGGGAAATTTTAAGTTCCACTTCTCCATATCCTGAGAAGTGATATGCTTTTTTTTACTTGAATGGGTTCAATCGTACTTCTATCATTTCTGAATATAGCTCTCTTAATTGAGCATTTTCGCAATGGCTGAATCAGTTTTATTAACTTTATATCCTTTTATATTTCTCCTGAATCTCCTCTATCTGGTTTCCACAAACTTCTCCTTTCTCTTTGTTTCAATAACTTACCTTGACCTTTAAGAAATCCCATTGTGGAATATCATGCCTAAACATAACTTCATTTATGCTCGTGTTTGACATCTTAGGAGAAGTTTGCCTAATAAATTTCTAGTCTGGAGAACTATTTGCCACTTCATATGAACACAAAGCACACCATTAGTATAGACTATAATTTAATAATCTTCTAATAAAAATGTCACGTAAAAATGCAAAATCATAAAATAATTATACTTCAATTAGAACTCGTATTGCATATGAAAGATCGTAATTGTATAAATTTTGATTATACTCAATCACACAAGTGGACCAATAACTAGGTTTGATAATAAGAAAAGAGCAGAGAAAATATTTTAATAATATAGAAATTTAGGTCTCACAACATTTTGAGATTTTTTTATCCTGAAATTTTGTACCTCCAATTGCATCATGCTCGAAAGAATCAAATGCAGTGACTATTCAAACAAAGAGGAAAAAAAATATAACTGAAAATAAAATAACAAAGTAACTATTCTTTTTGCAAATCTTGGGCACCTCTTATTTATAATTACAATTTCTTTCAATTTATGCGATCAAAAGATAGGGAAGGCAACCAGATGCCATAGAAGAAATCATAGAAATCCCATGATAGCTCAAAAAGAAACGCCACAATCTGGTAAGTCACAGGTAGCTACCTGCAGTACTCAAATTGCAAAGTAGCCTTGAATTTCTTGTAACAAGCAAACTACGTACCTGCAAGGAACTGACAAAAGATCTATAATTAAAGACCACAGGGAAGCCTTAATTCATGCATGGCTACAATAGCTGAAGGAAATAAACTATTTTAGATTATAGATCTCGTTTGGTTGAAGTCACAGTGGAAAGTGTAAGTTTCATATCAGTGTCTCTTCAATTTGACACGATCAGTGTCTATTCAATTAGACACACTTTATTACATTTTACCCTTTTAAGGTTATTGAAGGTATTTATTTAAAACCTTATTGTCATTAGTGCACTTTTTACCCATCAAATATTTGTGCTCAAACAAATATTTTGAGTCAAACATTCAAAGAATGTTTTTTGATCTAAACACCCTTCTATTGACTCTTATTTTTAAAGTCAAATCCTCTTATTGCGTTAAGCATCTCCTTGCATCTTTTACTCTATCCTTCCACTAAATTAATAAAACTATTTATGCCCACTTCTGGAAGAACAGGGAGATGTAGTGGTGATGCTCTTCTGGGTGAACAATTAGGGGAGATGTTACGCAAATCCTGTAGTCATCCAAAATGTAAAATGCATACATTATGGCAAAAATCCTAAAGATAGAATTTTAATAATTTTTGTTAATTTTGTTTTTTAGGAGTCCTAATTTTACTGAAGTTTGTAAATATATGGCTAGAATTTTATACTATTTTAAAGATTAATTTGTATTGCTGTATTGAATGCCCTAAAATTCGTCTTTCTAGGTTATTCTTTTTTTTTCCTCATGTTTCTTGACTTATCTGCTTGTGGTAGTTGGAAATATTATGTTGTACTTATAGTTATTCTTTTCTAGTTAGTTGGCTTCCTAATTTGGTATTTCGATTGCGATTTTCTTTTTATCTAGCATCACTCGTCAGCTTTTGTTGTTGATTTTGGACAAATGCAACTTACTAATGATTTCTACAAATGACCTTGGATATATGCATGGATCTATGATGCACAAACACTTATATATAAGAAACCGTGTAGTGTCGGACACTTATTGGACACGTACACAACCACGACACATGTCAGACACAACATAAAAGTTTCCAATTTAAATAATATTTTTAAAAAAGGATATGTGTCGAAAATGTGTCCTAAATTAATGAATTAAAAATTTCTGAAAGATATTTTTAGGACTATAATTAATCTATATATATATATATGGCGCTCCCGTTCACGTTCACGCTCTGCTAGGGTTTCGCCATGACGATCCCTCGTTATTACTCCACTGCATCTCTTCATAGATCAAGCTCTGCTCGTCGTTCATCGATTTCGTCACTTCCGTCTGATTTGCCTTTGTCACCGTTGTTGACGTGCGTCGTCCGCTTCGTCGCTCGTCTCTTCTTGTGCAGTTGCGTCAGCCTCAGTCGTCGAGCTCGGCATCTCGTCTGCTGCTTGTGCGGCCGTGCCTTTTAGTCGTTGTCCTGCTGCTCATGCGTTGTCTACTCCGTCGCTTGTGTCGTCTGCTGCTCGTGCGGCTGCATCGGGCTCAGTCGTCAATGTCCTTTGTCTGTTGTTCGTGCGGCCGCGCCTTCCAGTTGTCGCCTCTCGTCCTTGGAAAGAAATTGAAATAGGAAAGGGTATAGAAGAGGCAAGCAATAAAATAGGAAGGAGATCCTCCTTTTGGATGGGAGTGAAATGGGAAGGTGGGAGAGGGGAGGGGTGGTAATTCCAGCCCCAATAGAAGGTTGGTCTGTCCAGTCTCCCTGCCAAACCGATCTGTCACACTACAACACCGCATCAGTCTCTCTCGGTTGGAGGAGCTTAGACTTCATCTGTTGAAGCTTCTGGTTATTCTTTTGTCGTCCCAACCACAACCAAACGACAAATATTATTGCTTATAAGATAGAACAAGGATTTACCCCAAACAGCAGAGAAGGGTGGCGTGGTACCTCGTTGCGGCTGTGTCGTCGCCCCAAATGAACCCTTAGTTCAACGATAAATGTTTGCGTCTGATTTATCGTCTAACAATTCCGTCATAAAATAATTTCACAAATTATCATCATATTTGTGTTAGATCGTATTATAGTATAATGAAAATAAATTGTCGATTTTGCGCCTGAAAAGGCGACGTAATTCAACGCAAACCTGCAAATCAGAAAAAAAAAATAAAAGAACTAGATTCTTACAACCAACACACAACAAAAAACATAGCATAACAACTTTCTAATACATTATCTCAACACAGAATATAAGGACAAATGAATAACAACAATTGAAAATAACACAATGCAAGAAATCTAATTCATCGGAAGTTTACATCTACAACCACAATATAAATTATGTTGTTTCAAAAGTAAAAAAAAACATAAAAACTCCTAATTAGGCTCATCAGCAACATAACTCATCGGCCGCCTACCCTAACGATCTACGATGCTCTTCATCAGGTGTGCTATACTCTCCACAACTTTTCAGTGGCATCGTCATTGTCATTCATATTTTGAGGAATTTCTTCATAAATCCCCATGATATCCTTCAGGACACCTGTTGAACCAGTTTGGGCCGGTTCAGCCAAGCCCTGTGTCAATTAGGCTCAATTGTATGCTCAAAAGCTCCTCTGGAGAAGGAAAAAAAAAAGTTCTGCTGGAAAGCAGCCTGCATGGTGTTCTCTATGCCCAAGATTTACCAAAATTCCAATCATTTAGTATTGAAATCAAAGAAATTCTCTTTGATCGTCTTCCTTCCTCTTGGAACTGCACATTTTTAGCGATACTTCTAACAATCATAATTACACTTTCTTGATTGTCAATATTCATAAGTTGATAAATCTTCTTTCACAATTATTAATGATAGAGTACAACCTTATTTAATTCATAACCATAATATTGGTTGTTAAATAATGGAAAGGGAAATAACGTCTGTCAGCAGAGAAAAAGAACAAAACAATAGGTTTTATCAGTTAACATAAATTATTTATTATTTTTTTTCTTGCAAATATTAAGTCACACCATGGGTGTTCCGAAATAACCCAACCTATTTTACTCACAACAATATTTTGATTGCAACTTCTTATTTCGTTTTATTGGCAATAACATTACGAACAAATAGGGCCTCAAACTTTAGCTTGAAGCTGCTATTATCTTTCTTATCCTTCTGCATTTAAATGAATTTTTGTTGACCTATGTACAATGTAATTCAAGCACTTCATTTGATAAATTTTGACAGCTTATGGAGTTGATATGCTAAACACCATTGGCTACATATATGTGAGGCAAGCTGCAAAGCAACTAGGAAAAAAGGCAATATATTTAGGAGTACCATTTATTGCTGAATGGTTTAGAAACAAAGGCCATTTCATCAAATCTCAAGTAACTGCTGCAACAGGTGAAGGATCATCATCTATCAGCTTCTGATTGTTTCATCTTTCTTGCTTTGGCATATGTACCTTTTTTCTGTAGTTTCTCAGATAGCATGATCATAACCATTTCAATGTCTAGATGGTCTATGAGGATCAACTAGAAATTTCAGACATTTGCATATTGTTCTAGTGCGATTTATTATTGAATTGCTGAAGTTTATTTTGGTATTTTTAAATATCATTCTTTTTGTAGGTGCAATAGCTCTTATGCAGTTGCAGGAGGACATGAAGAAGCAGCTTAGTGCTGAAGGGAACTATACCGAAGAAGAACTAGAAGAATACATGCGGTCTAACAAGAAACTAATGATCGATTCCTTGTGGAAACTCAATGTGGCAGATATTGAAGCTACTCTTGTGCATGTTTGTCAAAAGGTCTGCATTTTGGTCGTTGTTCTTTAGTTTCATATTTATATCCTTCTTTTTACTCGGTCCTTTTCTAAGTTTTTTCCTTTTGCATTTGGCTATCACCATCTTGAATTTAAACTCTTGTTCATCTTCATTTTCATTGTTAGCTTCAGCAAAGGAAGAAGCGGATCAACCAAACATTTTGGTTTCATTTTGTGAAACTTCTCTGTCATTTCTTTTAGGAACTACTTTAGGTGTATAGCTCTAGTTTGGCTTATTTTGAACATCCAACTTTTTTTCTACCTACCTTCTTCTTTCCCAACTCTTTCAAGTAACTCTTTTAATTATTTTTGTGTCTTTCTTCAGTGACTTGTTGGTTTATATATAAGTTCCATTTCCATCAATTTTGCTAGCTTTATTAGATACTTGACTTTCATTTTAATGTTGTTCTTTATATGATATTCTATATTTGCCCTGCATCTATAATATTGATAATATTTTTACCATGTTCTTTATTTCACTTTTATCTCTATATTGTTCAACACCTGTTGTCTCATTGGTAATCACACCCTTTTATTTTTTAATTTTTTTTTTTTTTTTTTTTGTAGAATCTTGTGATCTAATATGTGAAAGCTTGTTTAGGTCTTTGTTTCTGATTTGTGTGATGATGAATTGATTTTTTTATTTATTTTCCAATATTCTTAGAAACCCCCAAAAATCTACTTCGCTATGTTTTCAACATGTAAAAATAGTTTTTGTAAAAAATTTGGTAATGTTATGTTGTTCATGTATGATAGTTTATTTTTGATCTATTATGGTTTGGATGACTTGTTAACTTTTTAAGTTGACAAAGTATTTAATTTAATAAGATATTTTTGCGATAAGATGATATCATAGATATTTAAGATAAATTCTGTAAGGCTACAATTAAGCTAGCTATCATAACATAATATGTGATGAATAATAAAGTTTTTTTTTTATAACTAAATTGAGGATTATGGAAATGAAAATGTTAGATGGATGTCTAATAAAATCAATACAGATTAATTAAGGGACTGATATGTTAGGGGAATGATTGAAACAACATTAATTCAAGATTTAGTAATTAAAAAAATGAATTTTAGTGGTTTGGACATGTTCATTGAAATATAAAAAAAATTTGCCTATTAGTGAGCTTAAAATTTATGTTTAAGGATTTGGAGTGAAAATAGCAAATCCAAAAAACATAAAATCATTCAAAATGATCTTGTGAGATAGGTTTAACATCCCATGCTACTCAATTGGAGTGACAGAAAATCGAGCATTCATGTAGTAGACGTGAAATAGTTGGGGAATAAAGCTAACGATATGAATGAGCATGATAATGATTAAGGATGCTAATTATGTTTGAAACTCAGAACCTGCTTTATGATTTCTCGAACTTTAGTTGACTCAAAATTAAATCAACATGTTTTGAATGGAGGATGGCTATGCTTGAAACAAATTTAATTCAACTCAAAATTGACTTTATATGTGATATATGCATTTTTTTGTTTGTATTAAAATCTACCCACCCACATACATACATACATGCAAGTAACTCAAATAGTATATAGTAACACATGTATTTATATTCAATACAGTTGATAATACACCTTTATAAATAAATTTTAAATAATCTTTATAAAGATAATATTCTTGATCAATGACTAAAAACTCATGAGAAAATTAATATACTTACCACTCAAATCTGAACTTGAAATCACCCACTTTGTCCTTGAGTTAAACTTAGCCAAGTAGAAATTAAAATGTTTTATTATGTAATTTGGTTGGTTCGGTTAACTTCAACTCTGTATTACCCCTAATAATGATAAATGCCTAAAGATAAGAAATCAGTATTTAATCAATTTTAATTTCTTCTAATTCAAATTAACCATTTCTGAGAATAGAATAAAGCAAAAATGGGCAAAATGGTGGAAAAGAAAGCTGAAAGTTTGGACAGACTAACATTTTTGTTTTTTAATTAATCACGAATAATAATAAACTATTTATAGGATATTTTGTATTCTTATATATTTAATTTCTTTAATAACTTGCCAAAGAAAATATAATACAAATTTGAACTTTAAATTAAAAGAAAATCTTCCTTTAAATTGTTGTAGCGATTCATTGATTTCTTTATCGAGAAACTACCTCCATACAATGAACATTTTACTTTTTTTTTTACTACCTGTCTCCTCCTTGGATCACATTTACTAATGCAAAAATAAAGATTAGATTTGAACAATTCTTTTTTCAGGATATCTGTAATTTTCTATGAACTAGGAATAGAAATCATGTAAATAGTTATCACTTCTAGATTTTCCTTTATAAAATGGTGATGTAACTCAACGTGCTTTGTTTTAATATTTTGAACAAAATTGTTGCCTATGATTATCTTTTTCTTGCTGTCACACTATAATCTCATTGGAGTAACTATAGGTTTGTTGTAGCTCAATCATAACATGTTGTAATTATAGTAGTTTGCATGCACCATTGATCTTGGCTTTATATCAATTTTAGCATTAGTCTGAGCTGTTATATTATATTTTTTGCTCTTCCAAATGACAGGATTGGCCCATGCATAGGTACAATAACCTGCTATGGTTCTTGTATTAGTAGTAGAACCTTCTCAATCTGAATCACCATAGGTTTTAGTTTTGCAATTAGTGCCTTTTTTAAAAGTATTCCATTTCCATGACATCATTTTAAATACCTCAAGCTTCTGTTTGTTTCCTCTAGATTTTCTTTTTACGGTGAGTATATAATTTGGCTTGCTAGGCTTACAAAAATGTCTGTCAGGTTTTATGTGGGTTAAATAAATTAATATTACCCCCAATTTTTTATATTGGGTAACATCAATAAGTTCTCCATTCTTGTTTTTTCTAAGTTTTATGTTTGGATCAAGTAGGATGCCAACAGATGGAGGGTGGAAGTGGGTAATTCCAAATACCGTTTTTTTGAAAGGTTGCAAAATCTTCAATAAGAACAAGTTCTCCAGGTGTTACCTATTACATTGCTGATAAAAAAAAATACCAACATCTACTTTACATTACTTCTTATTTCAACACAAGGTTATGTATAGGAGTACGTGCAATTTGAAGAAGTAAGAAGCGGGCCCTAGTATAATACATAGTCATAATTTAAATTCTTGTTTATTTTCTTGAAAATTGAATTTTCATCCATTTGACCAGTCGTCTTCTCAAATTTTCGTCTTCTATGATTATTGATGAAAACGATATTTAATCTTTTCCACATATTAAAAGGTTTTAAGTTTACTTTTCATCGAGAAGCTTCTTCAAGTCTTCACCAGTTTGTTATTGAGAAACTTCTTTTTATGTCCACTCCAAAAATTTCAACAATTCTCTTTTTTTATCCAGTCACGGCTCGACCATCTCATGCATGTTTGATGCAAAGCAACAAACACATTAGTTGATTTAGACGAAAACCACTATAAACCTTTTTATTCATTAATACATCAATTAGCTTATGATGAAAATATTTTTTATCAATGTATATGTACACCTTATTAAGTTATATCAGAGTAACATAAATTGTATTGCATTAACTCTCCCTTGTAGAATTTAAATGCTGATAATATTTAAAAGGAAATTTAAAATGTAAATGTAAATATGATATTACAAAATTAGGAAAGCAAATATGCAACAAATAAAAAGTACTGCGATGCAAGATAAACAAATAAAACAATTAATAAGAGAATTTTATGATGTTAGCAAATGTTTGTTCAAGGAGGGTTGGATTTCACCAAAAACTAGCAACAAGTAGCCACCATGTTTCTAACCCTTTGAAAAATAAAGTTGAAAAATGAAAACAAAAAATTACAGAATTTTAATGAGCCAAATGATAAAATTTTAAAAGGAACAAAAATCAATAAAGTAAAATGAAATGAAGAATAATCTCACTATAAGGAGAAGAATCACCAAATTAATCCCACATGAAACAATGCACTCAAGGCTACTTCCTTTGATAGCAACTTGATGATCTAAATGCATTTCTTTTCTCCTTGTAAATTGATTGTTTATCTTATGGATTTTTCGTTTGCCGGAATTTTTCTTTTTTTGGTTTTTCATCTTCTTGACTTCTTATGTTTTATGTTTCTTGACTTGAAATTGTTGCTTCTTTTTCTCTACATATTATAAAGACCAAATTTAATCTTCTTTATATGGAAGCTATTTCTAGTCCAATCTAAAGTATTATGGAGAATCTACTTTAAGTTCACTTTAATTCCTTATGCCAAGGCATGTTAAGTTCATTTCACATCTTCAATAACACTCTTCTTTGATCCAAGCATGATTTGGCCATCTCATGAATGACGCATTGAAAATAGGAAATATCCTAGTTCATTAGGTAATACAAATTTCTCATTCATTGATGAATGAATTGAATTATCATGAAGACATACTTTCTTCAAATATAAAATATAATTTATGAAAATTTATTAGAATAACAAGAGTTATCTTTTTCATTAGGTTTCACCCACTCATTTTAGCTTTGAAAAGATTCAATTGTGTACTTTTTTTGAGATACTATTGTGTTGTTCTTTGATACTCTTCTCTTCATCCGAAGAAAATAATTGGGGCATATCAAATCCTTGATTTTAAATTCTATAGCAATATTCTTCTTTAGCAATTGTATTTCATCCATATTGTCACATGTCATGATGAATTAATTTGCATTGTTGTCTTCCCTTTTCTTGAGTGTTTTACTAACAATGTATGATCAGTTTAGGTTGGTTTAGCTGTGATTTTTTATTGACCGTGTAAAATTTTCAAACAACAATTTTCGAATTTATTTGGGGTCATGCAATGATTTCCTTAGATAGCATATTATTTATTTATTTATTTTATTTTTTGACTTGGGAGGATCCTTATAAACTTCTTCTAGGCCTTCATTAAGGAATGCATTCTTGATATCTATTTGGTGTAAATATGAATCGAGATTTATTGCAGTATAAGGTATAAAAATTTGCTACAGTTGCAAACATTTTCATGTAGTCAATGTTATTGATTTGAATAAACCTTTTGGCAGCCAACGAAGCCTTATATCTCCCTAGAGTCCCATCTAATTTTTACTTCACCTAAAACAGCCGCTTGCAATTTTCTATTTAGAGTAGTTTTCCATCTTCAAAGTTCTATTTTTCTCAGGAGCTTTTATTTTCTCAATAGCTTCCTTCCACCTAAGCGATTGTAGGTTTTCTAACATATTTTGAAATTTCCATAAGTTAATGTTAATTGATGAAAATAATAAAAGAAGGTGATGATACTCTATAGAGCTAAGCCACAAAATAGTACCTGACTATCAAAATGTGGCCAATGTAGTTTCAAAGTATTATATTTCTTCAATTTAGTCTTTAAAAAAATACAAAATTAATCAAATTTTGGGATCATATTGGTTGGTCGAGTGATTAAATTGGCATCCATTATGTCTCAATTTTCATCAATCTTTTTATGAGGGATTGTTTGAGATTGATAGTTGAGGGATTAAATTGGAAAAAGCCTGAGTTTCTCTGGGATTAAATTGGCACATATGACTAATAAGGGACTATTTTTTGGATTTATTTGAATTTCTATCGAACACAAACTTTGATATGTGATGATTAGTATGAGATTTAAAACATATCAGAAAAGTGATGAGTATATTAAGATCATTCAATTTCTCATGAGAATTCGTACACAACTGAGAATACCTTATGAGTTTTGTATTTAACTTAGGTTGGATTCATGGTTTTATTGAGAATACCCGGACTTGAGATGATGCTTCTCTTGAGTATGTAATTCCAAAGATGATTTTGTGGAGCTTTCAATTTTTAAATTATTATTTGTTGAATTATAATTTTGTTTTGTATGAATGAATTCATCATTAAAAATATTTTAGTTATTTCTAGAAAAAATAGATTCTTATAGTAGATAATCTTCTAATTTTCTCTCCCCTTGAAGATTACACAAGGATTTTTCTCGGCTAAGAATAGGATCAAAATATTTCTGCTTTTGGATTGATGCCTTTCTAAAAATATACTTCGCTCTTATATGTTCTATTTTTTTTTTTTTTTGTAATTTTTATTGTGATCACCTATTTGCATAATTCAACAAAAAAAATTGATGGACAGATTAGACGTTATCCTAGAGTATGGAAATTATTTTTAAAATACATGTAAATTGCTTTGGAAATTCAACATTTTTATGGGCATCCGATTGATGGGTATATTACAGTTTGGACTATGTCACCCTATAGATATTTTAGCACATCGTTGGTAAAGAGTAAAGCTCATACTACTTTTAAGAAATGCTTATTTTTTCATTCAATTATACTATTTTATTGAGGATTATTAATATAAGAACTTTAAATAATCCCCATGTTATGAAAAATATGTCTAAATCATTAAATTCTTTGCCATTGTCACTCTTAAAATTTTGTTTTTTTTCCTTAAAAAAATTGTGTTTTCATCATAGTATAAAAATTTCTAAAATTTTCCTTAACTTTTGATTTCTCTTGTAGTCAAGAGAACCAACTAATCATAGCATGATTATCAATGAACTAACTGACCATTTTTATTCTTTGAGTGAATTGAAATCCAGAAGGAATCCAAGACATCATGATGAATTATATAAAATGATGTTGATGGCTTGTAAGACTTTAGAGGATGCGAAATATGATGTTGTTTTGTCGATTGATAAATTTTGCATTAAAAAAGATGAGTTCTTATTGTAAAATGGATTTAGGAATAATCGTTTTAAATTCTGAAATCTAGGTTGATCAAATTTATAATGTCACAATATTATTTTATGATAAAATTTATAATTTCAGGATATTATTTTATGATTATGACAAGTAAAAAGTGAGTCAAAATTGGAGCTATGATATTCATTACTTGGTTTTACCAGCATCGTCATTGAGGTTGGTTCTTAAAACTAACAATCTAGGGACTAGGAAGGATATAAAGTAACACATTAATTGTGATCAAGAGTCGATTTACTAATGTATAAAAGTTTGCATGATATATTTTTTTTTTGCATGAAGATCATTCTGAACAATTTGTAAATGCGACATTTGAACTGAATCAATCGCAAATATAACTAATGACCTACAACAATCTTAACTTTTTTGCTGCTAATCGAAGGTGTATAGTGAGAATAGATGTGAGCAACTTTTCATGTGATCAGCTGCTTCATAATCAATGATTTAGGACTCTTGTGTAGAGCTGCAAATGAATCAAGTTTGACTTTTTTTATTAGAGGTTATTAATATTTTTTTAACTAATCGAACAAATTTGAAAATTTTTACAATTGCTTGGTTGTTTGTTGCTAGATTTATTTATGATTAAATAAAGTATCATTTAAATTTAATTAAGAAGCCCGTTTAAAGATTGGTATAAACCATGATTAAAGATAGATGCTCAAGAAGGAATCCACTAGAGAAAAGGCGTGTGAACAAGTTTGCATTGATTAGATAAAACTTTTTTATTAACTGCTTAGTTAAAGTCATTTGCCTAGCTCAACATGATCGACTCGATAAGGTTTGTTAAACTTTTTTTTGTTAAAATGAGCTGCTCTTTTAAATCTCATTAATCACATTATGAACAAGTTTATGTCGAGCTCAATTCAAGTATGACCATGCTTTTGGTATATGAGTTTTAGATTGAGCACTATCACTAATGCTTGAATTGAGCTTGAGCTCAGCTTGAAGCTTGAGCTCAGCTTGAATAAGTTTTTGATTTGGAAGCCTGCTCAGCATTTTCTTCTTCTTACATTCTTGTCTGACCTCAAAAAAATATTTGCACAGATTGACGGGAGGGTTTTTCTAAACACTTCTTCATAGCATTAATCCAATCTTTTCCCCAATGTTGCTTTTTCATTATAATAGATAATAACTTGCTCTTCTAATTTTTTATTATCAAATCTTTGTTTTTTAATTCAAATAATTGAGAAGAGTTATCTAAATTTGAATATTTTTCATGAATATCCCAACCATCCTTAGGAGTCAAGCCATTGCTAAGTATTTTTAGATCTCCATGTTATAAATGTTATATTTTGAATCATTTGAGTCTACCCTAAATAATTTTTTCTACTTTGTGAATGGTTAGTTGGAGGGAAGAGTTAAAGAGTTTAGAGGGATGTTGTCATCATTGTTGATCCTGATAAGTATGAAAATTTTTAGGGGCATTTACATACACAGTAAACAATTGTCATGTATTTACGTATCTCTCAGCCAAAATTTCATATTTACACACATAATGCTTAAATCTTTAATATCACATCAAAAGTAGCACTATTACCACCTTTTAAAATTGAAATACACCTTTTCATGATAGGTTTAAAAAGTGCTATCTATGTAAATATATGAGAAAGTCTAGGTGTGAGATATGTAAATACATGCGAATTGTGTGCTTGTATGTAAATTTCTCTATTTTTTAGGGTCCTTACAATGGCGGAAAAAGAGTTCTTGTTGCTGCTAGTCATGACACATCTTCATCGTCCAGGGTTGGAAAAGGTGGCTGTTCTTTGATGCTCCACCTATCTAATCCAGCCAACTCTATTATTAGATTGTCGAGTTCAATCTTGGGTTTTGATGCATACATAAGCTTGAAGAGAAATTTTATTTTTGACTTACTATCAATCAAGAACACAGTGCAATATTCATTGAATACTTGCTATTCTTACACATTTAATTTCTTTGATAACTCACCAAAGTCCATAAGATGCAAAATGTAAAATTCTAATAAAAAGAACCTTCCAATTAAGTGCCACAGCCATTTTGTTTATTACCTTATAGAGACATATTCATATCAATAAACATATTTTTTTTTCGCTTACCCATTCTTCACCCCATTGGATCCCCAGTTCATCAGTTCGTTGTGCCTCACGAAAGTAACCGATATGTATAAGATTGATATTGTGCAATTCAATCTCCATGAAAATTCTATTTCCGTGAGTCTAACATTCATCAATCATGAAATCTTACACATCTTATTTACTCAATTTCAGGTTCTTCAGGAGAGTTCTGTCAAGAAGGAGGAACTTCGGGATAGAGCTAAAGGGCTGAAAACTCTTGGAAAAATATTTCAGGTATTTTGAGTACCTATTCATTTTTGTGATTCATTTAAATTGTTTGCATAAATTCTAACTCTTCTGAGCACATAATACCATTCAGAGGGTTAAGTCAGGTAATGCAAGTGAAAGTGGACCAACATTGACTGGTGGTTCTCACAATTTGACTGGGAACATGCAATACAGTGATGGTAGCTCACCTTATACCTCACCTAAATCACCTACTGAACATCCATACTATACAAATTTCGAAACTCAGGTATTTGGTTCTCTCTCTTCATAACTTCATTTTGTTGCAGAGTTCTATAGGCCAAAAAATATCATATATTGACTTCTTACTCATCGTAACTACATTTTGTCACGGAGTTACTATCAGCCGAAAAGTATGCATATTGGATTTTTACTCTTTATAACTTCATTGTGTTATGGAGTTCTATCAGCCAAAAATTATACCATATTGTTGAGGAGTTCTAGGAACCAATAAGTATACTATGTAGGCATTCAGCATTGTGCATAAAATTTTAAACTGATAATATATATATTTTTTAATTTATGTGACAGTGTCCATATGTGGAGGCTCCTCCCTTCACAGGTGCTCAATGCAGCTACAATTACCCAATGCCCACTTCACCACCAGGGGCACTAAGACATCCCTGATCAGGTTAGTTACAGGAGCGAAGTAGCTGAACATGTGCATTTGTTGTTGTATTATATTGTCATTGTAATCTATTTTTTGCTTTTTTATTTGAAGTAGGATTTGATAGTTTGATTTCTTAGATTTCCATGTCTCGTGAATCATTTAGAGGGAGGGGTGTTTGTCTTGTATGTTTTCACCTTCTTCTTCTTCTTATTCTTCTTCATCTTTGTCTTAATTTTATTTTATTTTGTTTTGCTCGTGATCCTTTCCTCCTGGGCTTAGTAGAGGTTTCCTTGCTTGTGTTGTCCTTACTTTTATATACTTACTTGTAGGGTTGTTAACGATCCGATTTCGAGCCAAGCTAGGGTTGATTCAAGATTGGCTAAAAAAAATTTTAATTCAAAATTTTGGCTCATTGCCCTGCTCATTTATTTGATCCAATCTCAATCCGAGCCAAAATTTGAATCAATTTTCAAGTGATTAATGATCTTCAAACTAAATTTGCTAAATTCACAGGCCTAACATCATTAGAGATGTTAACAATCTGGTTTCAAGCCGAGCTGGTGTTGACTCGAAAAAAATTCGATTCAAAATTTTGTCTCGTAGCTTGACTCGTTTATTACGATTCAATCTCGATCCAAGCCAAAATTCGGATCAATTTTTGAGTGATTAACGATCTTCGAGCTAAATTCACAGCCCTACTAGCAGCATGGAATTTGCATTATCATATTTGCATTATAGTTTATTGCATGCTTATGAGAAGGAAATGTTTAAATAAAAAAAATGCCAACAAATTACTGAGATTTCATATCATTTTTTCATCCTTTCATCAATCCAAACAAATGCATTGCCTTCATTTATTCTCAACTATGTAATGATTATTAACCTTTGCTTTTTGGGGCTAGCTTTATGGATTTTTATATTTTTTTATGTTATCTCAGTTTAGCAATAAGAGTTCTTGTTTTGTGTAGGCCCTTCCAGCTGAAGTTGCAATTAGTTTTAAATTTACATTCCATTGAATTTATTAACTGCTTTATTTTACTTTACTCAACTTGGCTATAAATGATCTTTTAATTATTCAAAATTTGCATTTTTATGCCATAGGTTGTCTGAATGTTGTTCTGTAAATATCATTTTATAGCATGACAATTTTGAGATTTTCTTTTCATTTTAATCCCCAAGGTTCAAATATGGCATTATTCCATATTTTTATTGCTTGGTATAATAAATCTAAGATTTTAAATTAGGGATATACACTTATGTGCCACCCAATTCCCATGTTTTACATACCAAACATCTAAATTTTTCATTTTACATTTTTACCACCCAAATCTTTGAAAAATATCACTTTTTTTAACTTTTAAGAAGTGTGAATTGTACCTTTTAATGAATAGGAAAAGTGGCATATATATGAAAAAAGTGTAGCTTGTGTGTCAGATGCATAAATATGTAAGACATGACTTGTTTGTATGTTTATCTTCCTTTAAATTGTTTGACTTATGTAACATTTTATATTTTAATAGTGCTGATTAATAATTGATATTGCTTATTATATGTTTATACATTTTTATTTAATTTGTCACTGTTCTTCCAAAAATATATATATATTGAACATTTTATTTGCTTTAGTACCTTTACAAATGAAAATGTTATATGTTAATAGTAACTAATACTTTATTTTATTTTGACTATTCTTTGTAAATATATCTATAATCAGTGTAAAAATATATCTAATCTTCATCTTTAACATAATGGAATTGTTTGCTGAATTTTCACAGTTTTCATGTTATATGCAAAGTATCTGCTGTAATTTTAACATGTTTCGATGTATTTAAGTTTTGACATATAGAAAATTAGTTATTGTTGCATTTAGTTATGTCTATGGATCATTGAGAAGCACATGATTTCATTTCTCTACATTTATGATTTCTCAGTCATTGTTTTAATAGATCCTTTTTCAAATCATTGTTTTTAAGATAATATTTTGTTAATCATTCCAATAGTTTCAGTATATTTTTTTAGTTTTATTGTTTCATAATTCTCATAAGTTAAACATCACTGCTTCAAATGTTGATGCAAAATATATTTAGTTATTTGATTACTTTTAAAAGTTTATTGTAATCGAGTTAAAACTTTCTAAATTTAAAGAATCATATCGTGTGGTTGGCTACTTGAGTCCTTTTTTTTTTTTTCATTGCAGTCTTATTTAGTGTTATATTTTTATTTAATTCTAATAAATTAAGTTCTTTTTTTTCTATACAACATACCCAAGTCTTATTAGGTCTATCTCTGTCTTTTTTAATATAAGTTGAATCTAGAGCATCTCTATTCTTCTAATCTGATCACCAGTCGTTTAGTGTGACCAAATCACTAAAGTGACTTTAATTTTGTCTGTCGCTGCAGCTACACCAATTCTTTCATGGATATATTCATTTTGCATTTTGCCTCTAAGTGCAAAGTCACTCATCCACCTAATCATTCTCATCTCGGGAACACTTAACTTTAGTTTTATGCTTCTCTTTTAAAGGCCGACATTGAGCACCATAGAGCTTAATTACTATTCAACAACTCTTGAAAATAATTTATATTGTTTTTTTTTTTTTTTCTTGATGTTTGTATTTTATATTATGATTATATTTTCTTTTTTAATGATTTTAATTCATCAAATTTAATAGATCATTTATTTTTCATGTCAAGTACTTTCATAATTTTTTTCTCATTTTTTAAATATTAAACTTTTATATGGATAAATAAAAGCTAAAGTTCTAATTTTACACCTTTTAATAAAATTTTTATATTTCTTATAATTAGTATATATCAACAATATTTAATTCACCTGCTCATAAATCATGCCTCTAAATGTCTGATAAAAGCATTTCACATGCATATAACAAAATGGCCAATAATTACAACAACAATGCTTAACATAAAAGCATGAAGGGGAATAATACTTTACATGCATTTCTCTACTTGAGTTTGAACCTTTAAAACTCAAAATGTTACTTCATGAAGCTTCTCAATTGGATGGCATTGTTTTAACTTGTAAGGAGAACAAGGGGATATTTAGTGGCTTAGGTAAATATAATGATGCTAGTGGTGAGTCATAAGACTTATTTATTAAATGGCACATATAAATGCAATGTAATAAAATTAATTGTCACTAGAAATACTTTTAGATTGAAACTCATGTTTTCTTTCTCTTTATCTCCTCGTCTTCATTGTCCTCTTCATCTACTTTCTTTAATGTATTCGATATCAACATAGAGGGGTCTTTAAAGCACTTCTAATAACTATATTACATGTAATCCACCAAACTTATCTTTATGTGGATGGATAAGTTAAATAGTAAGCTTGTTGAGCTTGTTCAGTAAATATGAAAGTTCATTTGCTATTTTAATTTAGTAATTATATGATAATTACCGATTATAATAATATCATTAATATTATCATATCATTTATATTTAAACAATTTCACTAGTTAATCAAAATAGTTAAAGATAATTTTATTTTTATCTCATAATAATATATAAATTTTTTTGTTATCACACATACATTAGTATCATTATTAACATTTCACTCACATGTGATTTTAAAGATTCAATTAAACTTGAATGTATCACCCTAATTTTAATGAATTTTGAATGATTTTATGATTTTGAGCATCTATAAAAACATAATAGTAAATTTTCTATAATTACTTGAAAGTAAGTGTTTTGAAAAGTTTTGCCTTCATATGTGCTCTAAATAGTTTGGATGACATTTAGTTTGTATCTTTAGAGTAATTATATGAGATATGATTATGATAATATTAATTACTAATATTCGATGGTCAATTTTATTGATGATTAATGCATCAAAGTAATATGTCAAAATACAAGCCAATGTATTTGTGTTGACATTAAAAAAGTCAAAATTCATATCACCACTATTCATCAAGTTTAATGTAGTACATTCTATGGTGGATCTTATTCACATTGAATTAGGGTGGGGTCTAGTGGATATAAGTTATGATGATAGCATTCAAATTTTTTCTCATGTCTGATAAGCTCTGAAATGCTCTGAGCTTGAGTTAGGTGCATTAGTTTAGCCAATGGCTAAACCATTGTCAAATCCTTGATATAATCCAAATTTCATAATGATATTTAAGTACATCCAACCAAATATAATTTTTAGTTTGTCAAGCTCATTTCATAAGGTAAATATCATGAGAACCATGTGTATGATAACCCTAATTGGTTATTACCAAAGCAAGAACTTCATTTGGATCATAATAAACTAATTCATCTTAATTAACTTCAATAATCCAAATTTAGATTTTTCTTCAATAGGCAATTTGGTCATGAGTTCTTAGTGGATTAATATATGATTGTAAGGAAAAGTATTAGTACCACTGGCCAATTAAATTCTTCCAAAAAACATTTGTTGTATGTATCAATTTATTTTGGTTAAATTGACCAATATAGTGAGGTCGAAAATATCTTGAGACCATCATTAAACACAGTCACTTTCAAAGGCTTGGCTTGATTTGAGCAATTGGTTGGTTATGCTAGATGACATAAAAAGTGGATGGCTCCCTTTAATGAAAATATTTGAATTTGTTTGATCAAAGATTATCAACTAAATGGTTAAATAGAATTTACCTAGCTGTATTATGTCATTTTCATTCCAAGAAAACTTCGTGTCCCATGGCCAATTTCTTCCAAAAATCAAAATGTCAAATCTTCAACCAATATTGTCCTAATTTGAAAAACTAACATCGTTTCTTAACAACAATGCAGAAAACTTGATCCACACAAAATGTGTAGAAGCATAAGATATCATGCAAACATATATGTTGATCAAGTAATATATAGAATTTTGGGTCCAAATATTAATCTCACACTAAGCTAATTAATTTTCAAACGAGTTAAAATATTAGTTAGCTAACCCAAAGTCTAGCTCAAAGTTATGCCCAAAATTATGTCTGTAAGATGGGCTTATTGATACTTTAATAGATTTCTTCTAACACTAGGTTTGTAAAATTTTTATGTGGTCTAGATTGATCATTTGTCCCTACAAATTTTCAAACTTTTATGTCAAATGATGCAATTTCACAAAGTTCAGTCATACACATGCAACTCTTAAAACTAACTAGTGACCCAAACTAATAATATGCAGAATAATTTACAATAAACAATGAACAATTAAATAACATATGGTACCAAAATAACTGCACTTGTAACTTTGCAATGCTATCAAGGCGGCGTTGCGGCACTACTAGGTTCGCATTATGACACTATCTACAATAGCACAAAATTGCATAAATTATAAATGTGGGTTCATAAGCATTCACAATAGGGTTTACTAGATACAATTAATAGAAATAAGTAATAAGCAACTAAATACAGTTGCACAACAAAATTGAATTAAAACTTCAACTTTAAAATTAATAGTCCTAAAAAATAAATTTAACCATCATTCCCTAAAAATGATGCCAAAAAACTTAGGGTCCGTTTGAGGCAGCTTGTGCGTTTCAGGATAAACTGCTTATATCCTGAAACGCGGCCCGCGTTTAGTGTAAAAACTCAAACCCAGTTTTGAATAAGCTGGCGACACGCCCGAACCAAGCGGTACGGCGGCGTTTTGAAAACGCCGCTCGCAGTTATAAGCTGCCCCAAACGGACATGGAACTAGGTTGTTTCTTAAATTAAGCCAAGTATTATCCTAAGAGTATACTAATTTTATCCAATGTAAACAATTTTTAAATGTGAGGTTTAAAATGATAAAGAGCACAAAGGAACAAAGAATTAAATTTTTAAAAGTTTTTAATAGTGTTATGTTGAGGTTTAGAACTAATTCAAGAGTTCCCTAATATTGTTGACAACAACAAACACATCAACAACAAGCCTTTATCCCACTAAGTGGGCTCGGCTACAGGAATCTTTTTTCTCCATTGCGTCATATTGAGTGCCATATTTTCATTTAAAACTAACAAATTAAGATCATTATTTATAGAATATGCACAAGTTTTTTCTTGATCTACCTCCGTCTTTCTTAACATAAGTCGAATCTAAAACATCTACTCTCCTAATTGGATCATCAGATGGTCAACGTTTAATGTGACCAAACCATCTAACACGACTCTCTAATTTTGTCCCCATAAAAGCTACACCAACCTATCTTGGATAAATTCATTTCGCATTTTGTCTCTAAGTGTAAAGCCACTTGTAAAGCCACTAATCCACCTGGCCACTAATCCACCTGAGCATTCTCATCTTGGCAACACTTAACTTAATTTTATGTTTCTCGTTTAAAGGCCAACATCCTGCGCCATAGAGCATTGAGGGTCTCACCACCATCTTAAAAAATTTTCCTTTCAGTCTAAGCAGTACTTTTCTATCACAAAATAGACCTGAAACATTCCTCCACTTCAACCAACCAACATGAATTTTACTAATAACATACCCATCTATATCACCATCATTTTGAACAATAGACCCAAGATACCTTAAGCATGCACACCTTTTAATAATTTGATCACCCACCCACAGTTACAACTCTGTCATCAACTCTGTCATTAGAGCTACTACAATTAAAATTACATTCCATGTATTTAGTTTTATTTCTACTCAAACGAAGGCCTTTGGACTCCAATGTAGACATCCATAATTCAAGCTTTTTCTAAGCTCTTTTTTCTGGTCTTATCCACAAGAAGGATATCATTAACGAAAAACTTACACCAAGATACATCCTTTTATAAATGTTCAATAAGAGCATCCATAACCAAAGCAAAAAGAATATGGGCATAAAGCAGATCCCATTTGTAATCCAAATGAAATACGAAAATATTTAGTCAATCCTCCTTTAATTTGAACATAAGTAACAACTCTAGTATACATATCTTTAATGACTTGAATATAAATCATATTAACTCCTTTCTTCTCTAGAACTCTCCAAAGGATCTCTCTTGGAACCTTATCGTAAACTTTTTCTAAATCAATAAAAATCATATGTAGATCCTCCTTATTCTGTCTGTGCTTTTATCACAAACGTATCAATAAATGTATAGCTTCCATAGTAGACCTGACTGACATAAATCCGAACTAAGCCCATGGAAGCGCCAATCTCGAGTGTCCATGCACCCAAAATGGTCAAAAAATGGTAATTTCCCGAGGTACGAGAAAGTAGGCGCCACTTGGAAAGCGCCTAGACACAAGGGTCGCAGCTTCTAAGCACTGGTTCAATTCCAGATTGCAAAAAAAAAAAAAACTTGTTTTTGACGCCAATTTGAATCGGTACACCCCCAATGAGCATAAATCACAAGGATTTATTGGTTTTGGGAAGATTTGCTTAGGGGGAAGATAAAGGAGGTAATTACACCACTTTTTGAGGCTCCTAGGGTGGGGTGGCAATGCCATTTTTGGCAAATTTGGAGGGAAATTTGAGAAGGGCTGATTTTAGCTCCCTTCATCTCCTCATTTTGAATGGTCTTCTTCTTATTTTCAGTTTTTGGGGAGCTAGTGAGGTGAGAGAGCTTAGAGCACTTGAGAGCTTCATCTTTCCCTTGGAGAGAACAAGAGAGTAAAAGTCTTCATCTTCCTCAAGGAAAGAAAACCAAGAGATCCTATCTCCTTCACCCTCTTCTCTTCCTCACCTCCTTCATCTTCCTCTACCAATTGCCTTGAGTGTGTGAGATTGTTTTGAGGAGAAAGAGCTTCGCTAGCAAGGCAATGTTCCTTCTCTCCTACACTAAAGGAGAGCTTCATCTTAGCTCGAGGAAAAGTCATCGGAGCTTCGCCGAAACTTTTCTGGAATCTCGTCAGACTCTCCTTCCAAAGGAGAGCTTCTTCATTCTTTAGAGAAGGAGTGGGGCGAACTACGTCGGAGCTTCGCCTGAACTTTCATTTTCTCTCTTATTATTAAGAGAGCTTCATCCAACTAAAAGAAACACATCCAAAACCTTTTCGTTGGTAAGATTCTTGAAAACCCCTTTGCTTTTTCTTTCTTAGCCAGCCTTAAAGAATAGATTTTGTTAGGTGTCTGTGGGTTAAGTTGCCCACACACGACACTTCTGACCGGCCACCCGACATCGTCTGGCTCAATCAAGCGCCCATTATTGGACGATCTGATTGGCTGAATGATATTGGTCAACTCGGTCATACGCCTTTTGATTGACCAACTTTGTGATGTCTTCCTGGGTTTGGTCGCCCAAGCTAGGCAAGTTGGTCGGCTAACACTAGTTGGCACAACCATACGTCTATTGATAGGTCATTTATTTTCTAGAGAAAACCCTATGTTATGAAGCACATTCATCGCCAATACCCTTGCAAATCCGAGTTTTTTCCCGTTACAAGCCTTAGCCCAACCCTAGCAGGTCGAAATTCTAATTTCCCACAACTTTGGCGCTTCCCACCTTCCTTGGAGGAATTGAAATAGTTCAATTTTGAATAAAGAGAAAAGCTTTGTAGTTAGTTTATTCTATAAGATTGTGGAGGGGTTATAGGACAGAAAAAGCTTTGTAGCAGTTCGTCCTACATAAGGTAAAGGATCTATCTTACGAGAAATCGGAGGATGAAGTTCTCTACAGTCTTCGTTAAAGCGGGAGGCGGCCTTGTCGCATATCCAGGAGCTAGAACCCTAGGCACTTATGTGAGAGCAGTAGTTGAGTCTGGCTCGCTATTGATCGTGGCTAATCACAACTTGCACATCGCATTGTATGCTTGCATGACCATGGGTTTGGTAGCCCACACTAGGCAAACTGGTCGGTTGATCATAGTCGGCCTGGCCACATGCCAATTGATTAGCCAATCATGTGTGTGATTTATATATTGCACGTCACACATTACCCTTTGCCTCGACTGGCCATCCCGGTCCCGGTCGGCACTACACCTTGCCTTAGCGGCCACCCCAGCCTAGTCGACACTATGCCTTGCCTCGACCAGCCATCCCGACCCGATCGGCAGCCTCAACCGACCACCCCAACCCAGTCAGCATTACACTTTAGTCTGACCGGTAGACCGATCACTTTGGCCTGATCAACCACCCCGACCCAATCGACCAATCACTTTGGTCTGATTAGCCGCCCCAGCCTGGTCGATCAATCACCTTGGTCCAGTTGGCCACCTTAGCTCGTCTGAGCCCATTGGCTACATTGCCTTAGGTTTGACCACCTTAGTCGACTAGGGGGTCGAAAAACCAACTTTACTTGCATTGTGTGCATTAGTATTGCTTGCATGATATTTTGCATACTCATCATTGCATGATTGAGTTGTATTTGAGTGTTCATTCATACACTCAACCTACTTAGATGATTCTCTCAAGTGAGAATCATCATTCTCTCCAATCAATGCCTCTTGTGGCACACTCGCCCACAATGCCTCCACGACATGCCACATCTTTTGAACCAATGCCTTCCTGGTAAGCTCGCTATTTGAGTCAATGTTCCTATGCGGTACACTCGTTCTCTTGGGCTGCTACATCTGCGGCACACCCAACCTTTTGGGTCACTGCCTCCACTACACATATTCCTTTGGATTGCTGCCTTCACGACACGCTCACCCTTTCAGGTAACTGCCTCCACTGCACGCCCATGCTATCGGGATACTACCTCCACGGCAAGCCCACCCTATCGGGTCACTGCCTCCACGACACGCCCACTCTTTTAGGTTACTGCCTCCAAGGCACGTCCACCCTTTAGGGTTACAGCCTTCATGACACACCTATCTTTCGAGTCACTGTTTCCACGACACACCCATCTTTCAGGTCACTGCCTCTGACACGCCCACTCTTTTGAGTCATTATCTCCACGACACACCCATCTTCGAGTCACTGCCTCCACGACACACCCACCATTTCGAGTCGCTACTTTTACGACACGCCCATTCTTCAGACCACTGCCTTCACGACACACCCACCCTTTTGGGTCATTACCTTTTCGGCACGCCCATCATTTGGGTCGCCGCCTCAACGATGCGCCCACCCTTTTGGGTCACTGCCTCCACGACACACTCCTCACCACTTTTGTCACATGATTGTTTGCATTTACATCTGTATGCGTGCATGCATAGCGAGTAAGGCTCGATGAGTGACCTATCATGTTGGTTGTGATGTCATAACGACCATTGCTCGTCGGGTGAATCCCAATGAGCAATGTGAGTTATTGCTTCGGTATTAACACGAGTATAACTGTGTTAAGGATATAACTCTTGTCACCATTAATGTTATGAGTCTGTATTTAATGACTCTTATTTTAAAGCTAAGAAAATATTTTTCTACTTATTATATTTGTCGTAATTTTAATATTATGTTTGTAGCAAGTTAGGTCATATGTAAGACCAAATTTTTCAAAATACATCCTGGGTGACACCCTTTAGATACGTTGGATCATTAGGACTGGATCGGTGTGGCGACCCCGTCAAAGTCATACATACCTGGAGACTTACCCTGAGCACTGAGATGTTGCTTAGGACATCTTCTTGTTAGATGATGTGTTCGGCTAGAACTAGGGTGTTAGGTAGTATTTTTGATGTCTCTAGTTTTTGTTCTCTACTAGATTGATTGTTCTATCCAAGTGTCACTTCTATGCTTTTCGGTGTGTTTGTGTACTTGATATACATGACAGTTTATTAAGGTGTTGTGCATTTATATGTATATATATATAT
>NW_018165195.1:348330-364507 GCF_001263595.1 Phalaenopsis equestris | reverse complement strand
TTTTCGCCCGTTGGCGATCCCCGACGGTGAATCTATCGGCTTCTCTCCTTCTCTCTGTCGTCTCCTACAACGACATTTTCATGTACGCTCGCAGCTCTCAGTTGACGATGCTCGCTCGCAGTCGTCTCTCCTGTCGACGACGCTCGCTCGCAAGTCGTCTCCAGCCAACGACATCTGAACGCTCCTTACCAGCAGACGACAGCTTCTGACTGCTCGTTTTGTCTCCTAACCTGACGACATGCATGTCGCTCCCAACAGACAATTTCATCTCGTTGTTGATGTGTCTGAAGTCTGCTCTCATCTTTCTCGCAACTCGCTAAGCCACTTGAATCTAACCGTGGTCATCTTGCCTATGGAGATGGCCTCAACACTCCGTTTTTATGACATTGCCCTTCCCCGCAACTTTCTTATTCCTACTCATGCTCCTCTTTCAGGTTCAGAGCCTGGTTTTGGTATCGGTAATCCTGCAATATTCCACAATCCTTTCACGAGGCTCTTGAAGCTGGTGGCGATCACATTTTCATTAAAAAACTTGGTAAAAAAAATAGGAAGCATATTTTTTTCTCACTGAGGCTGAACCCAATACTCTTGCATCATCTTAGCATTTTGCTATAGTGGGGAAATTCCTATATGGACACCCAAAACTTGAGATCATTCGGAAAGATTTTGATACTAAGAAGCTATTAGGCAGTTGGAATATTGGCTTACTTGACGGCCGAAATATACTTATTCAGTTATCTCATGATGCGGATTACACTCGTATTTTTTCTCGTAAAGTTATCAAAATCGACAAATATTTTATGAAAATCATGAAGTGGACTGTCAATTTTGATTCAAAAGCGGTCCCCTATCATTCATGTTTAGATAAAATTTCTACATCTGTTCAACTTGAAAATTCTCTTCTTAGCAACTGCTTACGGTAAACCTCTCAGGGTTGATAGTCCTACACTTGCTGTCACCAGACCCTCTGTGGCTTGTGTTAGTTGAGAGAGATATCAGTCAACCAGCTCTGGATGAAGTATGGATTGGAACCACTCACGAGTATTGATAAAAGATTGAAATAGAACCACACTCTTTATTGTTCTCATTGTAGTATGTTTGACCACAGTTTTACTATCTGTTATCGCTTGCATCCTCATTTAAGGTCGGATATTGCTAAAGATCAGCAACCTGTTCAAAAATCTTTTCATACTGGATTGGGGGTACCACACCCTCTTTATTGCACTCATTGTAGTATGTTTCATCGCAGTTCTACTATATGCTATCGTTTGCATCCTTATTTAAGGCCGAATATTGCTAAAGATCAGCAACCTGTTCAAAAATCTTTTCATATTGGATTGGGAATAGACGTCTTGCCACCTACCATCCCTGCTGAGAAGGTACAACCCGACCCTCTTTCCAACACCGTTGTTCCTGATGAAGAGCACCATACCCAAACCGTTTTGCCCTTGGATGCTCCTATTTTTGAACACTCTATTCCAGTTGCTGGTTTGAAGCATGGTACTTTGGAGTCCCATGAAGCACCCCCCCATACTACAAGTACAGATCCAAACGTGTATATACCACTCACTTTTATTGAAGAATGCTCGTTTACATGTCAAGACACACGAGAGTGCTCCTTTGATCCAATAAACGATCAACTGGTACAACAAGTACTCACTTCTAATGTTCAACAACCTGCACATATTCGACATACTTTAGACCAATCCACTAATCAAGTGAGCCAATCTTCGGATGAGGAATGACAAGTCTATTCCAGGAGAAAGAAGAAAAATGGAGGTCGAATCGAGCTCAGGAAATTATTGGACGACACATTGGTTACTACTGGCAATGACACTTATCTTACCAATTTGTTAGTTGGCTCCTTTCCTAGAACTAGGGGCAGAGGCATGACAAAATGGGTCGCTCTCTAGATATCTGATACTACGCATTTTGGCACTTTTAGTTTTTTTGAGCTCTCATGTATTTTTCTATATTTTTTTTTTGGAACCATTTGCATGTGGTGTTTATTGTGTGAATAGAGTGTCATGCTTGGACCTTCTCACACAATCTATCTGTATCCTTATATATAGACATGTACCATTAAAGAAAGACCATGTGAAGATTTCTGCTAACATTTTGCTTGCAGGTGTCATTTGGTTCCCCCGATAAAAAAAAACAACTCATTATACATTATATGTTTGTTGGCTTCCCGCTAACGAAATATTCATGCAAGTCGAGTCCTTTTTCACTTTTTTCTCTATACTTTTAGAGTCCTAGAAGAGTCTTGTATTAGAAATAAGGTAAATTCACACGTTACGAGGCGCCAGAAAGACAAAACCACATAATGAAAACCAGGAGCAGCAGACTTATGTCTCGTACCTTAATTCTAAATCTCATTTATGTAATAGAATTAGAACCAGACGTGTGCTTATGCGGTGCATAGCCACATTTTTCTTTCTTGGGATATGTTGTCGACCCAATAACATTGGTCTTCCATTATTTTTAGCTTGTTTACAACCATGTTTGCATGTTTGCAAGCTTGAATTTTTGTCTCTTATCTATTTCTAGTTGATTTGGGATGTTAAAAAATTATAATTTAGACTTATTAAGGACCTTAAAATTATAAATTGTTTGCTCAAAATCCAAATAATAAAAAATTAAGATAATCAAAATTTTATGATTAAAATTGTTAGGAATTTCAAATACTTGTTTTTATTTATGTGAATGGTCTTCGGGCTGGATTTTAAACGGGTTGCATAAAATGACTCTCAACCAAGTCATACTAATATGGCCTCCACATTATGATGTAAATAGATAATTGCATCATTCTACATGTCTCGATGAGAACCTCGTGCTTCTTCAACCCGACCGACTTAGCATAAATTTCTACTTAGGTGGTTATCTAGTGCACTTAGAACGCTAGAAGACTCTCCAACCCAAGCGGAGTGTAAGTACTTTTGTTGTGATTGTTTCTAGCTTTGTAACCGAACCTCCTTTTTCTTCCCTTTTCAATAGCATCCTTGTCACTTCGGCTGGTATAATTTCAGTCTCTTGGAGCTCCACCTGATAGCCACATGATAGAGTTTCGTTCCTTTGATCATAGGCTATCGAGGTTCCCAAGGACGATGCAATTCATGCAATTCATGGATTGCTGACCGACTCTGGACGTGTTGGGTCGACTACCTTCACGACCAGGTAGACTTAGGGCCCTAGTGGCTTGAGATGACGGGTTAGTGGTACCCTGACTCAGCCACCTCTGCCTGTTTAAGAATTACTCCTCACTTCCTTTGATTACCCACTTTAAGCCTCGTCGCTTCTCTTGCTGTCGTTGATATCATCTTGAGAGCCTGATTACCAATGAGTTGTCGCACGTTTAGGATACGACGATTTTTCCTTTTCCCTTATGACCCGGATGTGCTTTGACGTATTGGGATTCATCGTCAGAATGATTGGGTTATTTCGCAGGCTCCATGTGTTGATGAGTATGTTACCTATGTGGAACCGCGAGAGACTCACTATCCATCTCGTGGCTTAACGGGAGCTTTGAAAGCCTCAAAGAATTCTCATGCAAAATAATTGTCATTTAATAGTACTGCAGTAGCAGTCACTTTAAATAAAAGCAAAACTCTTTCAATCAAGAGTATTCTTATGCAACCCCCAAGATGTAATTAACCAAATGAGATATGTTCTCTTGGGAGCACTCTGAACCCCAGAACAGATAAACACATCTGAATTCTAGTTGTGGGTAGTTTACATGAGTATTCTTTCATGAATATTGATCAAAGTTGCTTCCGCCCGATCTTATTTGGGCGAATATATTCGACCTATCATTGTGAGGTTTATCGCATGTAGGGTCTCCACATTTTTTTCTCTTATTTTTCGCATGTCTATTGTCCATCATTTCTGATCCCTCTCTTCTTCTTATCATTCGCATGATCCGAAAGAGAGATTTATTTGAAAAAGAGAAGTATACGACAATGGATAAAATGATTACTCATTTAAAAAATAAAAAGAGAAGGAAAAGAAAACACTTCTCATAAGAAAATAATCAATCTGTTTTGTTAAATCTATTCTTATAAATAATAATATGTGCATCTCTTTTCTTGAATAAAGTATTAGCAATAACAAAATCATACTCTAAAGAAAAATTTAATATGACTACCTTCTTCAATAATCACTTCAAAACCATAGCCACCATGAATATTTCTAAAATCTTCTACCACTCTACCGACATGTCTGTTTAAATTTTTTTTCAATAAAAATTCTTTCTTCAAGAGAGATCATTTGTATTAATTCGTATAGGTCATTCCAAAATTTTTCATTGAAACCTATAACTAAACCTACTTGAGCAGCATAAATACTTATAATATTAAAAATCTTAGTATTAACAACAATCTTAAGAACTATAAGTTTATTTTTTATTTTTTTTTATAACCTTGTCTTTCAAACTCATGTATATAATTCAACTACACAATTTCTAGTATGACTCTTAACTGAATACCAAAGTTTAAAACCTAGGCTATCAATTTTCTTAACTTTTTCTCCAACTCATTTAGTTTACTGAATACATAAGATATTTTTCTTTCTACGAATCATAAAATCAACTAATTTCATTAATTTACCTGTGAGAATGCCTAAATTCCAAGATCTTATTCTAATATTGATTTTATGGACTAACTTCTTTACCTGCATCCGTCGGTAATGTGAGAACCCTTATACTGTTGACAATCGAGAAAAAAGTACTCATTATTCTCTTTCAAGATATTAAGAAGCATTAAGTCTTTTATATATATTTTAGTGCCTTAAACCATGTAAAGCTCTTAGAATTTCATATCTCTCAGTTAGTTGCACTCCTCTGGTAACAATATATCATTCTACCAAATAAGTGTGTGTTAACGTAATTGATCCGCTAAAACTCTTCCAATAATCCTATATAACAATGAATGTAACATATTAAATATTTAATTTGATAAAGTGAAGCACGCAAAGTTAACATATTAACAAATCTCATTTAAAACCAAACTAATCTTAAATAAATTAAAATAATAACATAATCAATAGCCTAAAGGAGTTTGGGATTTTTATACATAATGATTACACCCAACACTTGAAAAGCATTCAAATTTAAACACACATACAAAGAAAAGAAAGAAAAATAGCACCCAAAATATCTTTTGTTGAAATCTACTTGCTTCTTCAACAAGATCCTTTGAAATTCTTATTTATACTCGCTCTCTTGCACCCTTTTCACTCTTAACACATTGTCTTACACTAAATGCCAAAAGTTCCCCAGCATTCCTAAATACTCCCTTATGTAGAAATTCACATCCTATCCTCAATGTATCAGGAAAATTGCCCAATTTTAGTTCATGGTGAGGGGGCACAATGACATGGTGCCTAGGTACTATAATGAGTGATGGGACACTCAAAAGATACACTGAGGTGCTAAGTTCTCATATTTCTGGCCTATTTTTTAGATTCGTCCACCTAAGTGTCGCATTAATGGCACTTCGGTGTTGCTACAGTTGCACCTCTGTAGTACTATAATAACTCTGTTACAGTAATATTGTAATAATGATATTATAATACTTCTCAACATGTCCTCTCTATCTTATTCACCTACCAATTTTTCACAAATAAAATACAAAACAAACACAATCGAAGTACAAAATAATAAAAAATTTTGTAAGAAAATATACTCATTTTAAATACATTTTGAGCACTGAACAACCATACTACTTTGGTGTGACTATACTAGTGAAGAATGTCATAAGGGTACTTAGTGCAATCCTAATGATCTAGTAGGGAAGGAGGCCATTGGGGGGACCTAGTCCAAACTTAATTGGTACTAAGGTGACTATACAAGAAAAGGTGATCACTAAGGGACTCAGTCCGAACTAAGTGCAACTAAGAAAGGATGTAGCTGAGGGACTTACTCCAGACCTTGGTGTACTACGAAAGAAGGTCGGTATGGGACTTAATCTTAACCTAACTCTGACCTAACTCTACTAAGTTGAATATACTAGAAAAGGAGGCCAGTGAGAGATTTATTCCTATGTTAAGTACTAATCTAATCTAAGAAAAGGGTCATATGCCTAAGGTTGTTTTAAAGACTAAAGCTCTTCTCCTAAATGTTTGTTATGGATTACACTAGGAAAGGGGTAAGGAAGGCTTGATCGCAACCAAGATTTACTAGTCAAAGAGTTGACTCGCTAAAGTGGTTATGGCTTAAGGAAACAACAACCCAAGAAGGAAGTAATTTTCAAATTGATTTTAATTTAGATTTGTGTTGGACTAGACTAGGAAAGGAGCCACAAGAACTTATTCTTAACCAAACTTTACTAGCCAAAGTGCTAACTCACAAAATAAATAATGGCATAGTTAAACAAACAAAGCTGAAGGTTGCATTAAGAATGGGCCACAAGGGCTTACTACAACTCCAATGAACTCAAGTTGAACTTATAAATGTAAGGATGATGCCAAAGTAGGTCTAGAAATTTTGGACTACACTAGGAAATGGGTCATAAATACTTGATCTAAACCTCAATTAACTAGCCAAGTTATTGATCTCCTAAATGGCTCAACAAAGTCAACAAAAACATGAAGGAAGATAATTTTTATTTTAATTTAATTTTGGGTTTGTAATGGAGTACACTAACAAACGGGCCACAATGACTTGATCCTAACTCAGATTTACTAGACAAAATGCCAGCTCACTGAACAAACTATGGCTTGACAAATTTAATGAGAAGGGGACATAAGGCTTAATCCAACTCCAATAAACACAAGCTAAACCTATAGATGTTTGGCTAAGGCCAAACTAGGTCTAGCAATCATAAGTCTAAGGTTTGTAATGGATTACACTAGGAAAAAAAGGTCATAAAGACTTGATCCTAACCAAGATTTACTAATCAAGGTGCTGACCTAGTCAATCAACTATGGCTTAGCAAAGTCATTGAACCAATAAAGGAAGAAATTTTTAGTTACTACACTAAGAAATAGTTCATAAGGGCTTAATCTTAATCTAGATTTATTAGCCAAACTGTTGACTCATTGAATTAGCTATGGCTGATTCATTTAGAAGGGCCTATGAGGGCTTAATCTAACTTCAATGAACATGGGCTAAATCTATAGATGATTAAATGAGGTTAAAATAAGCCTAACAATACTAATCCTAGGTTTGCAATGGACAACACTAAGAAAACGGGCCATAAGGACTTAATCCAAACCTAGATTAACTAGCCAAGGCAATGCCTTATTAAATCAAATATGGCTAAAAAAAGTCAACAAACCCAAGAAGTAAGATAGTTTGATTTGATTTTAATTTTGGAGTTGCAATGAACAACACTAGAAAAGAGGTCACAAGAATTTCATACTAACCAAGATTTACTAGTCAAAGCACTGACCCACTAAATCAACAACTCAATAAAGTCATTGAACATAAGAGTTGCATTGAGAACGAGCCACAAGGGCTTTATATAAGTAGACAATATTTGTAGGCATAGGAATTTGAGTATGAAATACAAACGTCAATTATAAAAGAAGCAAGCAATAGAGATTTTATTAAAGAACATCCATAGGCCAATGTCATTCTTCTAAAGGAGTTCATCATCAAAACTTTTAAGAAGCTCTTAAGCAAAAGCCCCTACCCTACAAGAAGAAGCTTTCTAGTTATCATTTTTTGAAGAGCAACTAACAGAAGATAAGCAGGAAAAACTCCAAAAGTTCTTAGAAAAAGATTGAGATGATGTCTTTCATTGACCTGAGAAAATAACAAATGAGAATACAAGTAAAAAAAGCATTGGTTGCAATCACTGTAGCAACAATCTAAGCTAATGATGAGGAATGAATTCTCAACCACTTTAAATGAAAGAATAAATAAGACTTATTCTTTCACAGAATATATAACTAAGAGATCTTTAAGAACCCAATGAAGAATATAGGTTTCAAGTTATAAAAGCCTAAGAAGCAGCAAGCGGGGAAGAGCAATGAGTCTATCTATTGTTCTTATCAGTGCAAACTTCAAGATATGACAAATAATAACTTTGCTTTTAAAAAATAGCTAAAGAGAAATTACAAGTTTAAAGAAATCATAATCCCTAAGGAGTTATTTGCAGATTATGGCCAAGGATTTCTTAAAGTGATCTCAAGTGAGTTATATTTTGTTTCATTCTTCCAAGTCCAAAAAAATCAAGACATTTTTGTCCAAAATCTCTCAATAAACTCTAATAAAAGGAATCAAATTCTTTTATAAATGTCCAAAGAAGCTCAAATGTCTACTACTCAGATTGATCTAAGCCCATTTTTAAGGACATCTTAAGAATATTAAAAAGAAAAATAAAGACCAAGCAAACATGAGTATATTGATATTCAAGAAGAAAATTGTTAAAAGTTCTTTTTGTAGATGGCGGGGTCAATTGCATGATTTCTATCTTATTCCTATGGGATTGAAATTTGTAATGAAAAGGGATTTTATGTATATCTTGAATGTATTTGATGAAAATATCTCGGATGAATTCTATAAAAAAAATATGATGATCATAATGTTGATGATAATAATAAAAATGATTTCACAATAACTTAATTAATTCCAATGAGCTTGAAAATGCAACATACTACTTTCTTAAGAAGTGAGT
Source organism: Phalaenopsis equestris (assembly GCF_001263595.1). Taxonomy (NCBI): domain Eukaryota; kingdom Viridiplantae; phylum Streptophyta; class Magnoliopsida; order Asparagales; family Orchidaceae; genus Phalaenopsis; species Phalaenopsis equestris. Next base: position 355,889 of record NW_018165195.1, on the reverse strand, counting down.
GAGTTTCTCCAGAAATTTCTATGCTAATAAAGAAGATCGAGTAAAGGAAAAAATAAAAATAAGAGATTAAAAGGAAGGAAAAGAACAACAATAAAAAAAAGAAAGAAACTAAAAGAACAAGAAAACATTAATATAATTTTGTCCCCAATATTAAAGTTCAATACTCTTATATAACGAGGTAGTAAAATGACCCAACAAGCTTGTGGAAAAGTAAGAAGTTAGCTTGAAATAACAAAAATAAAAGATAAATCTTCTCAAGCAATTAGGCAAACAATTATCAAACATACTGATTTTGAACTCAGATCAAAGAATAAATCATATGTAGTGGGTGGTTCTATCAAATCAACAATAGTAAAGCCAAACTTCACTATATTTCTTAAGTTAGATAACTATGAGGGTATAAGGTTTTTGAGAATGATAAGGATGGGTCTTAATTATCAATCTTTGCCAGGATAACTTAGTATGTGGGTATTTTAGCTCTAATCCCACTATTTAAGCTCCCTACAATGAAAGCTCGCGTTCATGAGGTTTATTTGAAATCTCTCCTGGCATTGTCATCATTTCTTTGCTTTAGTCAAGAAGGATGCCTATTTCCTTTGGAATATCAAGCGTTACTTGCTTAATCTTCAAAACAAAATGATAAATATAAAACGAAAAGTTTTTTTCTTGGTACTTTATCCTTAGGTTCAAGAGATTATGTAAAACTCAATGATGGCTATTTCAATGAAATATTAAATTCATATTTGATTTGTACTTATATTAAAAAATTAATTAAACAAGATTTGGCATCATATGCTTATTCCAAACACAAAAGCATAATACCAAAAAAATATATATATGGCAAAAAATATATAATAAATGTTTTTTAGTTTGATATTGTTGAGCTAGTGGATAATAACAAATATTGCCTAAATATTACTAATAATGTGAAGTCACATAAGTTCTTTCAAAATGCATTAAATTATTTAATGAGATTTGTTTAAAAACATTAGGCAATTTGGATGACATTCAATTAGGGATGCCCCCATCAAACATTAAGAATAAATTAAATAAAAATTGACAAACTAAATGAAATCAATCTCGACACAGACAAAATCTTTTATCTTAATTTTAAAAGTTTTTTATTAAGATTGATGCGATATGCTTTTTTTTTCAAAGTTTAAGGATTGTTTTACTTGGAGTTACGATGAAATGTCCAGATTATCTTTAGAAATAGTGGCCCGTAAACTCAAAATTCAACATGATGTCATTCCAGTGAGATAAGCACATTAGCACATGTGCTTAGAATTGAATAACAAATAATAACTGAGATAAAAAAAAAAAATTGATCAATTGGTAAAAAAAGGTTAAATTTGCATGAGCAATAACTAGGGAATCTAAATAAAGCATGTCCTAATGAGTTTCCATTATCTACCCCAAAGTTGTGGCCTCTTCAAATGCAATTTTCTTCTCAGTTGATGGCTCATCTAATTATAAACAAATCAAGATGTCACCTATACATAAAAAATTCTCAAATTTTTGAACCTAAATTGAAATATTTTGATTCGGAGTTATGTATTTCGGCCTAAAGAATATTAGTGTAATCTATCGGTGAACAATGATTCATAGACTTATTCATAATCAAGTGGATTAGTATATTGATAATCTGGTTATCAGGAAAAAAGAGAACCATTTTATTTTCAAGCTGTGGCACTGCCATGATTTGAAAATGAACACTCTAAAGTGTATTTCTAAAATGACCTGAACAAAATTTCTGAGCTATAGTAAGGCACCGCAGAAGTAAGAATGACCTCCTACAACGGGAAATTGTCATATCTAAGACAATTTATATCAAATATTTCTAATAGATGTCTGTCATTTGATAATGTCAAAACACCTTCGACAGCATCAAATATTACTTGATAATGCCTCTAGTTTTGGCTACTCCTATGTCAAGCCATTGATCAGTTACAGTACAGTGTTAGAAAATTAACTTGGTTCCTTGTTAGCTCAATGAGAAACGAAAAGAGTGAACTTTGGCTGTGTGTGTGCGTGCGTTGAATTCGCCATATGTTATGAATATATCGACGTGCTGAATATAATAAAAGGCATTTTCTTCTCAAATATATATCAAGAATTATTAAGCCTCTGTTTTCAAGAACATTCTATGAATTTTAAGAACAACTTGATACATACAGACCTCAGCTATACTGAATAGAAGAATCCAAAATCCTTTTTTTTCTGCTTCTAATTTCTAGTATTTAAAAACACAGCCATTGAATTGTACATATAAACATATAAATTAGAAAAAGCAGCTTAAAAGGAAAAAAGAAGGCAGAGAAAAGCTGATCAACCCCCAAGATTGCCCAACCAGAAGAACAAAGGAAACTGTGCAATGGCCATGAAAAGCAGGAAATAGTGTTGCCTGCTTGAGCGCTTTTCATAGCTCCGCATCTCACTGAAAAGCACCCTCTTCATGGTTTTGACCAAGAAAACCCCCATACACAAACTCATCAAAGGCATTGCAAAGTAATATGAGTACCTCCAACAAAGCCTCGCAAGCACGCAGATGCAGATGCCAGTAAAAGCATACCCACCATAGGCAACAATGTCGAGAAGAGGAGCCTCGCCGCTTCCTAAAGAATACAATAAACCCTTTAGAAGCATTACTTGTAGAACCCAGCCGACCAAACCTCTTGTAAACTGCAAGCTCAAAGCTTCAGGGCTAAACCTGCACAAGATGTGTGATATCTCTTTTATCATAACGAAACGTTTCGTTTGGATTGAAGACGATGAAATTAAACCTTGATGTTTTGATTATGAATCTATATCGATTGACATAAGTCAAATAAGGAACAAAGAAACATACCGCCCCATAAGACCAAAAGAAAAGCCTGCAAGAATTATGTAGGTACCGAAGGCCATCAAAGGAATATATAAGTCGGGAGCGTTGATGTCATATACAGGAGGTTTGTATGACAACCTGCCACCAACGGGTTCAGTTATTCTTGTCCAATGTCCCTGGAAATGAATAACAGTTGGTTGGGAAAGACAGCTTTATATTTTGAATGAGACCCAAAGAATGCAGAAACTTTACCCTGTGTAGAAAGGGAAACAAAACTACTTTTAACTTGTTTCTCACATACTGATCATTCACTTGAAAATAGTATTGTGGATTGGAGAAGTAGCTGCTAATCTGTTTCACAACATACCAAATTTAAAACAATGAAGCATAAATTTGACATCGCATTTTCTAACCTCATCGGAAGCAAGCTCAAAGAAAGAGAGAGGAGGGAGAGAGGCTGACAAAAAAGAGTATAAAATCGTTATTTCAAAGCAAATATCTGCATACATTACTTTGCATGAACTCAGAGCTTGAGCCCAAAAATTTCTCTCCATATGCTTCTAGACCGCTTCGGAAGAGACCAGATCCTGCTCCATAGAATGTATTCCCAAAAGGAGTGGGCTGAGGATTTTGTGGGGGCCTGGGAACCCCAGTTTGGTCTCCCATATTACCATACATTGCTGTAAAAAAGGTAAAACACAATCTGGCATTAGAACAGGAGGCTGGTACCCACAAAACTGGAGGAAGTACAATCAAATTAGTAAGTTCAATTCTGTGAAGCCTTAGCACAGGACAAAAAAAAGCAGTATAAAGTTAAGATTTTATTGCTACCTAGGAAAATCCATGTAGCAAAAATCATCATAAAAACCAAACCTGAGAAAGAAAAATCAAAAATAAAAATAGAATGAACTGTTCCTTGAAGACTCTGTAACAACTACCAGCATTTCATTCATCACAGAAACAAAGATGCACGGCAGACTTCTCAAATTTGGCCAAACCAAACATTTTAATCAGCAACAATACTGCAGCTGAATCAAACTTAGGGTCCGTGTGGGGCTAGGGGTGTAAACGAACCGAACACGAACGAACAGTGCACCTGTTCGTGTTCGGTTTGTTTGAAATATAGTTTGATTGAAATAAACTCGTGTTCGAAATTGTTCGTGAAAGGTCTGTTCGTGTTCGGTTCGATTTGTTCGAAATTAGTTCGAATCGTTCGAATATGTTTGAATTGTTCGAATTTTTCGAAACGTTCGAAAATTTTCAAAATTTTTATATTTTTTGAATTGTTAAATAGACAAAAAATTAAATATTAATTCTCACTAGTTGGATGTAGGGCTGTACAAAAAGCTCGTCGTTCGCAAACAATTCGTGTTCGGCTCTGTAAGTAGTTCATGATCGATTCGTTCGATAAGCAAACGAGACGAACACGAATAAATTTTTTTTATTCGAAATATAAATAATTTAAATAATATTATGAAATTTAAAAATAATTATATTATATATATTAAAAATTTATCAAATTTTAAAAAACTAAATTCTATATATTATAATATATAATAAAATAATAATAATAATATATTAATAAACTGTATTAGTAAATAATAAAAAAAATTATATAGTTATATAATATAATTTTTATAATTAATATAAAATATTATTTATATATATTAATATAAGTTAAAAACCGCAATCCCTAACCCTACTGTTCGGCGTGTTCGCGATTCGTCATCCTTTCGGCGCTCCCCTCTCGAAAAACTTTTGGCCGGCTCTTTCCTCGCCTCAAAACTGCAAAAAGCTTCGTCATTGAGAGCTTAGGGTTGAATGTTTGTGTTTTTTCTCTGATCTCTACTTCTATTTGTCTTCCATAAAGTAGGCGTTGGATCAACTACTCGGTATTCTTGCTTCAGTGCTCGATATTCTTGCTTGGTTGCTTGTAAGGCCACCGAGACGTCTTTTTTGAGTATATTTTCTTTAACATTTCAAGTTTATCTTCATGCTTGCCTCTTAGGTTAAATTTTCATAATTTTTTTTAGGTTTATTTCTTCTTTTTTGAGTGAAACGTCGGTTAAATGTAAATCTGTTTGTTTTCATATTGACTATACGTTTATTTATTTGAGTGAAACCTAGGTTAAATCTATCTGTTTGTCTTCTTTGGGGGTGAAACCTAAGTTTTTTGAGTGAAACCTAGGCTTCATCTCTGAGTATTTTTTAGGTTTATTTCTTCTTAACTCCTAAACATTTAAAACATTGTTTCTGCTTCTTTCATATATTGTAGATCCATCTATTTTGTAGATTCATTGGGGGGACTAAATCGTTCTAAGTTTCACTATCTATACTGTAGATCTTTGTTTCTGCTTCTTTCATATATGTATGCTTCTTTTCATAAAGCAAGGCTTGGTGGCATGATACTTGCAGAAGCAACTTTAGATTATTAGAAAGGATTGTATCTTGAATGAGGAACTTTTATTCAAGCATTGACAATGTTCACCGTTGCTTGTTATATAAGTTGAAGTGTTGTCTACCAAATTAATTTTCACTTTGAAATATAGGCTTACTGTCAATTTATTGATAATTTATTTGAAATGTCTGGTGCTGGTATTATGATAACTTTATAGATTAGTAAGTGCAGCTAAGTGTCTGTCATAGGCTTCAGGAAAAGATGTGTTATTCTGATAATAATCACAATTTATCATGTTCAGCAGACTTTGTCTGATGGACCTTATGACTTCTTTTTAAGTCATCATCCCATTGTCACCAAGACTTTTGGTCAAAAATATTCATCTATCTAGAATTTGACTTGGTACATTTTATGAAATTTTAGATTTTAACTTCTAATGTTGATTTGTTTGACAAAGTGATACTCATATGTTTCATTAATTATTCACATTATTTTGAGGTAAATGCATAAGAATGTTTTGACATGGGAGGCTGCTATTATTTTGACATGGAAGGCTGCTATTATTTTGAGGTATGAACATAAAGAATGTTTTGTAGGCACTTGCTATTTGTCTATGATGTTTTTGTAGGAACCGATTCTTGTTCCTAGTTTAATTGTATCTCCCAGATTTCAATAAACTGATATATATGCAAGTTAAAAAAAATTTTAGGTTGGTATATATGAACAATGCTCTTGTATCTCCTAGTTTAATATGCAATGCTCTTTTATGCGTACAAATATTTGATGAGTGGATTTGTGAAGCAACCCATCTTGTTTCCTGCTTTCATATTTCTATTTCAACTAATCTATTTTATTCTATTTAGCTTCCCTTTTTAGAAAGCCGATAACGGTTGATATTGCAGCAACTAGTTTCACTAAGCTGTTAGTTGCTAGAGTGTTGGTGGAATTGGATGTTACAACCATGCTTTATAAAGAGGTGTGGATTGGATCTCAATTGTTGGGATATTGGCAGAATGTGAAATTTGAAAATATTATTTCGTTTTGCTCCTTGTCATATTTTTTTGGCATAAATATTCTTAATATTTCAAGATATATCCTAAGCCGCAGCTTCCAAAATATCTTCCACAGACTTCAGCGTATTGACTCTGTGAAAACGAAAAGATTTCATATTCTTTATACTGGAAGAGGTAGAATCAGAATAAGGTTGTTTTCACTCACCAATATGTACTGTGTTTCAAGCTAGACAATCAAAATGATTTTATTGCATATTATGTTGTTGTATTTTCTTTTATGCGTACAAATATCAACGCAATGCTTTTGTATTTCCTGCTTTCAAATCTTTTTTAGAAGCATTTGGAGGAATATTAATGCCTGAATGGAAGTAATTCAGAGTTTTTTTAGTCTTAAGGTTTATTGTTTAATAAGAACTAAAACATAGAATAATGAGTTAGTGAGTCCCTGGATTTCTTAGTTGCTATTTAATAGATTTACAAGATTTCTTTATCCCTTTTCTGTCTTAAATGTGACCATGGGATCTGTTTGAGTTGAGTTAATTGGTTTGAGAGTATTTGCATTGGAATGGTCGATGTGGCGTATGAGTAGGGATGGTATTTATGGTTGTAAAGTTTTTTGTTGCTGAAACACTTTCTTCTATCTTGACTTCAAATGACATTTTTTTATATGAGCTGGTAGGTTTCAAATGGTGACTTTCGTTGAATTATGAAAAAGGCATTGGTTTATAAAAAAGATTTGCATGCAATGATTGCAATGCTTTATGATTTGTGGTTTCAAATGAGATTTTTTATTTACAAGTTGGTGGCAATAATTGCAATGTTTTATGATGCAGTTCATATAAAAGTTTATTCTTTCTATTCTCCAAAACTTTTATTGGCTGATATAGAGATAAATCAATTCATGGTACTTCTCTTTCCATATTATGCATAATTCATATGGATCTATGGTACTACTTTTTCATGTTAAGCATGTAAATCTATGATAGTTTTTCTAAAAATTGATGATAGAGATTTCATTTAGCATTTTAATTGCAGTTTTTATTTGGGATCTCATTAGAAGTCAAATGATAGTGTATGAAATTCTTACAGGGTTCATTTGGAAGACATATACTTATGTTTTATTATCCTGCAAAATTTTTTTTGCCTACATATCATTTGATATTATATTTTTTGTTTAAATATTTACAATGTCAAATGTTGAGCATTCTCAATCTTGTATTAAATGACGAACAATTGCCACTTGCAACACAAGAAGAAATTGATAGTTCTCAACCTATTGAACTGACTGGTGGGAGCACTAGTACTGAAATACAAGTTACGAAAG
>NW_018165195.1:340144-345729 GCF_001263595.1 Phalaenopsis equestris | reverse complement strand
ACACAAATAATCCCTCCTCAAGATATACTTGTAAATCAGGTTTTGATGGTTCCACAGAACCAGAAGCTACAACAAAATCTTGAAACCCAAACATTGCGTCCAAATGACTTGAGGAACTCATAGGATCAACTGCAGATGAAGATCCCGCATTGGAAACATTACATTCAACAATATAATCTGCATATATTTCCCACAAGGCATCTTAAACTATTTTAAGATTTTGGTCAACCTCGTCACGTGAGTATATCTTCGGGAATGCGTAGCTAATAAACTTTAGTTTTAATCTAGGATCCAGAATTGCTGCAATAGACATAAGAATATTACATTCCCCCCAATATTTGTTGAATTTTACTTGCACACTCATAGCCATATTCCTGATGTAATCATCTTCAGACAATGACTCTTCAATCAAAATCATCTTAACATGTGAAACTGCAGGTAAAAATATATTAGCAGTAGGATATTGTGTGCCAGAGATCATATTTGTAACATTATTGAAAACTGAGAGAAATTTTCTGATTTTCTCATATTTCACCCATTTTGAATCAACAGACAACTATTTATAGCTATTATCTATTATTGCGTAGTGACAAAAAACATTGCGATAAATAAATGCAGACTCCAACATGTTGAAAGTTGAGTTCCATCTAGTGGAAACATCAATGGACAGTGACTGTTTAGTTGCAACACTCAATTGTTTTGCCACCTCTACAAACTTATGTAATCTTGCAGGAGATTTTTCAGATATTTCACCGACTCTCTCATATTTTGGATGATTTCATGAACCTCCTTTAGCCCATCTTGGACCATTATATTGATAATATGTGCGCATCATCTGACATGAAAAAAAAACCATGAAAGTGCAACTTTCTGCGTGATTGAAAATTCAATTTTAATGAACTAGCAGCCATGTCATTATTACTCGCATTATCTAAAGCAATTGTAGATATTTTATCCAGAAGATTCCACTCCAACAAGTACTCACAAATAGCATCACAAATGTAAGTGTCAGTATGTAAAGGCTCTAATTCGATAAAGTTGATAATAACCTTCTTTAACTTCTTAAGTATATCTTCTTCTACTTTCTAGTGTATTTTATTTTTTATTTTATTATATATTATAATTTATATGTATTGATAGAATATCTCGAGCCATAATAGAAAGTTGGGGATACTTCAATATATTCATCTTCCACCAATCGAGCACATCAAAATTTTTACTAGAACACACAAATAATCTCTCCTCAAGATATACTTGTAAATCAGGTTTTGATGGTTCCACAGAACCAGCAGCTACAACAAAATCTTGAAACTCAAACATTGCATCGAAATGACTTGAGGAATTCATAGGATCAACTGCAGATGAAGATCCCGCATTGGAAACATTACATTCAATAATATAATCTGCATATATTTCCTACAAGGCATCTTGAACTATTTTAAGATTTTGGTCAACCTCGTCACGTGAGTATATCTTCGGGAATGCGTAGCTAATAAACTTTAGTTTTAATCTAGAGGATCCAAAATTGCTGCAATAGACATAAGAAGATTACATTCCCCCCAATATTTGTTGAATTTGACTTGCATACTCCTAGCCATATTCCTGATGTAATCATCTTCTGACAATGACTCTTCAATCAAAATCATCTTAACATGTGAAACTGCAGGTAAAAATATATTAGCAGTAGGATATTGTGTGCCAGAGATCATATTTGTAACATTATTGAAAACTAAGAGATTTTTTGATTTTCTCATATTTCACCCATTTTGAATCAACAGACAACTATTTATAGCTATTATCTATTATTGCGTAGTGACAAAAAATATTGCGATAAATAAATGCAGACTTCAATATGTTGAAAGTTGAGTTCCATCTAGTGGAAACATCAATGGATAATGACTGTTTAGTTGCAACACCCAATTGTTTTGCCACCTCTACAAACTTATGTAATCTTGCAGGGGATTTTTCAGATATTTCACCGACTCTCATATTTTGGATGATTTCATGAACCTCCTTTAACCCATCTTGGACCATTATATTGATAATATGTGCGCATCATCTGACATGAAAAAAAAATCATGGAAGTGAAATTTTTCACGTGATTGAAAATTCAATTTTAATGAACTAGCAACCATGTCATTATTACTCGCATTATCTAAAGTAATTGTAGATATTTTATCCAGAAGATTTCACTCCAACAAGTACTCACAAATAGCATCACAAATGTAAATGCGAGTATGTGGAGACTCTAACTCAATAAAGTTGATAATAACCTTCTTTAACTTCCATGTTTCATCAATATAATGGATAGTCAAACACATATCCGATAGTCTGATTGGAGGTCCAACAGTCTGTAGTTAATGACACCCTACGAACATCTTTAAGACAAGATTTAATCTTTTTTTTTCTCGCACTCATAAACTTTCATGCAATCATTTTTTATTGTGTTTCTTGAAACACTTTGAAAGTTAGGATTTAACATTTTTAACAATATGTTGAACCAAGTATGTTCAACCATGATGAATGAATACTCATGTACAATTATCATTTTTGCAATCACCTTTCTTATGATTTGTTAATCATAATTCTTGGGATCATAGAAAATAAGAATCTCTGAATCAACCTGAACTCCTGAACTTTCAACCTGAACTTCTGAAGGCAAGAAGTTCAGTAACTTTTGTCTCTTGTCTGAGAAGTCAATTTGTTGTTAATTCTTTGCTTTTATTTTAGCACATTCCTTAACATGCCTAAGTTGTTGAGAGGTTGTACCCGACTTTGGTTTAAGTATTTTCACCCAACAACAAACGCATTGAACATATGATACTTCGACCCCCTTAGAGTTTGATTTAACATCTATAAAATACTCCCACACAGTTGATTTTCTCTTCATGCCTTTCGTAACTTGTATTTCAGTACTAGTGCTCCCAACAGTCAGTTCAATAGGTTGAGAACTATCAATTTCTTCTTGTGTTGCAAGTGACAATTGTTCGTCATTTGATACAGATTGAGAATGCTCAACATTTGACATTGTAAATATCTATACAAAAAAAATATAATATCAAATGATGTGTAGGCAAAAAAATTTTGCAGGATAATAAAACATAAGTATATGTCTTCCAAATGAACCCTGTAAGAATTTCATACACTATCATTTGACTTCTAATGAGATCCCAAATAAAAACTGCAATTAAAATGCTAAATGAAATCTCTATCATCAATTTTTAGAAAAACTATCATAGATTTACATGCTTAACATGAAAAAGTAGTACCATGGATCCATATGAATTATGCATAATATGGAAAGAGAAGTACCATGAATTGCTTCATTTCCCTATCAGCCAATAGAAGTTTTGGAGAATGAAAAGAATAAACTTTTATATGAACTGCATCATAAAACATTGCAATTATTGACATTGCAATTATTGTCACCAACTTGTAAATAAAAAATCTCATTTGAAACCACAACATTATAAAGCATTGCAATCATTGCATGTCAATCTTTTTCATAAACCAATGCCATTTTTCATAATTCAACGAAAGTCACCATTTGAAACCTACCAGCTCATATAAAAAAAAATCTCATTTGAAGTCAAGATAGAAGAAAGTGTTTCAACAACAAAAAACTTTACAACCATAACCACCACCCCTACTCATACGCCACATCGACCATTCCAATGCAAATACTCTCAAACCAATTAACTCAACTCAAACAGATCCCATGGTCACATTTAAGACAGAAAAGGGATAAAGAAATCTTGTAAATCTATTAAATAGCAACTAAGAAATCCAGGGACTCACTAACTCATTATTCTATGTTTTAGTTCTTATTAAACAATAAACCTTAAGACTAAAAAAACTCTGAATTACTTCCATTCAGGGACATTAATATTCCTCCAAATGCTTCTAAAAAAGATTTGAAAGCAGGAAATACAAAAGCATTGCGTTGATATTTGTACGCATAAAAGAAAATACAACAACATAATATGCAATAAAATCATTTTGATTGTCTAGCTTGAAACACAGTACATATTGGTGAGTGAAAACAACCTTATTCTGATTCTACCTCTTCCAGTATAAAGAATATGAAATCTTTTCGTTTTCACAGAGTCAATACGCTGAAGTCTGTGGAAGATATTTTGGAAGCTGCGGCTTAGGATATATCTTGAAATATTAAGAATATTTATGCCAAAAAATATGACAAGGAACAAAACGAAATAATATTTTCAAATTTCATATTCTGTCAATATCCCAACTGAGATCCAATCCACACCTCTTTATAAAGTATGGTTGTAACATCCAATTCCACCAACACTCTAGCAACTGACGGCTTAGTGAAACTAGTTGCTGCAACATCAACCGTTATCGATTTTCTAAAAAGAGAAGCTACATAGAATAAAATAGATTGAAATAGATTAGTTGAAATAGAAATATGAAAGCAGGAAACAAGATGGGTTGCTTCACAAATCCACTCATCAAATATTTGTACGCATAAAAGAGCATTGCATATTAAACTAGGAGATACAAGAGCATTGCTCATATATACCAACCTGAATTTTTTTATAACTTGCATATATATCAGTTTATTGAAATTTGGGAGATACAATTAAACTAGGAATAAGAATCAGTTCCTACAAAAACATCATAGACAAATAGCATGTGCTGCATAGTGCCTACAAAACATTCTTTATGTTCATACCTCAAAAGAATAGCAGTCTTCCATGTCAAAATAATAGCAGCCTCCCATGTAAAGACAGAGTAAAAAATAAGCAAATAATAGAGACAACTTGTTAATAATGTGAATAATTAATAAAACATATGAGTACCACCTTGTCAAACAAATCAAAACATTAGAAGTTAAAATCTAAAATTTCATAAAATGTACCAAGTCAAATTCTAGATAGATGAATATTTTTGACCAAAAGTCTTGGTGACAATGGGATGATGACTTAAAAAGAAGTCATAAGGTCCATCAGACAAAGTCTGCTGAACATGATAAATTGTGATTATTATCAGAATAACACATCTTTTCCTGAAGCCTATGACAGACACTTAGCTGCACTTACTAATCTATAAAGTTATCATAATACCAGCACCAGACATTTCAAATAAATTATCAATAAATTGGCAGTAAGCCTATATTTCAAAATGAAAATTAATTTGGTGGACAGTTTCACTTCAACTTATATAACAAGGAGCGGTGAACATTGTCGGTGAACATTGTCAATACATTGTCAATGCTTGAATAAAAGTTCCTCATTCAAGATATAATCCTTTCTAATAATCTAAAGCTGCTTCTGCAAGTATCATGCCACCAAACCTCATTTTATGAAAAGAAGCATACACATATGAAAGAAGCAGAAACAAGGATCTACAAAATAAATGGATCTACAATATATGAAAGAAGCAGAAACAAAGTTTCAAATGTTTAGTAGTTAAGAAGAAATAAACCTAAAAAATACTCAGAGATGAAGCCTAGGTTTCTCTCAAAAAACCTAGGTTTCACTCCCAAAGAAGACAAACAGATAGATTTAACCTAGGCTAGGTTTCAAAAACCTAGGTTTCACTCAAAGAAATAAACGTATAGT
>NW_018165195.1:337647-339912 GCF_001263595.1 Phalaenopsis equestris | reverse complement strand
CCTACTTTATGGAAATCCAACGCCTACTTTATGGAAGACAAATAGAAGTAGAGATCAAAGAAAGAACACAAACATTCAACCCTAAGCTCTCGATGACGAAGCTTTTTGCGGTTTTGAGGCGAGGAAAGAGCCGGCTGTTTTGCGGTTTTGAGGCGAAGAGAAAGAGCAGGCCGAAAGTTTTTCGAGAGGGGAGCGCCGAAAGGATGCCGAATCGCGAACACGCTGAACAGTAGGGTTAGGGATTGTAGTTTTTAACTTATATTAATATATATAAATAATATTTTGTATTAATTATAAAACTTATATTATATAACTATATAATATTTATATTATTATTTACTAATCCAGTTTATTAATATACTATTATTATTATTTTATTATACATTATAATTTATGGAATAAGAAATTAGTTTTTTAAAATTTTATAAATTTTTAATATATATATAATAATTATTTTTAAATTTCATAATATTATTTAAATTATTTATATTTTGAACAAAAACGAATCGAACACGAACGAACGGGTCATTGTTCGTGTTTGGTTCGTTTAACAATCCGAACAAAAAAATTTGTTCGTGTTCGTCTCGTTTGCTTATCGAACGAACCGAACACGATCTGCTTCACGAATCGAACACGAACTGTTCGCGAACAACAAGCTTTTTTGACAGCCCTATTTGGGGCAGCTTATAAGTGCGGGCGGCATTTTGAAAACGTCGCCGTACCGTTTGGTTCGCGTGTTTCGCCAGCTTATTCGAAATTGCGTTTGGGTTTTTACACTAAACGCGGGCCGCGGGTCGACCCCTGCAGCCGGCCCGCTAGCCGCGTTTCAGGATAAGCAGTTTATCCTGAAATGCACAAACTGCCCCAAACGGACCCTTAATAAATATTGCAATAACACTTGTAGCTAGCCTGGTAGTAGAGTGATTTGGCTGGCTAGATCAAGGCTAACGTGGATGGTGCCCTACTATCCAACCATTTAGTGTGGTGATTAGAGACGAAACTGGAGATCTTATTGGAGCTGCTGGCCATCAACTTATGCATTGCGATAGCGGATTTGTGGAACTCCAAGCAATCTCTTCTATGAGAGAGCTTCTCCAACCTTGGATGCTTGAGGTTAAAAGTATTATTATAGAAGGTGATATCATCAACTATATGAGAAGGTCTATGGATTCGAAGGTCTGGAGGGATCATCCTGATTTTTGTCTTTCTTTTGCTTTTCTTTCCTCTTTTATACAGGTCGTTTTTCATTTTATTCCGCGGGAGCTGAATAACGCTGCCCACTTTTGTGCCCGAGAGACACTTTTACATAGTTTTTCTTTTGATACAGTCCCTACCACCTCAGAGCTTTTTATTATTCTCCAGGAATATAGTACCCATATTGGCCATGCCTAAGGTATGCTTTTGTAATTTTGTTAGCATCTTTTACTTTAATGCAACAAGCACCATTCAAGGTAGTAGAGTGATTTACCATTCTAAAAATAACTGGGCAGCTCCATAAAAAAACAGAGAAAGAGTAAAGCAAAGAACGTTCTCAAGAAGAAAAATGTGAAGATGCAAATTTGTTTAGCTGAAAACAAAGAACTTCCATTAGTTTTCAATAATTTGAAGTGTTCTGCCATAGCGGAGAAAGAATTTGAGCCATGAGGATTGGTAATTGTGCCTGTGGACAAGGAAAACTCAGCCACCAGCCAAGAAATTTAGGTGAAATTGTAATAACTACAACAACAACAACAACAACAAAGCCTTAATCCCACTATGTGGGGTCGGCTACATGAATCATTTTTCTCCATTGCGTCCTATTTAGTATCATATTTTCATTTAGTTCTAGTAAATTAAGATCATTTTTAATACAATAAGCCCAAGTCTTCCTAGGTCTACCTCTACCTTTCTTAACACAAGTCGAATTTAAAGCATCTACTCTCCTAATCGGATCATCTAATGGTCGACGTTTAATATGACCAAACCATCTAAGACGACTTTCTCTAATTTTATCCGTCACAGGAGCTACACCAACCCTATCACGAATATATTCATTCCGCATTTTGTCTCTAAGTGTAAAGCCACTCATCCACCTAATCATTCTCATCTCGGCAACACTTAACTTATTATTATGCTTCTCTTTTAAAGGCCAACATTCAACGCCATAGAGCATTGCAGGTCTCACCACCATCTTATAAAATTTTCCTTTCAGTCTTAGCCGTACTTTTCTATCACACAAAAGGCCCGAAGCATTCCTCCACTTCAACCAACCAACTTGAATTCTAC
>NW_018165195.1:324030-336410 GCF_001263595.1 Phalaenopsis equestris | reverse complement strand
AGCTTTTACATTTTAACCAATTTTTATAACATAACTTCTTATATTTTATCTTTTCTTGCACATTATTATTCCACCACCAACTATTTTTATTTGTAAATATTTTTCCCTTTGATTCTCCAAGAACATCTTTTGCTACATGTTTAATAGCGTTTGTTACTTTATCCCACATCACATTTGCTTCTTCATGAATATCCCAAATTTTGAAATCTTGAATTTTACTCATAAAATTAATTTTATTTGTATCTTTTAAGTTTCTCCATCTAATTCTGCAATGATGAGTCCTAGTATTTTTTATTTTACAACTCTTAATCTTAAAATCTAAAACTAATAAACGATGTTGGGTATTTAAATTTTCACTTGGAATGACTTTACAATCTTTACAATCATGACGATCTCTTCTTCTCATAAGAAAATAATCAATTTGTGTTTTATTAGATCCACTCTTATAAGTAATAAGATGTTCATCCCTTTTCTTGAATAAAGTATTAGTAATAACAAAATCAAACGCTAAAGCAAAATCTAAAATAACTTTACCTTCTTCATTAGTTACTCCAAAACCGTAGCCACCATGAATATTTCTGAAATCTTCTACCACTCTACCGACATGTCCATTTAAATCTCCTCCAATAAAAATTCTTTCTTCAAGAGGTATCATTTGTATTAAGTCTTCTAAGTCATTCCAAAATTTATCTTTAGACTCTGTATCTAAACCTACTTGAGGAGCATAAACACTTATAATATTAAAAATCTTAGTATCAATGATAATCTTAAGGGCTATAATTCTATCACCAACTCTATTAATTTTTACAACATTATCTTTCAAACTCTTATCTATAATTACACCTACACCATTTCTAGTGCGACTCTTACCAGAATACCAAAGTTTAAAACCTAAATTATCAATCTCCTTAGCCTTTTCTCCCACCCACTTAGTTTCTTGAATACATAAGATATTAATTTTCCTATGAATCATAATATCAACTAATTCCATTAATTTACCATTGAGAGTGCCTATATTCCAAGATCCTATCCTAATATTAGTTTCATTAGTTTCATGGACTAACTTCTTTACCCGCATTCGCCCGTAATGTGGGAACCCTTGCTTATTTAACACTACACCCGGGCGCCGGTGTAGCGGCCCTTGCACACTTTTCACTGTATTCAGGCTATACAGCGCGTCGCTTCCAGGGGACGCCCTAGCACTTACACAATGATCAAAAGGATTCATGTCATGATTTTTTCGACAAGTTTTACGCTGGCTGTCGACTACCTAACGCAACCCTCCACTTTTCTCATCCGGGCTTGGGACCGGCAACGGCAGTGTTAAAACTGTCATGAAATTGTAATAACTGATATTACAAAAATATAATACTAATAAATAAAATAAAATAACTGTCGGTTAGGAAGGTAGCACCCCATCATAGAACTCTTAACTCACGCTCCTTCCACACTTCCTCTCCGAACGAGAGGGAGAGCAGAAAGATCGAGAGAAAAAAAAGGTTGGGTCCAAGCTGAGTAAGGAAGAAGAAACAGTTGAAGAATGGGAGCAATTTCAATGAGGAGAAAGAATAAGGAAGAAGAAGAAACCTTCTACATGAAGGAGGAAAATTTGTGCGGGAAGGAGGTGGCTTCGGGGCTGTAGAGTCACAATCAACAGAGTAGAGAAGAAGAATGAGTGGTCATGTCGAGAAGGTAAGAAGTTCTCACGTTATCATGTGAGAGAAAAGGAGAAGTCGGAGGAGCTGAAGTTAGAGTTATCAAGACATGCGAGAGAAGAGGAAAAGTTAGGGTTACTGAGCCATCCGAGAGATGACGAAGAGAAATCGAAGGAGGTGCAGTTAGGGGGGGCTTGCGAGAGACGAGGAGAAGTCAAAGGAGCTCGCGTGGACAAGGGCTAAAGCCGAAGGTTATATGAGGTATTTTTAATGTTTTTATAAGTTAATATGTTATTACATAAGTAAACTTTATGTGTGTGTGTGTGTGTGTGTTTGTGAGGGTATTTAATAATAATATTAATGGAAACTTTATTAAAATCAGGACTAATAATTAGTGATTGAAGTTTCAAAGGAGAAATTCGAAGAGTGTGTGAGTTAAGGAGAGGATCTATCCGAACAACTTATGAGATAAATCTTCATAATTAAATTAAACGAATTATCCATATATATATATATATATATAATATATACATATATATATGTGTGTGTGTGTGTATGCGCGCGCGCGTGCGCGTGTTATTAAGTATTAATAGTGGTTTAATTAAATTAGGAAACAAAAACTTGATAAATTTTTGGGAATTGAGAAAGGTGAATTCAAGGCATTCAAAGAAGGACAAGGTAAAAATTTATAAATTTTATGAGTTAAGCTTATAAATTAGTTTAAGTAAAGTTGGTATTAATTTTATATCAAGTGACTTTAATTTATCAAGCCATTGAATTATAGGTTGATAGAGAAGTCAAAGTACAAAGGGAAGTGAAGTGAATGAATAAGCATTTTCAGAGGTCTTCTAAGTCAAGGTAAGTAATTATTTTCTTTTATGTATTAAATTTATTAAAATTAAATGATCTTAATATATTAGAATTAATTGAAAATATGACACTCAATAGAACACAATGGAGTAAAAAGATTCATGCAGGTGGGATAATGGCTTGTTGTTATATGTATTAAATTTAAAATTTTATTAAATAAAGAATTTCTTTAATACTTTAGACAGTCACTTTATGCATATTGTAGCTCAAAAATTAAAGAAAATGAACGGGAAAAGGGAAAATAAATGTTTAATGTCTTTAAAAGGAGGTAATTTAAAAAAATAATAATAATAAGTAAATGCTTAAGTCATACAAGATTACCCCCAGATGATACTGGTAGAGAATGCAATGTATCCGCGCACGTTAAAGAAAATCGTAAAGGTGTTCCTTTGGCTACAATTTTGAGAGTTTTTTTGGGCACATTTTGAGGATACTTTCGGGTAGAATGGTAATCGTGTGATGGCTTTCAAAAATGTTAAATTGGTAAATACTTAAAGTGAAACGGAAAGGGTTAAATTCAAAATTTTAATGAAATGAACTATATTTTCTTTTAGTTATTCATGCATAGAATAGCATAATAATTTAATGCATATTAAATTATAATTACTCACTACGGTATACTTACTGTTACAAATTAATATTTTCTTTCCGGAGAAAGAAAATTTTAGGTTGATATGTCTGATAGAAAAGACTTGGTCCATCTAGAAAATGATTGCAGCTGTTAAGTATTTTTATGATAAAATATTTCTTTACTGTCTCTGTCAGATATTGATTTACTGTTCAGTTCTAGATTGAAAAAAAAAAATTGTTTGGATGTTGATGTTGTTGGATGATTTAATTTTATTTACACATGTGGATAGTGACTCTTTTACATATATTGGAAGGTTCTTAAATTTTTGAAAAGTAAAATGAAATGTTAATACCGTCCAACAGCAGTACCCGTCTTATTTTATTCTAAACACCAGGTCAGAACGTAATAGAAATGATCTTTAAACCAGCCCTATAATCATCACTAAAGAGCCAACAATATTAATTAAATTAATGGATGAACCAACGAAGAAGAAAGTCTTGGACAAACAAACAATGATGAAAGTTGGAATGCAATCCAGAATTAGAACTCTTTCTTTTTTCCTTTTTGCTTTGGTGGCCAGTATCTTATAAGCAATCAGTAAAAAAAGATTGCAAGTAAAATAAAGAGAATGTGTGTGTGGAATTAGTTAAAGGAAGAGTGTTTCAGTGGGCTACCAAGTGGTTTGATCCAGACAAACTAACGAATGTCTTAACTAAGCCAACGCAAACAGATTAAGGGCCACCATGTGGCCACTTCCCATTTTAATTTCCAAATGACATGTTTTATCTTACCAAGCATTTACAAAAAAAATAATGGCCAGGTTTGCTTTACGAGCCACTAGTGTCCCTGTGAAAACTCAAGTTAATGGGAACTAATTATACTCCTTGTCATAACAAGATACCAAAATGATGGTAAATCATTGTTGCAATACACGCAAATACTAGTGCTGAAAATTTATTTTCAGTAACGCAATACACAATTAATAAATCTACACTAATGTTGTCGTCCTGCTGTTGAACATCCAATCTATCCTTTTTTATATTTGTGCCTAACTTTTATATTAGTTAATGAAATGTAAGTTTTTAATTTTAAAGAGATCTAACTACAACCCAATATATATATATATATATATATATATATTAATGAATCTGTATGAGCGTTTGTATCAACATATCATGTATAGACATTAAGAATAAAATATGTTGTTTGCAATGAATTCAACAAAACAAATGTCAAGGAATTCATAAAAATATAAGTTAGCATATCAATCATCACACATTTAACTAACATGTTTAAATAAAAAAATAAAAAATAGCCCAGCATCCTCACCTGAACATGAAAAAATTGAGATAGATTTTGCGATATTGTGATGATTGATATGTCCACATAATATAACCATAATTTGACTGGAAACTCGTTGATCATTTCACAAAAGCAAAGAAAAAAGATAGCTCATTTCTTAAAACATAAAAATCACATGAAGATCATTCCTCAACCCTATGTTTCTTCATTAATAATCCTTTATATAAAATCAACCTCTCATTCGATCTTCCTTATATAACATCAAACTGATTCTCTGGCTAAAGAGCTCCAGCACAATGATTCATAAAAATGGGACCCTCAAGGAAGTAGGCAGTGAGATGCGTCTAATTAAATAGTTTTTAGTCTGACTGAGAAAGTATGAATAAGTCTAATTAATAGTATCTAATTATGGGTCTGTTTGGGGCAGGTCTAGATTATTTATAATCTGTTGATAAGCAGATTATTTTGATAATCTGATAATATGCAGATTATCAAGATAACCTGGTTTGTTGTTTGGGTCAACTTATTCAGAACAGCTTGCTGGCAGCTGTTGTTGAATAAATGATCATTATGCTCATGTTTGATAAAGTTGTTTGCAACAGAACTATATGGGAAAAATAATAGATAGAACAAAAGCCTCAAACTGTTATAGATCAGTTAAAAAAAATAAAATACAGTGCTCGCTATTCCGTGAGTATAAAAAAAATAAAATAAGGAGAAATACAATGATAAGTAAAAGTAAAAATATTCAAATGTTCAGTTTAAAACTCTGACGCTGTCTATTCCGTCCTTAGTGGCACTGTCGTCCTTAGAAACCATCGTACCACGATCACAGAAATAGCATTTATTTTCTCTAATTCCCGAATGAATTTTTTCTCACACTTAATAAGTAAAAAAGAAAAGTCTCCAATCATTCATTTGTTTTCCTCATACAAGATGCATAGACACACGTAAAAAACCTATCAACTCTCACTTTATTTTCTAACTCATTAACATTTGTTGCTTTTACTTCACTCACATTTCTCCATGTACGCAAATTGCAGTGACATCAGTTAGATCCAACACAGTGGATCTAAACGCACACAAAAATATAACAAGTGAGGGTAATTGCTTAGCAGTAGTTATAACTCATATGTGAGGGTAATTCCAACATTCCCAAGCAAAAAAATGAAGAGTAAAGCGAGGTTGAATACATACTCATATGAGGCGAGAGAGGAGGAAAAGGAAGATCGGGTAGGGCTAGAGTGTGAGGTCGAAAATATAACTCATATGTGCCGATCTCCGAGACTATGAAGGAGCAGAGGAGAGATCGGAAGGGAGAGCAGAGAAAAACACATTTGGAATTCTTACCCTAAATGTGATAAGCAGACGCAAGACGCAAGACGCAGCCTGGATCCCGCTTCGCCGCTATTAAGAATTACGTGATTTGCTTTTCAGAGCGGCACCAAAATGTCGCCCCAAAGATGCTTTTCAAACAGAGCGGCCGCCGCACCCATTAAGCTGTCCCAAACGGGGCCTATATCTCCTTTGGATGATTAAACAGGTTAAAAGAAAAGTCCACTACACCTACAAAATAACTTTGTTTGGATTATTTCTTAAGCTCTCCTAAAAGTTGGAAATTCCACATTCTTTTACAAGCAATCCTCCAGATATTATACTTATTTTATATTAATCAATATCATGAGGAACACCCTATCAATAGTCGAACAGATCAAAAAGAGGTAAACTGTTGAGGATGATCCTACAAAAAATATATGTATGATGCAATGAGCGATCATGGGATATGTTTGCAGAGGAATGATATTGATGCTCATGTTGAACCAAGCAATGAAAGAGCAAAAATAGAAGAAAACACACAAATCACAACATCAAAAATGGGGATTTTCAAAGCATGGAAAGCAAAATGGTGATCTTTGAAAGGAACATCTATGATTAGATCAAAGAAAAATCTAGAAGTTCTTGAGAGTCATTGGCAGAATTTGCAAGAATTGAGCGTCATTGGCAGAATTTGCAAGAATTGAGCCATTTATTATAATGCTTAATTAGTTGGGAATGTGCGCTGAATAATATAAGGCTAGTCAAAATGAAATTTCTTAAGGCCTTTTTCAACCTGCATCAAGATCAAATTCTACAAGAAAGGTCCCAATATATAATATTTATCTTTTTTAAATTTAAAATATTTTGTATCAAAGATGATCTAAACAAGAAAGACATTGTAATGGTTAGGTTAGTTTCCAATATTCTTTTAGTCACAAAGTATGAATACCAGGGTTCAACAGTTGTGAATAAAAAAGGTTTGGCAAATGAAATTTTAAGCAAATTTAAGTTGTTTATCTCTATGGCATGTCAAGATCGCATATTACGATAGGAAAACTAGGGTGAAAAAATATTATTCCACCTAAATAAGATTTAGACAATCACCTTCCACATTAACTTTCCATAATAAGGTCCACATTTGGAGAGAAAAGAAAACAAAGGTATTTCATTTTCATCTTTTTGACAATAAGCGTTCCCTTCTTAAGAATAGAATAGATAGTCTAAGGAAATTTGATCCTAGGTCAAATGAAGAGATTTTTCTAGGTTAGTGAAATCATAGCAAAACATATATATCAGAAAAACTTTTAAATAAAAAAAGAAAACATAGATTTGGTTGCTTAGATTCCAATTAACAATGATCAAAGAAGCTACATGACAGAGATTCTGTATTACCTAATTTTGACTAATTGCCCGTCAGTCCTAGTGAGATAATCAGGTGTTAAATTAAAAAAAATATATATTTTTCTATAGAATTATCATGAAATATATTGATATGGAATTGCATTTAGAGTACATGCAGATGTTATAGAAAAACAAACTTCCATAAACACCCCTGATTTTACTAATTTTTTTGAATTTATGAACATATTTATTAAGTCAACTGTTTACAGGTATGCTTATGCAATTATATATGTATATGAAAAATGAGATAGAATATTCAAGAGACTGTCACAAGTACTGTGATAAGTAGATTTCTGTATAAAGATTTGAAGTTAATGTTTTGATGGCTAGGTATGAAAAAAGATGTTGAGTATGTGGCTAAATGTCAAGTTTTTCAAATATTAGAGCATCAGAGACCTAATGGATTGCTATTATCAAAAGGAGAAGAAATTGCAAGGCTTCGTTATGGAATTTCCCAAGTACAGGCACTGTCACAACAGCATTTGGAGTGATAGGTTGATAAAATCAACTCAATTCTTGCCAATTACGCAAATTGATTTATTATGTTAAGATAAAGTTGAAATACTTGCCTGAAAAAGATGCCACATGAGAAAGAAAATAAGAAATGAGATAGAAATTCCGATATCTATTTGAATAATTATTCAAAATTTTCAAGAACGAAACTTTTATAAAGTGGGGAGTATTGTAATACCCTCTTTTGACTAATTCAGGTAATTTTTTTTTACCATTTTAAATTATATCTGACTCTTCGCACACCCTAAAAACCATCCAAATTTTTTTTATAAAATTCTATCTTATTCGTCGATCAAATTGAAATGTAATAATATGTATAAAGTATTAACATATTTTATTTTATAAATTATAAATCATTAACTCAATTAAAGTTAATTTAAGTATTACCAAACCTAATTAATCCCTGTTAAGAATAATAGAGTTACTGTGACTATCCCAATTACCCAGCCATACAACGGTTTGCTTATTTGAAGGGTTGTGATTTAATTAGTTTAATTGATATATATATTTTTCTTTAAAAAAAAAATGGGTTGGGGCGTGAGGTTCCCAACCCACCCTATGGGCTCAACCCTCGCTAGATCTGGGAGCGACCCAATGTGCAAATAATTCGAGTATCACCAGGCTTAAGGTGGCACTGCGCCACCAAGGGATTCGAACCCGGGACCTGAGGGGACTTACGACTTTCAAATAGACTGCTCTACCAACAAGTCACGAAACTCGCACAGTTTAAGTGATATTTTATTTAGAAAAGCCCATGGGCTAATAAATTAAAAAGAAAAAGATACATATAGGTTGTATGAGTAGGTCTAAAAAAAAGCCCAACTCACACAACTCAAAAAAGAAAAGATACTCAAAAAAGAAAAGATACATATAAGATCAAAAAACCAAAACCACCAACGGGCGCAAAGCGCTAGGGACGTCCTAATTTAGTCTTTCCTCTGCCTTCAGTTCTCGGAAAGGTGTCGGCTAACAAATTAGTGAGGTGTGTACCATTACCCGAAGTAACCTAAGTATCATCCATCAGATTTCTGAGTTCAAGTAGGTCTTCATTCTTCTTCTTTCTCCTGAATGTGTAAAGTTGTCATTCCTCATCTGAGGATTGACTCATATGATCAATGGATTGGTCTAAAGATGGTCAGACAGATGTAGGTTGTTGCACATCATGAACCCCATGTGCTTGAGTAACATTAATATCATGCTCGACCTGATGAGGCGGTAGAGAAGCAGTAGAAATATTATCACATGTAACATCAATGATAGGTTTTAGGACAGGTGAAGTCTGAAAAATCTCCCTAGCCCCCACGAAAAGAGGTTTCGAAGACCGGGGAACTACAACATTGTGTGGAGGCTGAATGGTTGATATATTGCTTGTGAGGATAGTGCATCTTCAGAGGTATCTTTTTGATGATCAATAGTGTCAATAACTTGGAGTTGATCAGAAGGAGAGAGAATCACTGCCTCTGACGAAGCACTTTTTTTTTGGTTTGTGGTGGGGGGGTGGGGGTGTAGATGGTGACATTGAGAATTGAAGTGGTCGAACATACAACAGTTCGAACAATACGAAAGGAAAAACTCAATCACAACATTTTGTCAATATGATGTTGTGTGTCTAACCAAATTTATTTAGAAGCAGTTGAATTAATGTCACTTTCAACAAGTACTTTGGTTTCAGATGGATGGTAAAGATAATAGTTTATCATAAGCTGAGACAATAGAATACAACACTTTTTAGATAATATATATATATATATATAGATACACACACACTTTAATCCCTTTCATCCTCTCTGCATTACCTTCACTTGAGGTAAATTTTATTTATATTTATTTATATGTGTGTGTGTGTGTGTGTGTTAAAATGAATGGTCAGAGGCTACTAGTCGAGCCCCAACCATCCCTAATGCGTCTAAACACTCGAGTACCACAACCTACACACGGGGTGATTCGAACCCCAGCCACAGGGGACTTACGCCGCCGAAGCGATATATATTATATAGCTATATACTAACAAAGCTATTAACCGGTACTATATAAAGGCGGAAGAGGCACTACAGCGACAGAAAAGGATGCCACTGATCTCAGTTTTGACTTGCAAAAGAAACCCCTAAACATTTAAGAGTTGAGAACTTATATATATATATGTCATTTTCTGCAGAAATCTTTATGTATGTTGATCAAATTATTGAAATTAATTATTCACGCAACTAATGAGAGTTGGAAAAATTCTCTTATGCGGGTATTTGGCGGAAAATTGAAGCAATTAAGTGAAAATTTTGAAGTAGCAAAAGGTAAAGAAAATTTAATTGAGTAAATCTATATAACTGTTAGTAATTAATCACAAATAATTAATAATATTAATAACTTCGCTACAATAACTAGTGTATTTCAGCCAGCCATGTCTATAAGGTATAGTAAAAGAAGAGAGAGTGTTATGAGTAGTTCACATTTTAAGGTAACGCTCCAACGATCATCCTTGTGCTCGGATAGAATTTATTTGAGAAATTTATGTAATTTAGCATGATTTTGTTGCTCTTAGACTATTTATTTTAGATGGCAAGCTCGGGACGAGCTGGGAAAACCCCATCGTGGGTCTGCCCCATCAATCCTAGTGAGATAATCATGTGATAAATTAAGAAAATATCATTTTATAGAATTATTTTGTGATGTTTTGATAAAAAATTGTATTTAGAAATTTTTACATATTGTCAAATACATGCATATATTATAGAAAAACAAACTTGATTAAACACTACTTATTTTACTTTTATTGAATTTATGAGCATATTCATTAAACCAATTGCTTGCAGGTATACTTGTACAAATGTATATACATATAAAAAAAATGATCTTTAACAGGTAAAATGACTAAGTGAATGTCCCAGGTATTGTAAAAGGTAGACTATTATATTGATGCCCTGCAAATGTAAAAATGACAGAAAATTTATATAATTTTCAACTTTTGATATTGAAACAAGATTAAACATTTTGATATCAAGTGGTTTGTTGATAACTGTTATGTTGGGAGATAATTAATCTTTATCAGCAATTATGTAGCCGACTGGCTGGGTGAAAACAAAATGAAATGAATTAAATCAACGGTTATGCAAGTACAAATAACACCCCTAAGACAATAGATAATAAATATAAAACAAATAAAGACATTCATAAGTTTGTAAAAAGGATGAGAAACATATGATTGTTACACTTTATTACTGCTTACTTGCTTTTCTTACATTCTTTATATATTTCACACTTAAAAGCATGATAAATCTATCTTGTTGTCACTCATACTAGCTATGGTTGAGCATGGATATTATTTTCTTTTCGTCTATGAAATCTTTGATTAACACTAACTTTTTCACTAAAATTGTAACTTACTCCAATATATTGTTGTGTTTCAGAGAGGTTAGCCTGGTGTAACGTTGTATAGTCTTTGGGTTGTAATATTTTGAAAATATTGCAAAGAATTCGATGTATGTACTTTTATAAGTTAATGTTTAACAGCTCTATATAAATTTTGTGAAATTCTTAAACATAAATCCATGTGTTGAGTATGTGAATAAATATTGAATGAAATTTAATTAGTAATGTTTGTGACGATTGAGTAAAACTAATTCTTCGCCTACTAAGACTTTATTTATGCAAGTTAAGATGAGTGTTGACAAGGATTATGTCTAACTAAGTTGTTCTACTCTGTTGAACCATTGCTTGTCTCTAGGGGGGTTAGATGGGGTGTGTAGAATCCATGATTAAGATATATCTAGAAGGGAAGAAACAGCCCATAAGTGTGTTGAAAAGAATGCCCTATTGCAAAGAATTCGATGTTTGTACTTTTATAAGTTAATGTTTAACATCTCCGTATAAATTTTGTGAAATTCTTAAACACATTTCCATGTGTTGAGAATGTGAATAAATATTGAATGAATTTGAATTATTAAAGCTTGTGACGATTGAGTGAAACTAATTCTTCACCTACTAAGCCTATTTATGCAAGTTAAGATGAGTGTTGGCAATGATTATGTCTGACCAAGTTGTCCTACTATGTTGAACCATTACTTGTCTCTAGTGGGGTTAGCTGGGGTGTGTAGAATCCATGATTAAGATATATCTAGAAGGGAAGAAACAGTCCATAAGAGTGTTGAAAAGAATGTCCAACTAACAACCATCAAAAGTCTTTTAAAAATCCACAACAAAGAT
Organism: Phalaenopsis equestris; assembly: GCF_001263595.1. Lineage (NCBI taxonomy): Eukaryota > Viridiplantae > Streptophyta > Magnoliopsida > Asparagales > Orchidaceae > Phalaenopsis > Phalaenopsis equestris. The sequence continues at coordinate 324,584 of NW_018165195.1, read as the reverse complement.
AAAATTCTCCTTTCGCTCAAAAGTAGAGAAAATTAATTCATGGGAGAGAACATTCAACCAATAACTTATCTTCTAACAACAAACCACCCTAGAAGATTGATACGATCTGAAGCAAAAATCAGTATTATTTTTCACAGAAATTAGGGCAAAGCAAACTTTTTCTTCAATAACCCAAAACAACAACAACAACAACAAAAACAAAGCCTTAATCCCACTACGTGAGGTCGGCTACATGAAACCTTTTTCTCCATTGCGTCCTATTTAGTGTCATATTTTTATTTAGTTCTAGTAAATTAAGATCATTTTTAATATAATAAGCCTAAGTCTTCCTAGGTCTACCTCTGCCTTTTTTAACACCAGTCGAATCTAAAACGTCTACTCTCCTAATCGGATCATCAGATGGTCGACGTTTAATGTGACCAAACCATCTAAGACAGCTTTCTCTAATTTTGTCTGTCCCAGAAGCTACACCAACCCTACCACGACTATATTCATCTTGCATTTTGTCTCTAAGTGTAAAGCCACTCATCCACCTAATCATTCTCATCTCGGCA
>NW_018165195.1:323498-323796 GCF_001263595.1 Phalaenopsis equestris | reverse complement strand
TCCCCCTCCTGCCACTAGAGCTATTACTGCTAAAATTACATTCCATGTATTCAGTTTTAGTTTTACTTAAACGAAGGCCTTTAAACTCCAATAGGGTTGTAAACGAGCCGAGCTTGAGCGAGCTCAGACTTGGCTTGTGTTCGGCTCGTTCGAAATAGCTCGTGTTCGAAATCGGCTCGTGTTCGAAATCGGCTCGTGAACAGTGTGTTCGTGTTCGGCTCGATTTAAATATTCGTGTTCGTGTTCGGCTCGAAATTGGCTCGTTAAACTAAAATTGAGAAAAATAGATATAAAGTGT
>NW_018165195.1:319486-323268 GCF_001263595.1 Phalaenopsis equestris | reverse complement strand
TTAGGCTTAACGAACGAGCCAAACACGAGCTGCTTAACGAGCCGAACACGAGTTGTTCACGAACAACGAGCCAAATTGACAGCCCTAGACTCCAATGTAGACCTCCATAATTCAAGTTTTTCCTGGGCTTCAACAAAAATACAAAAGATAAGCACATATAATCGATAGGTAAGCGATCTTTCCCAAATCCTATAACTCGAAAGGTAGGAAGTCTCTCTCAAATCCTAAACCTAAGACTCACAACAACAATCTCATGCGTACCTAACCCTAAACTTTTTAGGTTCTATTTATACTAAACAATAATACATAATAAAAGACTAGATTGCCCTTAGGCACACAAAATTTAAAATTATCCTTAGGTCGGACACCAACATAACAATACTCTCCTTCCTACCCCAAACCCTAAACCTAAGACTCACAACAATAATCTCATGCATACCTAACCCTAAAATTATTAGGGTATATTTATACTAAATAATAACAAGTGATAAAAAACTAAATTACTCTTAGGCACACAAAAGATAATTGTCCTTCGTTTAGGCACCGACGTAATAATACTCCCCAATACATATTGTCCTCATGGTGGAAAAAAGTGAGGGTCTCCTCTACCACCATCGTCTTCATTTTTTTTCATTTTTTGTCTCCTAGTCACGCACCATGAGAACCTGTAGTGTTAGATCCTTGCAAAGGTGTCATGGGGTAAACTTCTCATCACACCGAAAACATGACCATTAGGCTCACTTTTCCTAAATCTTTGTAAGGTGCTTGAGTGTCGCTCCAATCGTGATCCATGATTCTTGTCCTTTGAAGCCTCTCTCTGAACTTCAACTACTAGAGCTTTTGGTATCGTCATGGTTGTAGTAGTCTGGCATTGTGCTCCACCTGTGTTACTTCTATTAGCATATTCTATGGCATTATGATCTTCAACCAATAACAGTAATTTCATAGTTTCTCCCAAACCTCGCAATCTCATCGACCGAAGTGTTGTACGTATGTCAAACTTTAAAACATTCATGAAGCATACTACTTCAGAAACTCCACACAATCGTCCCGACAAGAGAGTGTTGTACGTATGTCAGACTTTAGAACATTCATGAAGCATACTACTTCAAAAGCTCCACACAATTGTCCCGACAAGAGCTCGCATCTCTTCCTATACTCTATAATGGTCCCTTCTCGAGTCAATGCAAAGAATTACTCGTATAGTCTCCTTCCCAAATACCTCAGAAACATTCCAACCAACAATTCTTAAATTCTTCCCATGAGCGAATCGGATATCTAGCCTCCCTCCACTGAACCATGCTAGAGCTTTCCCCTCCAAAGATAATCCTGCCGCCAAGAGCTTCTCCCTATTTTGTCCATTTACCACAAGATATTGTTCCGCCCGGCATGCTCACCCATGTATGTCTTCCCTCACGAAGATCGACATCATCAACTTCACAACCCTAACCTCTCAATGACAAACTCCTCTCTCACTGCTATTGCATCCCAATAACGAGAGTAAAACCCCATTCTTCGATCATAGTCATACCCCATCTCAACTTCTCTCCTTTCTTATATGTGCTCCTCCACACCCCTTGCATAACTCCATGTTTTGACCCAATCGCTTCCATCGAAAATCTCTAATATATCCCCAATCGATGCCTTAGGAGGAGGTTCTTGATAGTGGATGCTTTCCTCCTCGTGTTCCTCTCATCCGATCACTTTCCTTTTCTACTTAGCCACTGAATCTCCATCCAACCCTTGATTAAGGTTTGCAAACTGAACAGTTAGTAGGGTCGTGAATTTCATCTTAATAAGCCTCCTCAACATCTCCTCCAAGCTCTCTAATTGGTTTTCAAATTGATTTTCTATGGAGAAAAACCTTATAGTAGAGAACCTTTCCTTCATCCCGCATCTGATTTGACTAATTTTTTTTGATACAGGAACTAGTAAGGGAAATAGTGAAAGCCCAAAAAAATAAACTTTCATTAATATTAAAATAGAATTACAACACAACTCGAATAGAAAATAGCAACAGAAACACAAAATGACACCAAGAATACTTCTAAATGTATTCCAATGGGTGGTGGAGATCGGCGAGGTGTGTCGGGATGGCTAGCAGGAGTGGCCACAACAACAGAGTGTTCGTGGCAACAAAGGAAAGGTGTTGAACTAAAGGGACGGCAATTGGGAAGGGTTGTAGGTGGTCTGAAGCGATCGTGTGGCGGTTAGGAAAAGCTTGAAGTAGTAGGCAGTTAAGGGGAATGAAAGAGATAGGTAGGGGAGATAAAAAAAGGAAGATACAATCACCACCGTGAGGGGATACAACCAGAGTACCACCACCTCCTCGGATACAGCACACAAAGTGGAAAGAGACTCTACACAGGAGATCTCAAACTAAACAAACTCCGAACTGACTCCCTACATACCTAGGACAACAATTATAGGCTCTGACACAAAAAGAGGGCAGAAAAATCCAGAAAAGTCTTCTCAAGTGCGATAGCTTGCAAGCCTCCACCCAGACTGCTACAGTTCGCGTGTCTGCTCACCAGTCTGTTTTGTGATTCTGCCCTTGCGGAAATTTTCTCACTGTCGCGCGAGGCTTCGCACCTCTTCTGCCATCATCGCGATAATTCGCGATCCCGCGAGTTCACGGGGCTTCTGCCTTGTGGGAACGACGCGCCCGCATCGGGCAGTAAGGCAAAGCTCGTGTCACTTTCCTCCAACTTCTTCTCCAAATCTACTTTCTTTATTGTCATCTCTCCAACACTGATTCAGAACTGCTTTAAGTTGAAATCTTGTTGTCGACTTCCCCAGTAACCCAGTTGGATGATTTCAGCATGTCCTCCAAGCTCTCAAATCGCCCATCAAATCAATTTTCTATGGAGGAAAATCTTCCTTCTATGGTGGAGAACCTTTTCTCCATCCCGGGTCTTATTTGAATTGTCTTTTCCTCTAACTTCTTCTCCAAATCATCTACTTTCTTTATTGTCATCTCTCCAACATTGATTCAGAACTCCTTTACGCTGAAATCTCGTTGTCAGCTTCCCCAAATCCCAACTATACCAAGTGTTTAAGCCACAATCCTTTTCTTAATTTCAGATAGCTAGGTTTGGTCAATCGGATCCCAACTAGAGCAAAGTCGAACCGTTGTGCTTCTTGGATTGAATAAGTTTGTCACGAGCCATGACCCTGACTAATTAGCTCTAATTGCGATTATATTACTTGGATGGACCAACAGAGGGGAAAAGAAGGAAGTTTCGAGTCTATGTAAGTTGAAATCCTGTCATTTGCCATCTCCGCAAAATTCAGTAACTATGAGCTTGTTGTTGCCTTCTCTGTGAGAAAGCAAGAATGTTTCAGGTCTCCGTAAAATGCAATCCCATTGTTGCATTCTCCACAAACTCTAATTGTGATTGTATGAAGTTTCGGGTCTCCGTACTGTTGACCTCATTTTTGGTGAGGTCTTAGTCTCCTACTCTTAGAACCTAGGATCTAGCTTTAGGAGTTCTTATTGACCATCCTAGCGGACTAGTAATGGAGCCCACCTCCCATAGAACTTCAAGCCACTTCTTGACTCATTTTTGTGAAGAACTCGCATGAGTGGTTCCAAGCACTCAACTTCTAGTTGCAAGGGCTAAGGACCAATATGTAGAGGGCTCGAAATTGAGTTCCTATAGGATCAAATAGCCATAGGTGAACCCTTTGTGACTCGATTATTCGTGAACGCCGCATTTCACGCACTCACTGCATCACACACGATTTTGGCATAAATCGACTCGCCCATCGGCGAACTCGTC
>NW_018165195.1:294260-313817 GCF_001263595.1 Phalaenopsis equestris | reverse complement strand
GATGTAATTAACTATAGGGGCTTGCCTCTATAGGGAACTTGGAACCCAGGTAAAATAAACCCTATTTAATCTTTGTATTAAATAGGGGAACTTGTCGGTCATATATAAAAGGTTCGCAGACTAAACGGATGTCACAAATCTCTTAGTTTGTTGGATTGGGTCTATCGCCGAGGTCTACACTTATCTTTCGGGAGGGTGTAGTATTCGCGGTATCAGACACGATTATGCAAACTATTGGACGAATGAGATCCACTTGGTCTCATTTTTCAAAAATTAAAACATACTACTTTTAAAACTCAAACTATATATATCTCTTATATTTAAATTAAATTTCAAAAATTATTTTCATATACCATATTTTTCAAATCTAAATTTATCTATCGGAAAAAAGTTGACCGACACGTACGTCGATCCCAACTACAGTGTCTCAGGCACGCCGATTCGTTGCTTCCTGTACGCACGTCGTTTTCCCATCGTTGGTTTCTATAGGCTCGAACGAGACTATAACAGGAAGTTAAGTAGTTCGGTCACAAGGGTTTGTAGGCTTCAATCCCTATCTCTTGTCAACCTGTATGTTATGATCCGGATGTTCTTCTCAAAATATACCACTTGATACGATCCTACGCATATATCCATATGATTTTTCACAAAAATTAGGGCCAAGCAGACTTTATTCTTCAATAATCCAAAACACTCAACACGAATACAGAAGATAAGAACTTACAATTCAAGAGATAGGTGATCTCTCTCAAATCATATTATATGTCTCTTCAAAACTCTAAACCTAAAACTCACAAAAATAATCTCATGCACACCTAATCCTAAACCTATTAGGGTCTATTTATACTAACATACTAAGTTGCCCTTGGGCACACAAAGGACAATCGTCCTTAGGCTAGGCATTGGCGTAATAGAGACATCAAATAATTTGGATAAAAAAATGTTTGACTTTTTTAATAAGCACTATTTGAAAATTTTGAAGGACCACTACAGATGATAAATCTGAACTCCGAGAAATTCACTATCATCATTTTTCTAAAACTAAGCACATGAAAACATAACTTAGGCTAGCAAGAGAGGCTTTGCCCAAGTAAATATTCAAACATAGAAACCAGGTCGAGAGGCATCATGCCCCATATTTCCTAAAACAATATAATTGGTACCATGAGATTTAGATGCACCAATAGAGAAAACATACCCTTTAATTTCATACGAGGAAAAAGGATCATCAAAATAAGAAGATGAGGATCACCTAGAGGATAGAGTTTATTGAGTCAACAAGTTTAGAGGCCAAACAATTTTTACTAAAAAGCTTTTTATAATAAGAGTAGAAAAGAAAACAATGTTAGCATGATTAAAAATAGCAAGATCATATAATTTTAATTGATTGGTGAAACTAATGCACTCTACACATACTTTTGTTCTAATTCCTCAATATTGTTTGATCAAATAGCTTCCCTTTAAAACTAAAGCACTTTTAACCAACTGAGAAATATTCCTTATGCTAGTCCATGGTACATAATCATATATATAGATCAAATACAACTATAAATTATAATTCCAAAACTGATTTTAGGGAATTTTTGAGTGACTTCTTTTCATTCGTAGGCACCACTTATTTATGTTAATATATTTTGTAAGGGATATTGGCCAACTAAATGTTTTTTCAAAACTGCTCAAAACCGATTAAGAAAAACAAGAGATTTATGCTCTTTACATGTACATTTCATTGTCAAATTGAATTTTATTGGTAAAAATAATTAAACTTTTGGCTTGATTATTTTATGTAATACATGCATTTGTTTACCTATTGAGATGTGACTTTGGAGCCTTTAATTCTCACATTCTTTCTTGACCAATTTTTAGGCAACTCTATGTGAATGGTCAAAACATATGGAGAGGACCAACGGTTTTTATGCATACAATTGCTATGAAGTAACAAAACAGGAGAGGCACAATAATTATGCCTAGTCGCTTCCTTAATTGTCGTTAGTTATGCAGGAATATCAGAATTTTGGAGTTTGATATCCTATTTTTGCCATCTAACTTCAGTGTGATGAAACTTAAGAAGGAGAAGAATTGACTAAAAATCTTCTAGAAAGTTAAGAACATTACTATTACAGATAGACTAAATCAACTGTAAATTTTGCAATTTCTTTTCATTGATGATTTTCTGTCACCTCATATAATGGAATCATTTAGCTGCTAAAGTTGTTAATGTCATCATGAAGAATTGGAAACAACCACGTTTATTATCATCATCTATCCTGCCTCAAAAAGTTAGTGTTTTTTATTTGTCAAAATTTTCAGTAAATTTTATGATATTTTCTTAATCGATTAATTGTGAGGTAAGGTAATGTTGAGCAACATAAAATTGTACATTCATATTGTATTTTTGAGGCACTCAATTGAAAATAGAAAGTAGCCAGAATTTTGATGAAGATAATCTTCTTAATCTTGTTTAGTCATATGTTGCATTAAGTATAAGAAAACTTTTGATTGTCTGTTTAAGAACGCAGTGCAAAATTTGTTATACGTTGTCAAAATATTCATAATATGAACTATATTAATCATCATTAAAGCAAATAAGGGATCGCAGCATATTTGGTGAGGATATAATTTAAGATTGAGCATATTTGGTGAGGATATAATTTAAGATTGAGCATATTTTATATTTTCCATTGTTTTTACTTTTGTGTAAATGATATCTTTTGTAGAGAGCAAGAAATGACTTTAGCTTGTGATAAATTTCTTCAGGTTATAACTCAACCTTTCCATAAGTATCTTATTTCACATTATTGAAGATCAATATATTGTACTTCATATACGATGCAACTTCTTGGACCATCTGTAAGAAAATCTTTTCGGAGATTTCTATGAGTTAACATGTTAATTGTGCTTTTAATCAACAAACTTTTCATTTAAACCAGCATTAAATTGAATTTGGTGTTTTCAAAGATCAAGATGTTGAATAAAAGATGGATTAGGTAAGAAACCATCCTATTGAATTTTATGTTGTTGCTTTTCACATATTATTCTAGCAACTGATGGACAGCCTACATCTAAGTTAGCAACAAATAAAATACAGGTTTTGATGCCAATGGATATTTCACCAATAAAATGAAAATTCAGTAGCATATCTACTAAATATTTATTGGTGGATAGACCAGTAGTATATTTGCCATAAGCCACTAGTAGATATTTGTTAGTTTATACAACTTATTGTAAATCTGTTTGGTAAAGTTTGCCCCCAAATTTTTTTGGTCGAAAAAAATTCCTAGCCAAGGGTTTACCAATGGAATGGCATCCATCGGTAATTCAACAAATATAACTATTGTTTATACTACTGATGAATTTTCAGTGAAAAAATTCGATCATTAAATAATCAACTTCTTGTAGTATTACTTGGCCTAGTGGCCATCTTTATATTCTCATTTCCAGCCGAGACCCCTCATTCCGAAAAACTCGTTCAAGTCTTATATTTCCGAGCCCGCTTCTACTCTTCTCTCCTTCTAACAAGTCTCCTCTCCTATTCTTGCATATCCAAGTAGCCCTTTATATTCTCACTTCCTCACAATCAAGATTCCTTTCTCCAAGTTTTCATTCTACACTTCTCCCTCCCCTCTTTCTAAAGCTCCCTCATTTACTTCAAGAAAGATAAATAAGAACACAAGTCTATTCCACTCAGTGCATCTCCATCAAATGGCTTGGTGCAAACATTGCTTCCTTAGATATGATGATTAAATTGCAGGAAAAAAAGTTATTGAGGAAAGTTTAAAAGAGTTCAATGGAAAAGTAGAAAAGAGGTAAAGTCTCAAAGCTGTGTGCGCCGCTCTCCCCAAAACTTCATCCTAACTCCCTGCTGAAAGTTTCATCAAAGTTCGCAGAACAAAAACCATGCAAACCCACCAACTCTTGCTGCAATATACACTCACCATGCTCCCTGCAGACCACACCCAAGACAAGTCTCTGTTTGGTGGTGATTCCACTCATGATATGTTTCTAACAATAGCAACTATTGATTTTTTACTATAGATTAAGATCCTACTACCTCTCGCAAATCTTAAAATATTAGTCTAGCATCTTTCTTTAAATAAATTACTCTACCCTCATACTTACATGTACAGCTCATATCCTCCACAATTCTTTACAGCTTATACTAATAGCCAAGATACAACCAAAATTGCCCACAAAAACCATAGAATTGCCACCAACACCCTCATGGTTGCAATCTACACCCTTGAGTAGGCCAAATTCTAAAACTAGGAAAACTTCATATACAAATAAACATTTAAATGAACAAGATTTCATCACTTGTGAGGAACACTATATGGTTGACTCTTATATTGTTAAATATCATTAACATAAGAGATCATATTGTGATGATTTAAATGTTCATGCATTCTCTTGTCATTCACATAATACTTATAATAGCCCAAACTAATTTGAACATCCATAAAATTTTCAATTCTAACACGCATGCCAACCAAACAAAGATTATTGATAAATCCAATTCTTTAATGTACCAACTTGATGATTGAATTGCAAAATCGGGGCAAAACTATCTACATATAATCTAACCACGCATTTCCCTAAAATCCATATACACAACAACCCTATTCAATCTCACAACCTCCCAACTAATTGCACAAATCCAAAAGCCTCATCAACTTCATTATCTGCAATACTCCAACTTACCATGCACATGATAATGAAACAATTGAGCCTAATTTAGTGCATGAAATTAAATCAAATCCAGCGCCCAAGATTATGTTTGAGATGGTGTTCAAGGACAAGTTTCATTTGGTGACCAAGATTAACCATGTGATCATGTTAGAACTTGATGTTGAAATTGAGCAGTACTCATTGTTGTTAGTGTTCCCTTATTCCTTCAGTCAGAGTTATAAGAAGCTCCCTAGTCTAACATGATTGCTGCATTTCAATCAAGGGTCCTATATTTTAACTTTATGCTACCATTACTAACAAAGACAAGCTCCCAACCCTCAATTTCTATTGCTTAAATAATTCTGCCTCCACGGACCAACACTGTGTGCCACTTCCCAATTGTGCGAGGAATTATTTTTGTTTTTTGCTCAAATTAATGTCGCACGATACATAATTACACACTTGTCCACAATGATATATGAACTCTACACTAAATTCTTTGATCATCTGAGTCTTTAGCCTATCCTTGTTTTAATATTTACGATCACTACATTTTTTTTTTTAAATTGAATGACGTTAATTGTCAAAAAAGGAAAAGGAAATCTTTAAACAAGTGCTGAAAATCTCTCTCTGCAATTTATATGGACTCAATTGTACAATGAAACCAAGCTTGAATATGCCAAAGTTTTGAGAAAAATAGGTTGAATTCTGAATATGCTAGATTGTCTTTTCCCTTTGCTTTCATTTCATTAAATAACAATCTTATAATCTATTTTAGGTACAAAAATAAAGTGTATATAATATATTTTAGGTAACTTAATAATACATATTCCTGATCTAATATTCAGCTAAAAGAGAAATATATCATAATAAAGATATTGGAAATAAGGAAGCTTCTATAATTATAGAAAACTCTTAATTTAGCTGCCTGATTTTCATCTTTCCTAATTGACATCCCCCCTCAAATTGATGTTGACTGATCAGAAAGCATCAATTTGCCAACAAGAAGCTGATAATATTGTCGGGATAAAAAATCCTCAAGCTGTGAGTGCCGAAGCCTTAGAGTGACGAAGCCTAAAAATGTCGAAGCCCAAAAATGTCGAAGCCCAAAAGTGCCAAAACCCGAAGCCTGAAAGTGTCGAAGCCCAAAAGTGTCAAAGCCCAAAAATGTCGAAGAATAAAAATGTCGAAGCCCGAAAGGCAGAAGCCTGAGAGTGCTGAAGGTCAAGAGGACCGAAACCCAAGAGTGTCGAAACCTAAAAATGTCGAAGCCCAAAAAAGCAGAAGCACGAAAGTGCCGAAGCACAAGAGCGCCGAAGCCCAAAAGTGTCGAAGCTTGAAAATGTTGAAGCCTGAAAGGTCGAAGCCTGAGAGTGCCAAAGCCCAAGAGGCCGAAGCTTCAGATTGTCGAAGCCTAAGAGTGTCGAAGCCTGAGAGACAACTCATGAACCATAACATGATTCGAGCAAAGAAAAACAAGAAATCATTTATCATTGTCGTCCATAAATTCGAATAATAGCCACAAGAAGGATCCGCTTCTAATTACACGATCCAGATGCTATCAATTATAGCCTACAACTAGGATCTGCGTCCTGATCCAAATGCTATTATAGCCCACAAATAGAATCCAGTTACACGATCCAGATGCTATCGATCATAGCCTACAAGTAGGATTCGCATTTTGTTATACGATCCAAATGCTATTGATTCTTCCTGCGATGACGATGACGATTTGTTCCCTGATTTTCATGCCATGCGGTCAAAGTAGAAGAAATCCATGACAGCGACTCCATGCGGTCAAAGTACGTTTTTTTTTTATCGCTTCCTCCTCACTTCCAACGACCTTGGCTATGATTTTGACGTAGCAATCGATCATCTGCTCTTTGATAATGTTCTCCCCGTCTGGCTTATCCATAACGATGAGCCAGTGCTCATAATCGTAGTCAGGGAACAGAGGCAGCATCTCAGTCGGAGGCCTGTCACTGAATCCGTCGTCGGATCCCGAGTTGATAGGTTAGCACTGGCAGCGCCGGTTCCAGCTACGAGTCGCGCGGAAGCATAAGGTATCGGACGACGGTGCATGATGCCTCCGATCATGGAGGAGACAATGCCAATAGGATGCAAGGAAGAGGGAATGGCGGAGTGGAAGAAGCGTTTCGAGAACATTAGACTTAGGGTTGAGCGGAACGACAAATTTGCCCGCGCCATCGAGACGGCAAAAGCAGAGAAGGCCATCAAAGCGATGATGGCGAGGAAGAAAGTGTTGTAGGGTAGAAAAAACCTTCCTCCCCGTAAGAAGGACGGTGGGAATGGAGTCTTGACGGTTTTTCAATGACTACAGGTGATCAGGGCAAAAATTTAGGCTCTGATACCATGTCAAAGTTTTGAGAAAAATAGGTTGAATTCTGAATAGGCTCGATTGTCTTTTCCCTTTACTTTCATTCCATTAAATAACAATCTTACAATCTATTTTAGGTACAAAATAAAATGCATATAATCAATTTTAGGTAACTTAATAATACATATTCCTAATCTAAATATTCAGCTAAAAGAAAAATATATCATAATAAAGATATTGGAAATAAGAAAGCTTCTAATTATAGAAAACTCTTAATTTAGTTGTTTGATTTCCATCCTTCTTGATTGACAGAATATTGCTCATGAAAGCAAGTCTCCTCTTCCTTAGCCCTCTATACTCCCTTTCTCATAACCAAGAGCCCTGTCTCCGAGCTCTCATACTACTCTTCTCCTTTTCAATCTTCTCAAGCTATCTCGAACTCCAAAATAAGAATAAGGCACAAACAGCTAAGTGCATCTCCATGAACTTTTCCCTTACACTTCTTCCTTTTCTCTCTTTTTTCATTGTATTTCTCTCTTTCAATCTATCTCGCCCTTGGTTTTCTTTTTCTTTTCTTCTTCTTTCCTCCTTTTCGTCCTTCAGTGCATGCCCTACACCATTATCTTTATATATCTTTTCAAATCAATTTCAAAGCTACTCATCCCACATTTTTTTCCTTCTTTTCATCTTTTTTATAGAAGTTCTCATGTTGAGATAATAATTTAAAACTGAAACTACTCAAAAATAAGCATATGCTCCTTATAAGAATAAGGCACAAACAGGTAAATGCATCTCCATGAACTTTTCCCTTACTCTTCTTCCTTTTCTCTCTTTTTTCATTGTATTTCTTTCTTTCAATTTATCTCTCCCTTGGCTTCTTTTTTTTTTCCTTCATTTTTCTTTTCTTCCTTCAGTGCATGCCCTACACCATTATCTTTATATATCTTTTCAAATAAATTTCAAAGCTACTCATCCCACATCTTTTTCCTTCTTTTCATCCTTTTTATAGAAGTTCTCATGTTGAGATAATAATTTAAAATTGAAACTACTCAAAAATAAACATATACTCCTTATCCACAATTAAAATAACAAGAAGTTTCTAAAATCAAATAGAAAGCTTAAAACACTGGCGTGTTCTCAAATTTTAGCCAAACATTAAACTTTATTGCCTAATATGATTCCCTAATTAGACAATACACTTGCCTAAAGTTTTAGCTCGTCTTTCAAAACTATGAGGTAGATTCATTAAAGCAAATGCTGCCAATCTGGACTAAAGTCAAGACATACTATTGTGATTGCTCCACCACATAAAATTGAATTGTTTCTAAACTCACCATTCTATGTTGATGCTCTCAATTGCAGTGGACCGCTGAGTGCCAGCATTCTTAACAAAGGTGACACCATAATTGCTCCTTGCGGAAATAAGACATCAACCATGTGCCACTAGTGCTTTTTCTCATAAGGTAAAATCTAGCGCATACCAGCAAACCATTATTGCACAAAAAAGTATCACCATATTTGTCCATTGGCATCTATCCTACATGCAACCAACTACTTTATTCTCATCATCCAAATAATTCATGTTAATTAAAACTCCACCATGAACACGCAATCCTCAAATCTGCTAATAGTTGCACTTAAAGTGCTTGCCTTTCTTCAAATCCATCTACATATGACGTGGGACAATGTACCAATCAAATTAAAAGATGACTCAAGTCAAGAGAACAAGTCAAGCCAACTAATCAAAACATGGAATGCATGAAAAATTGTCACTTTTATGTATATGCGTTGTGTGGAGCCTATTGAGTTATTTTATATTGTACTGGAGTAAAAATGTATGTTTTAATGATTTGAATGGTTATGTGTGCTTTGGAGTACTTTTAGGTGAGCTTCAGTACATCCAAGTAAGTGTGGAGTGAAGTGAAGACCGACCACATGATCATGGAGTTGTTATGGTCGGCCACATTTGAAGGAGGGTGGTAGTTATAGGTGGTTTAAATAGTTTCAAGCTATAATGCACAGGCACTTCTAATAAGGAAATTGTATAGTGACCGACACCTATTGAACATGGACACGTATCAGTCACAGCTCCAACACTTGTCAAACACGGCAAAGAAGTGTCTAATTTAAATATTATTTAAAAAATATCGAGCACTCGTAGGACAACAGTGTCGGACACACGTGTCTTAAATTAATAAATTTAAAAATATTTTTAAGACTAAAATAAAAGAATTATGTTTTTATGTAACTTTTAAGAAGGGTTTACATACATATCACCCATTTTTTATGTATTTATATATCTAACACCTAAAATTCAAATTTTATATACAAGTGGCCTTACATATATATGAAAAAATGTATTTTACTTTTCTAAATTGAAATTTGGGGTATATTCGATGTGATTTGAAAGATTTGGGTGAAATAAATGTAAAAATCAAAATTTAGGTGTTACATATGTAAATACATAAGATTGGTGCCAAAGTCAGTGATCCTTTTATTTCTTTTAATTAATAATTGTTTAAGAGGACCTAAATATTGATGTGATATAAGAGAATATATGCTAACTTTTTGTATCTCATAAATTAAACAATTATGTATTGAATAACTGAAGGGTCACTTGGGATCATTTTTGTTTTTGTTTTATATTTTTATTTTTATTCTTTATTGATGTTTTGATTTAAATTAAGATCTGTTTAATTGAGGTGATTATTTTTTAAAATACTTAAAATAAATTTTGTATATTTTGATTATTTTTTAATATAATTTGTTTTGATTTTAAAAACAAAAAATAAAATATATAAAAATTATATCAACTAAGACAAAAAACAAAATTTATGTCAAACAGGATGTTAATTTTTAAAAATTAATGCTATTCTATTATTATTTTTTCTTTTACAATAATCTTAATATTTTATATATTTAATATATTATTATTATTACTATTATTATTATTATTATTATTATTATTATTATTATTCTTAATCTTAAGGATGTGACTAATGTGTATCCATATTATATAATTTTAATAATAGACGTGTTATGTGTCTGTGTCGTGTCTTTGAATTCATATCCGTGCAACATAATTTCCAAGTAGTTCCAAGGGGGTCAACCACATTTTCCCTCTTTTTTTCCGATGTGGCCGGTTATTTTCGATGAAAATTTAGAAGAGTATTTAAAATAAAGGAATGATATGGAGAAATTGAAGTTATTTCGAAGGGTTTAAGTGAGGAAATTATGGTGAATATGCTAACTAGGTCAATTCTGGACAGAACTGACCCCAAATTAGAGAATTTTGCTCCAAATTTTAAAATGAACGAGAAATTTTCAAAATTTCACTAGTAAATAATAGTAGACATCAAAGTTGCTTTCTAGAAAAATTTTTTATTTTTGAAATTTTCTTGAATTTATTTTCATAATTTAAAAGTGATTGAACTGAAACTATAAACAAAATAGAAAACTAGGGTTTGAACAAAAATACAATTTAGGGGGTAAAATCTATATAAAAATTAGTCGATAGAGAATGTAGAATTTTTTGGCACTTTTAAATAAGATTAGATCTCCCAAAGTTAGCTAAAATCCTATGTGGTTAGGACTAATCCTAGTGAACTTATGTAAGGATAATTAAGATGGAATTTAAATGAAAATTAAAAAATAAAAAATTATCCAAACACTCATTGCAAACAAATAAACATTCCAACAAAGAGCAATCACATAAAATTTTATACCAAGAAAATAAAAATAAAAAATTCATTTAACTCACCAAAGTTCAGTGAAGGGGGGTCACCAAATCATGCCCTTTGAAGAAGCCACAAAGGCACTCCTTAATTTGAGTTCTTCACTCACATTTTAGAAATTTTACGCTATAAGTCCACTTCTTTTCCTTTGATCATCCTTTAAATAAGTCTACATCATCTAATTACATTCAAAATCCTAACTAAGGGTAAAATCTTTATGGAAATTAATCTACATAGGATGTAGATCAATTCTAATTTTTAAATATGATTAGATCACCAAAATTTAGTCAAAATCCTAACTAGGTAGGGATAGCACTAAACCTGACCGACTCATGTAAGGATGATTATGATGGGATATAAATGAGAATTACAAAAAAAACAAAAAATTATCTAAACGCTTCTTGCAAGCTCATAACATTCAGCCAGAGAGAAATCACATAAAATTGTATACCAAGGAAACAAAATAAATCATTAAACTCACCAAATTTCAGTGAGAGATAATAGTCACCAAATCACACCCTTGAAACATGCCACCAAACCACTTCCTAATTTGAGTTCTTCACTCAAATTTCAGAAATTTTCACACCATAGTCTTCTTTTCATTTCATCATCCTTTAAATAGAGTTTACAACATCTAAATACACGCAAACACACAAAAAGAGGAGGAAAGTGTGGTTGACCCCCCTTGGAACTACTAAAGAACTACATAAACCACCTGTAACTATCACCCTCCTTCACATGTGGTTGACCAACACCATTCCATAACACTGTGGTCGACCCTCACTCCACTCCACACTTGAGTGGACTCTAGCTAACCTAAATGCACACCAACGCACAGATTACAACTCAAATCATTAAAATATAAGACTCCACACATCATATACACATAAAAATGAAAATTCTTTATGCATTTCATGTTTTGACCACTTGGCTAGGCTTATTCTCTTGACGTGAGTCATCTTCTAATTTGATTGCCACGTCAATTCCTCTTGACCTCGAGAACTCTTCTCCTGAAGAGCCATTTTGGCATACACTTGGTAGTGGAGTGTCTGAAGGTATAAATTGCTTTCCATAAGGTAACACATATGGTGCTTTACGTCCTTCCAATGCATAAGTGTTTCCACTCTCCAAATCTGAACTTGCTCTAGGCTATTATGGTTGATCATTTTCTTCACCTCTTCTCTTTTTTATCTTCATGGAAGATGTGGTAGAGTTTACTAGAAAAGGGAAAGAGTTGGTGGATGGCTATCAAGAATTTTTCAAAGAGGCATTCAAAAATTTATGATCCCTTGACATTCGCATCAAACTACATCAATAACAATATAAGAAGATAACTATGAACATTGCAACCTCACCAAAGAATCACAAATTCATAACCTCACCATAACATCAAATGGAAAAGAAGTCACCAAACAATTCTTTAACCATGAATCTCAAGAGCTTTTGTCTAAGATACAAAATTGATGTGGGTGGTTCAATTCTTTCCATGAAACTCCCAGATAATATTTAAAATAATGTTTTGGAATGAATTGGAGAAATTGAAGGTATTTGAAAGGGTTTTAAGTGAGGCAATTAAAGTGAATATGCTAACTAGTTCAGCTCTGGACAAAATTGACCAACATTTGAAATTTTGTTCCTGATATTAAAATACATGAGGGGGGTTTCAAAATTTCACTTGCAAAAAATATTAGACATCAAAGTTGCATTCTAGAAATTTTTGTTATTTTTGGATTTTTTTTATTTTGTTTTCACAATTTAAAAGTGATTGGGCATAAACTATAAATAGAACAGAAAACAACCAGCATTTGGATTTTATATTTTGAGGTCAAACATAAACATAATTCAAGGGATAAAATCGATATAAAAATTACTCCACATAGGAAGTAATCAATTATGAAGGTTTTTGAATTTTTAAATGGGATTAAATCACCCAAATTTAGACAAAATCCTATCAATGTAGGCTTAGGGCTAATACTAGCCGACCCTTGTCAAGGATGATTAAGGTGAGATTTAAATGAGAATAAAAATACACAAAATTATCCAAAAATCCTTACAAACACAAACAATCAATCAAAGAGAAATCACAAAAAATTTTATACCAAATAAATAAATGAAACTACTACTCACCAAAGTTCAATGAGGGGTAATGATTACTAAACCACACCCTCGGAAGAAGCCACCAAGCCACTCCAATATCAGATTAAATTTGAAGGAGATTTGCAGAAGGCGTGAGCCGAAGATTTAGGAAACTATTAACTGTTACTGGCAAGCTTTTGGAGTCTAAAGCAAAATATTATCTTACTTTGACACAGCATAGATTAATTTGTGAGTGGCTCATTAAAATTTTCGAGCAGATAAGCTTCAAATTTGAGTCGTTGTATTGATGTGAAGATGAGAAAGATATCTAAAATAAGAAGTCACAATTGTCCCATTTTTCTCCAAAATTTGATGTCAACTGCATTTAGTTTCTTTCAAACGATATTTTAAATCTACTGATCAGTATGTTCGTCAAAGAGATATGTGCAACTCGTTTGAATGTTGCTGACATACGGCAGTTAGAAGCAAACATTCCAATAATATATGTAAACTCAAAAGAATATTCCCACATACTTTTTTTTTACTCTATGGAGCATCTGCCAGTATCTCTACCACACGATATTTTATTTTGGAGGACCAGTATAGTATCGTTGGATGTACCTATTTAAAAGGTACATAGTAATAATTTTTAAGAAACTTTGTAGGTGCTACTTCGTAAATAATACTATGAAAATGCGCTAATAAATAATTATTTACTGATTTTTTAATAAACTGAATCGAATTGTCAAAAATAAAGCACGACCAGAATGATCCATATGTTAGGTGTATTTACTGCAGGAGCCCACTACTTTCTGGTCCAACTATTTCATGTAAGAAGATTCACGTCATTGGGTATGGTGTCTCCCTCGACACTTTTTGTTTTTTAGCAGCTTGATAAAGCATGTGCACATCATGTTATCTTAGTGATCAGAAATTTCGAGCAGCGACACATTAAGTTCTTCTAAATTGCGACGAAGTTCAAGCTTTTATTGAGTACAACACTCAATTCTATTAATAGTTTATTCTTTAAGGTGAAAATATTATAATGAGGTAATCCATAATTTTTTCATTGCGGTAAAAGTTTATTCTTAGATACGTTGAACTCAATTAAAGATGATATCACACGCTGGGAGATAGACTAATTTCCTCTTATGGTTCACAACACATGTAATTAAAGTTTAACAAAGCTATTAAATATCTAAGATAATTGTTATTAGAAATCTTCGATGACAAATGAGTTTTTTTTTTAATTACTAGATTCATGATCAGAACAATTAAGTAATGCATCAGAGCTTGATAGATCTTGCTTAGGGATTCATGTGCATTGTGAAAAATTGACAAATTTATGAAGTGATTGTCTACAAGTTTCATACGAGGACCTGATCAAATGGAAAAAACTTATAATTCCGGTGTTTGAGTTAAAGCAAATAATAAATCAAAAGATGAGATAGATTAGAATGTGATTCTCAAAAAAGATGTTAAACTGACTCTATTGGTGGAAGTGTGTTCATGTTCAACAGTGACTAATTCGATCATGTTTCTAATCGTGAAATAAGGGTTATCCAACCGTATAATATCGTAGAAGTAAAAGTAAACAAGAAATAAGGTAAATTTGATCCGTTCATTTTAAGAAGGCAAGCAAGTCAGGTATTTTATCTTCCATAACCTTATAGAATAAGAGACAAAGTTGAGTGGACAGTATTCATAATCGATAAACCTACGACTGTTGATATTCGTAATTCAATTGAACCCGCTCATCAAGAAAAAAGAAATGATAGATTCATACATTTCGATTGATACTATCGATGAGGAGGTTAATTTAGTGGATACTACTGACACACACAAAGAAAATTGATATCCATGAACATAATTCTGACGATGGTTTGAATGAAATAAATTTAACTACATCCCCAAGTGACTCAGCATAAAATGTTAACTAAGATGTGTAATTTTCAATTTATTTTTATTTTGTACTTATGCGTTTTCAGTTTCAGTAGTTTGTAGATTGCATTTTACAGTTTTCCTTTCCATTTTACTACATACTTGTGTGTTTTCAATTTTAGTAGTTTGTAAATTGCATGCAATTTAGTGTTGCTCTTTCTTTTTTGGGCGTATTATTGTACCTTCAACTTTAGTAGTATGTAGATGCACTAATTAAATTTATGAATTTATTGATTTCTACAAATTTATGATTGATTTCCTTTTTCGCTTATCGTATGATATGATTGTTGTCCTGCTTTGATCTTCTTTAATGGCGGATTTCTATTATATTCAACCTTTTCTTTAAGTTGGAAATAAACTTTAAAATTTCAGGAAAGTTGATGGATTCGTTATTTCAGTGGATGTAAGTAGATGTCAACATAAATTTTAATTAATCACAGCTAATGATTTCATTTTTCAATTAAAATTTGTGATAAATGAAGCCATCGTTAAAAGAAATCAATAATTAATCGTTCTACAAGAAACCAAATGAACTCTTATATTCATTTGAGTTGTAAGTTAGATTGTTCATTTTTTCTTTTCGATTTTATTTGCTTTACAATAGTGTAATGGTAAACTGGAATGAATCTTCTGAGAATGGAGGATTGAACCTTAAGCACCATGTTATGGTCTCTTTGGTCTTTCTTATTGTATTACCAGTTTCAATGACATTTATAGATGGAGATTTGTATGGTTAAATTGAAAAATAATGGTTAATTTGTTTTGTTTGAGAATTTTTCTTTACATTTTTTTGACCGATTTAATCTACTTTAAGGGGTTGTTTGGTAGCTGGTTTTTTGGAGGATTTACGCTGGATTTAAGCTAAATCCTGGCAACCGGCAAAAATCCCTTATGTAAATCCTG
Source organism: Phalaenopsis equestris (assembly GCF_001263595.1). Classification (NCBI taxonomy): domain Eukaryota; kingdom Viridiplantae; phylum Streptophyta; class Magnoliopsida; order Asparagales; family Orchidaceae; genus Phalaenopsis; species Phalaenopsis equestris. Next base: position 298,160 of record NW_018165195.1, on the reverse strand, counting down.
ATCTCCCCTAAATCACAAATTACGCAGATTCCTAATAAATCTGGGATTTACTAAATCCTGTGATTCGGTGGATTTAGCAAATCCACGACATGCGAAGAGGAAGAATGGTCCAAACAAGCTTACCTTCGTCAATGGTTTCTGCTAGGAGCGGAGCGGAAAGATGAGAAAGATGGAAGTTCGATGTTCTCTGTAAGCTGTAATCCCTTCGATGCTTTCCCAGCTAGCTCTAACGGTCTGTATCGCGAAGGTTCGTTCACCAAGGCAATGGGGAGCAAAATCAAAAGGGAGAGGGACATCAGCAAGGGTTTTGGGAGGGGGGATGTAGCGAGGGTTACGGGCAGAGCAAAAAATATTAGATCAATATTTAAATCAATGTCTATCATGTCTATAGTTCAAACCTATCATGTATTAAATTATTTTGTCTTTTTTACTAAGATGACCCAGAAGTCCTGATGCATTTTTACATCATGATTCTTGTTATAATATTTTCTCTAGGCAGAGAGAGTTAAACATAACAAGTTCAGACGTAAGTTGTATCCGGACAACTACTGGCATCCAATTGAGGTCGGTTTTTTTTCTCCTCCATCGTGAATCGCAATCATTGTTCGGGCTAAGCTTGCGTCCAAACTCAGGACATAATATTTTTTTTCCAGAGAGAGGGGGAGATAAATTTAGATGTAGTTTTTTAATAGATAATTAATGAATAAAAATATATTATAAATTTTAAATTATTTGCCTAAGTAACTTGTTTATATAATTATTATGTTTTTAATGTTAAATTATTGCTTAATGAATAATCAGTTCACCAAAATTATTATTTATTAATTGATATAACTAATTATTAATTAATGTAAATTCATATTTTTATGCACTTTGAAGCTTTAGATGTTTATTTATATTTATTTCTTATTTAATATTTATCTTTGAATATTTACTATAACAAATGTTCTTAAATCTTTCTAATGTTGTCAAACATTTCCATAGGATTTATCAAAATTTACTTACTAACATGCCAAAATGTTTTTAAGATTTAAACCCCTCAAAACTTGATAAATTCGTATTTATAAGATTTATGAATCCTATTTAAGCTAAATCTTAACAGCAAAAAAACAGCCCCTGAATATGTTGGATCTGTTTCATTGAATTTGTCATAAATAATTACTGAACAGTATTCAGCATTGAAGCAAGCAAATTTTTAAAACGGGACAACAAATTAACTTTTTCAAAATTTTCATCATCCTTTTTCATTCAAGCTTGGGACCAACATCGATAAATTTAATTGAAGCATTGAAACAAGTACGATATTCAATTTTAGCATGAGAAAATTGCTTTTGAAAAACTAAAATTAGTATGTTGACTTTATTTCATCTAATCCCTCTGAGTGTATGGTTGACACTAATTGATTGTTTTCTCTTTTTATTATGCATTCACATACATAACACATAATTCTTATATTTTTGCATATCTTACACTCAAAGCATCATATATTTTCAGGCATATCACTCTAATCTTTAACATCACACCAAAAGCACTATTGCTAACACCAAACTAAACTTTAACGTCGGATCAAAAACACTATCAGATAGAGTTGCTTACATATCTTTCTAAATTATCTAATGTTAAGCTAGCAATTAAGTTGTCGATATTTTTCATTAGTTTTTATTAAATTTTTTGAACTCTTGTATGTTTAGAATGTTTGTCACCTAATGTGTTCCTTAAAATTGTTATTTGGATCTTTGTTTTAAGTTTTATTAAGTTGGGGAAAGATAAAAAAGCAAGATTGTGATGGTGAAATCATGAGTTGTTCAATTTTGTTTCAAGGAAGTTAGTGTGCATAGTTTAATATGGATGAATGGATAAAGAACTTGAGAGGGTTCTCTGAAACATGTCTTCAAGCAGCCTGCAGCCACAAGGATGCATAGGAGATCAAGCAATATCACTTTTAAAAAAAAAGAAAATAATAAAATTATGTTTGAAAAGGTTGGGTGCTTACAAGAGTAAATTATCTCCAATACCTTGAGTTTGTAAAATATAGAGAAATAAACTCTCTATAAAGGCTTTTTGGGTGAATACAAATAAACTTAAATCTTGCGTATTACCATAATAATACCACCCAATTTTTAAAGAGCACATCAAAACCTCAACATTTATTTTTTTTGTTTCATTAAATTCTTAACAAATTGATTGTGATACATGCAAATACATAAATATGTTAGGTTACCATGCATTTATTTTTTAACCGTCTTTTGCACTAAATTATATAATTTGTGCCCCCGCTAGAAAAATTGTTTGCCTTTGCGTTGTATGTGGTGTGTATGTTTTACATATATGGTATGATTGTTTTTTTTTATTTATTTATTTTTTTCAAAGACTTTAAATGACCTAGAAATTTCATTATAATATAAATATTTTTTTCCATATTCACAAATAATAATAATAATAATTTGAAAAAAGAGCAGGTGCATTTTTTTTATAGTTTATTTGTAACATTACCTAGAATTTGGTATTTATGGTCTTCACTAAATAGTTACTCAAATTATTCAAGTCCTAAAGTGAAACAACAGATATTTGTTCCTTCTCACACTTGCTAACTGATCTCTAATTTGTTCATAGCACGCTCCGGCCCTCACCCAACTCCTCGTCCATTTCCTGTGGGGAATCCTCCAAAATCAGGTAAGTAATACTCAATTTTTCTCATTTCATGTTCTGATAAATAATCGTCTTGAAAGTATCTATTATAGCATAAAATTTGCATACAATGCATTGAATGCACTAAATATAATGTTATCAGGCTTTCATTAATGACACGGAAGAGCTATTTTTATGTAGTCATGTGTGCTCCTCCTGCTCCTCATGCTTCTCAAAGTGGTGGATCAGCCCTTGGAGGGATAGGTGGCACCATTGTTGATGGTACGTGAAGTTTATGAAGTTCTATTTTTCTCAAAATTTGCTTATATGTTTAAAATCAGATAATTGATTCTCATTTGGCAGTAGATTATGGGTGTAGCATTGTAGTTCCTTTCTACATATATAAGTACAAAAATAGAGGGTGGTGTGATAGGGCATTGAAAATATGAGATCATTAGTTTTTTTTTGCATTAGGTAAATAAGAGTAGTTAACTAGTCAGAAGCTTGCATTAGGTAAATAAGAGTAGTTAACTAGTCAGAAGCTAGGGGCGATGAATTTTTTATTCTTGTATTCTATAAATATTCCTATTAAGGCGGTGATTGGTAACATATTATTGATAGGATTTAACAATGGATTTAGCTTAAATCTAACTGTTTTGGGTTTGGAAATAATTTTTGAAAGACAAGTTGTTTTTTTGGGTTTGGGCAATCAATTGGAAATACAATTGAAAAAGTTAACTCAAATGCTGACGCTCTAGCAAAACTCGTTAAAGAATTGGCATGTCCCTCGGAGGATTCCATAGAAATCACAGTACAGGGCAGACAAGTTCTATCCAAGATTGACATGGAAACCCTACATAAACTCGGAAAAGAAGAAGACACAAAAAATGCGATTGTAAATATCAACGAAGATTGGCGGAAGCCATTGATGAAATATTTGCATACTGGAAAGTTGTCAGAGGATAAGTCCGAGGCAAATCAGATTACAAAGAGAGCTTTGTCATACGCTCTCATAAATGGTGCTCTCTATAGGATATCGTTCGATCAAATGTGGCTACGGTGTTTGAGCAGAGCCGAGGCACAGGATATTGTCAAAGAAATACATGCCGGATTGTGTGGTGCTCACCAGTCGGGACCAAAGATGAAAATGAAAATCAAAAGACTCGGATATTATTGGCCAATACAGCGAAAAAATGTCACCAGTGCCAGATACATGGAGTGGTCTTACACCAACCACCGAATGTGCTACACCCAACTATTGCCTCGTGGCCA
>NW_018165195.1:291400-291695 GCF_001263595.1 Phalaenopsis equestris | reverse complement strand
ATCGGCGTCATCGCTGACTTAGCGCGCTGTGCATATACAAGATCTCTGTCCGACGCGATCAAGACCGTCATATCAATACACGCGCGAATGGACGACATCCGTTCATCGTCCCTGATGGCCATAACCGAGAGCCGTCCAACTTAAAACCTTAATATCTCTCTCATTTCTTAATGGATTTTGATGATTTTTTTTTAAATTGTTTGTCTTGAAGAGACGAACACATCTATATCATAAACATACTATGAAATCAAGCCATCATAAATGGAAAGCTCGCGAAGGCTCGGGAGAGAGAGAG
>NW_018165195.1:289610-290252 GCF_001263595.1 Phalaenopsis equestris | reverse complement strand
AATTTGAGGTTTAGGGCATTCAATTGTTGAGATTTGGGGTGTTAGCCAATATTGGGGCTGATTTGGGGTTTTGGATTTAAACCAAATTGGATGATCAAAAGGTTTTACCAATACAAATTTATGGTCAAATTTGATGTAAAATATTGCTATGAAACAAATACAACATTTCTTTGGACCAATAGACATGGTTAAAAGTCCAATTGATGTGATTTGGTCATTTAGTCAGGGTATTGTGATAGTATGGTGAGGGTATTGTGAGGGTATTGTATACCTTAGCTCCAAACTAACACTCAGGGTCAATCCTAAGGTCAAGTAGTCCTATAGGAACTCTCCTTGAGTTTCCTCATAATGATCTTACCTACTAAGTGCTAGAGGTTATGACCAATATGTGGAACTTCAAGTTGAGTAAAGAGAAGAGTTTTGAGTTTCTAATGGTGAAGGTATCTTTTCTAGTTTTCTAAGACTAGTCAGTAGGAAAGTCCTATGGCTAGACCTAGGCTACTAAAGAAATTTCTAGACCTCAACCAAAAGTGAGGTCAACAAATGGACCCCCAATAGGTGTGGTGTGCTGGGCAAGCACACCGCACGTATTGGAGTTGACCGACAAGATTAACAAGCTCAATATATATTTCTAAGTCATCA
>NW_018165195.1:286864-288741 GCF_001263595.1 Phalaenopsis equestris | reverse complement strand
TGGCTATACCTAGGCTACTAAAGAAGTTTCTAGACCTCAACCAAAAGTGAGGTCAACAAATGGACCCCCAATAGGTGTGGTGTGATGGGCGAGCACACCGCACGTATTGGTGTTGACCGACAAGATCAACAAGACCAATATAGATTTCTAAGTCATCAGACCTAGAAAGAAAGGTGATTATTGTGTTGGTTATTTGTTTGTTATTTGTTTCCTTAGCAAATGGGTATGTCTGATCAAAATCAGAAAGTGAGGACTCTTGCTAAGGATTGGAGAGTGGGTTTAAAGTATATTTTGTGTATGAGAATCAGAATTTGGTATGAGAATCAGAATTTGGGTATAGAATTTGGGTATTGATCTTAAAAAGTGTGTATCAGCAGGACAGGACTGACTCAACACGAGAATTGGATGTCTTGAATAGATTGAAGGACTTATTCCCTCAACCTCTGGAATTTGATTTGATTTAAAAGATTGCGATAGGATAAGTTCTTAAAGCAACGCGGAATCGGATGTAAAATCGTCAACCTCTAGAATATCGATTTAAAAGATTGCGATAGGAGGGGCTCCTAAAGCAACGCGGAATCGGATGTAAAATTCTTAACCTCTAAAATAATGATTTGAAAGATTGCGATAGGAGGGGTTCCTAAAGCAACGCGGAATCGGATGTAAAATCCTCAACCTCTAAAATATTGATTTGAAAGATTGCGATAGGAGGGCTCTTAAAGCAACGCGGAATCGGATGTAAAATCCTCAACCTCTAAAATATTGATTTGAAACATTTTAGAGTTATTTTTAATTCAAATCAAAATCAAATCAATATTTTAGAGACGAACACATAATTATGTTTTGCGATAGGAGGTACGGACCATGCTTTTCCATCATGATTTCAAAATGACTTTCATCCTTCATGAAAGTTGTTCATCATGATCTTTTACACCAAACACAACAATCAATTTGGACTTAGCCCATGGCTAGCCCAAGTTTGACCCAAACTTAGCCCAACATGCTTAAAATGGGTCAAAAATCAAAAATTCACCAAATTGATTAACTAATTCACCTCAAAATGACTTTCACCCTTCATGAAAGTTGTTCCTCATGGTCTCCTACACCAAATGCAATATTCAATTGAGCCAACTGACATGGTTAAACAAACTTAAACCCATTTTTTGTCATATTATCCCATGACCAAAATATAATGAAAATCAAACTTGGTATTCTCAATCAAGTTTAACCTTAGCTAAACTCTAGATCTTAGAGTTAAATTAAGTTAACCATAGGTTAGCCATGATATTTATCCCTTGGGTAAGTATTTTTTTTTTAACCTTAAAGGATAAGTTTCATGCAAAACCAAATTACTCACCAACATTTGGCAATTTCCTATGGTGTCATTTTTCTTGCTCATCATGAGCTTTAGACTTCATTTCCAAGCATCCCAACTGATCTAGCTTTATAAAAAAGTCATGGTCATGGCTATGGAAGAGAAGAGAGCTCACGGCCAAACAAGAAAGAGTCATCATAGATTAGCAAAACCTCCTCCAAAATAACCAAAATTCTTCTCCAAGCACAGAGAAGAAGGGCTCCACCATTAATTGCCCTCAAACCCTCCTCTGCGAGTTTAATTTTGAGCTCAAAATCGAGCTCAAAATCAGGACACTGCTCCAAACTCCACCAAAATCAAATTAACATTGCACACGCCTTCACAACAGTGAAGGAAGCCAAACTCCCATCAATTCCCCCTTTGAAATAGACTCTACCATAGCTCTCAACCAACACCCAAAATCGGTTAGGGTCGAAATCATATATATGCCTTACACCAGAGCCAGAGGCTTCATCCCTAAGCTCTTTGAGACCTAACGAAGGTGTGAAGAATCTCTGATTGA
>NW_018165195.1:281561-281991 GCF_001263595.1 Phalaenopsis equestris | reverse complement strand
GTCTCTTCAAGACGAACAATTTAAAAAAAAAAATCATCAAAATCTGTTAAGAAACGAGAGAGATATTAAGGTTTTAAGTTGGACGGCTCTCGGTTAAGGCCATCGGGGACGATGAACGAATGTCGTCCATTCGCGCGTGTATCGATCGGACGGTCCTGATCGCGTCGGACAGAGATCCTGTATATGCACAGCGCGCTGAGTCATCGCAGACGCGGATGGCGGCGGCAAACCAGAGCGCGAAAAGTGACATTTTCGGAACCGCCCATGATCCAGTCAACGCGTGGGTTTAAGTAGAAAATTATGGGATTTAAAAAATTCAGAAAATACCCATAAACTTCAAAAATTCATAACTTTTCATAGAAAATTCATAAAAATAAAATAAAAATACACTCTTGCTCAGTGAACATAGGAGAATCATGTGGAATAAATT
>NW_018165195.1:278216-279151 GCF_001263595.1 Phalaenopsis equestris | reverse complement strand
GGAGGAGGTAACCTACGGTTGCTAACGAGGTTTTCCACGGTCTAAATGAAATTATGGAACTCATTAAGCTGAGTTTAGTAAATTCATTTTGACTAAGTGATTCCAATAAAAAATAGTTGTCTCGGAACGATGGAACCGTAGGATCTTGACCGGTGTCGCTTTAATCAACTTTAATATGCCCATAATAAAATTTAAAGAACTTTAACCATAGGGTCACCTGATTTGACATTAAAACCAAATGACCTAGAAAACTTGAACTCTGCTACAACAAGGAGCTTGGAGCTTACATGGTGGGCACCCCGGCCATCTTCAACAGCAAGATGATCAACACTAATACATCCCTTCCTTAGTTTTAAACAACAAAGCCATAGGATATCAAGGTTGTTTGTCTAGTGCAACATAAATCCTCAAACACATCTTTTAGGCATTTGTACAATCCTGATGTACAATATAAGCCCTAACTCGTCTTAGGATTCCGAGGTTGTCGTTATTCATGACCTAAATCCTCACATCTTCAAGGTTATTTGTGTTGATTGTTTCACACAAATATAAATCCTAATAAATAAAAAAATTGCAGGATGAAATATCTAAATGATTTCTCCTAAATTGAAGCCAAATAATAGATAGCTTGGAAAGTCACCGAAGTTCTCCTTCAGATCCGTGACATCCTCTAGTTTGACCTCCTTTGAACTCCAAAACAAAATGTTCCAAATTTGAACAAATCCCCCTTCACACTTTTTAGTCTGATATTTTTGAAATGTACTTACCATTTGAACTCCTTGAACGTAATTTTTCTTGATTTTTATCGAGAGTATTCTTAGGTAACTTCAGTTATCTATGATGTAATTAACTATAGGGGTTTGCCCTTATAGGAAGCTTTTCTCGAACCCAGCTTAATATAAACCCTATTTAATTCCTTATATTAAATAGGGGAA
>NW_018165195.1:265731-278202 GCF_001263595.1 Phalaenopsis equestris | reverse complement strand
CAATACATTGGTTTCGCAGACCAAACGGATGTCATAACTTTCTTTAGTTTATTTGATCGAGTCTCACCCTCAACTCTTGTGTTCATCCTTCGAGATAGATACAGGATTTGAGGTAAAACGCTCTTTCATCTAAACTATGAAAATTATGGGGTCAGTTTGACTTCATCTTTTTCAAAACTAAAATTTTTTAAAAAAACGTCATTCCGAAGCGGGCAACGGGATTTCAATTCCAATGACCGACAGCTTCTTACGGGCAAACCCCACAATAAAAATAGTGTCGACAGCTTCTGGCGACTCCGCTGGGGATATTGTTATCTAAAGCAATACCGCATCAATTTTAGAGGTTGAGGATTTTACCTAGGGAACTTACATGCTTGAAGCTTGAACATGAAGAAGTTGAACTATTTTTGGTATCTGTGATTTAATCGGATGTAAAATCCGATTAACTCAAATCGGAGCATGAAGAAGTTGAACTGTTGTTACAAGTTCAATCCGTTGGAAATTATTTCCAAAGCTATTTTGTTGTATCCTAGCAAAACAGCTTCTCTTTCAATAATATCCGTCAGGCTTTTTTGAGAATCAAAAATTATTTCCAAACCCAAAACAGCTTCAATTGATTCTCAAAGCTGTTTTTTTGGGTTTCAATTATATCCTAGCAAAACAGCTTAAATCTAGCTTAAATCCGTCAGGCTTTTTTGGCGTGGGCAACCCTAGCAAAACACAAAAAAATAAATAAATAAATCCAAAACTCCATTAAATCTAATTTTTTCACGTTCCGTTTCTCTTCTTGCGTTCCATCAAATTTAAGACGTAAATACGGATTTAGTAAATCTGATTGCGAGCCCGATTTATTCCGCCGTCGCTCACGAGCTCTTCCGTTGCAGTGTCGTTCTGACAAATCCGAATTTATCATATCTTATTTAAATTAAAATTAAGTTGCAATTAAACAGTGCCTATGGAAGAATTAGAAATTAAAAAAGGGAAATTTATACAGACAACACACAATTTTTGTGCATTTACATACATTTAAACTTTCTTATTTGTGCACATACATAGATAGCATTTAAACTTTTTCAAAATAATATAATTATAAGCACCTCCTTTGTCTTACATTGCAAGGTATGTAACACTAATACCAATCCAAGAATTTATTTTGTCCTAGCCATATCAATCCATAAGGAAACATTCCAATATCACAAAAGTTCTAAATTCTAACACTTAAGTTTATCTTCATTATTTATTTTTCATTAAATTGATTCACCCTTAAACACAATTTATCGCCTCTTACAAAAAAGTTTAAGAATCGAATATAGTGACCTAGTTGTGAGAGCCATCATTCTCTCTTAAACTCATAACATTGTCCATCATCCGCATCATCATCATTATCGTCATAATCTCATCAATAGCTTCATTTTAACTATTTAGAGAACGATGGATTTATTAATCCTCATTTTCCATTCATTCTTGCTAAGTGCTAAGTGAATGTAAAACTATTTTTCTCAATTTACTTTGGATAACTTCTATTCATGTTATTTAAGGTCTAATATTTTCAAGCCCTTCTATGAATAAATCTTTATCAATATGCTATTGAAATCTATCTAAAAAGGAGATCCACCTTCACTGATAAACATAGCAGAACAGTCATCAAGCATGATTATAGAACTTTGACTATTGTTTTTATCATGATTCAATAATGTTTAAGTGTAGTTAATAAGTCTTCTCTATAAATTGGAGCGTGATGGTTGTAATAGATTTCAATGAAGAATGGCATGGAATTCAAATCGCTAAAGCTCTTCTCCTCTCATCCCTTTCACCCTTCCCCAACATGGATGTTTAATCCCTGCCTCTACACCTTAGCTAGCACTCTCCTCCTCCTCCTCCTCCTCCTCCTTCTCCCGCTCTTTTTAACCTTCTCCTCTTATTATCTTGATTTTTTCTTCCTCCTCTCCTTCCTTTTAACTAATCCTATTTGAGCTTGTTGGCTTTAACCCAAACTTCACCTTAGAACCAAACAACCATATCCGTACTTCTAGGAAAACCTCTCACTTTTCTCAAGCCAACCACACCTTTCCATAGCCATCTATTTACACTCAACCACCTTGGATCAATTTGAAGAAAATGGAGGCAATAAACTACTCTTATTCCTTGGCCAATCTTCCTTGCAACTGCATGAATTATCTCTTAAACTTAACGCAACACACATGGCATTTAGTTCAATGGATTATGCAATTTTCATCACCATAGATTACAATAACTATCTCAACTCTTCTTAAGCAAGAGTTGAGACGTCTGGCAAGAGAAACAACAACCACGCAACTGTATCTGCACCATTCTCTACAAGATGTGCCTTTTATGGGCTTAATCAGTGTCATAAAAACTTGGAATTTGACTTCTTTTTAAGAAAATTGGTGCTCATACCAGTATATAATATCTGCAAGAATTGAAAATAAAAAGTAACTGCCGCAAACCAACGTCTATTTGCATATCAGCGTGAACAAGCATTTGTCTTAACAAAATTCATCCAAATTTATGTGGCTACTTTTATCTCACCTCAGTAATTATACCTAAACATTTTACAACTTCACGACATCCTAACCTTTTTGCCTCATTATGTAGCAAAACATACTTAATAGAATACCAAAAAAAGGAAGTCTTATATGTTCTAACCTGTAGTCTCTATACAAGATCAGCAAACAAAGATGCCCGCTTATGCCGCTGATCTCAGCAGAGAGACTATTCCGTCAAGCACAAAGAGTCTCGTCGTATGATAGCACCTGAAAGCCCTCCGCCTCTTCTAATTGCTGATGATCTCGCAGGCGCCGATGAAGAGGTGAAGTTTAAACGCATGGCGGATGAAGAACGATGAAGTTTCTAGGGCATGCTCTACAATTGAAATACCGAGTATGAAAGACTTGACCGGTACCATCGTCATTATTCTATGGGGAGCGTGAGTTTGGCTCGAAAATCTATAATTGCTCCAAAATTGGTCCAATTTTTTCTTAGGTTCAAGATAAGCTAAAATTTTGAATTGAGTTTTCCTCGAGCCGATCTTACTCAGTCTCGAAATCAGGTCATTAACAATTCTAGTGAATTTAATGAATTTAGCTCTAAGATCGTCAATTGCTTGAAAATTGGTTCGAATTTTGGCTTGGTTCAAGATCGTTTCGAAATAAACGAGCTAAGTTATGAGTCAAATTTTTGGATCGATTTTAATTTAAAATCCATTTTGAGTCGGCCCCAGCTCGGCTCGAAATTGGAACCTGTTTTGAAGAACCAGCTCAGCTCGGATCGGTTAATAACCCTGATATGAAGGCATGATATTGAGCCTGTTTTGAAAAATATGTGATTAGTAAAAAAAGATCAATAAAATTAAAGTTATATGATTATGTTTTATAAGCCAAATAAACAATTACATATTCGAGCAATTATATAATAAGTTACATGAATTGGTACTTGAATAATAAAAAGTAGAAAGCAAAACTCATTGGTTGCTTGATATAAAAAATATGAGGTGTATAGTGTGAGTATGAACATGGATCTAGAGTAGACAAATTTTGATGAAGAGATTAACTCCATTGAAGAGCTTGTTATGTTTGTTTTAAGTATGGTAATTGTGTCTGAGTTTGTTTAATTGATAAGCCCGACGTGAGTTTAGTAATAAACTTTTTTTGAACTCTGTTAGTGAGTTTTGCTTTAAACCTAACTAAATGTCTGCCTTAGACATGACTAGCAATTCTATCTGAGTCCCAACTCATAATTCAATATTGAGCTTAATTAACATGCTTGGCCTTGAAATATTTAAATGTATTTTTAGAATATGTCAACAAAAAATAAGAGAATAATATCAATAAGATTATATTTTCTTGATAAAAAAGTGATTATTACCTATCATTTTTTTCTTAGAACATCTTGCATCTCCATGACAAATTTATTTATTTTGTAAAAATGGGTGAGAAATATAATATACATTTATGTGCATGAAAAAGATAGCAAATACTTTTAAAGATATCGCTAATTTTGCAATTTAAACTAATTTGATTTTTTAATCCATATTAGCATGGTTAAGTTTCTACAAGTATAACTTTCATTTCTCATTAGAATAAATACAAGAACTTTGGATCATCTTTTCCTACAACATCTAACATATTTGACCATGAGATCACATTTATTCTAAAGGATAATATTGAAGTTTCATAGCACATTATAATGACGAGTGTCTAGTGCGTCTTAAAATTATCTACTTTTATATATACATTTTATGCTCATTTTTAAGGATATGGTGCTTTAAAGAAATGTATTTTCTATTTTTTTTTTATTTCAAGTACATGAAATGGAGTATAAGAGCGAAAGAAGCAAAAAATGGAGCAAAATAAGGTCAAATGAAGTCAAGGAACAAAAATTAACCTGGTGTTTAGCCACTAGAATCTGGCACCTAGGCGCCAGGTAGTTAATTGGGGATTCTAGAAGGCTGGCGCGTAGGCGTCATAAATGGTTTGAATGTTTTGACATTGAATTTTGACAAAATATGAAGAGGTGCTTGAAGTGAACCTTAATGATTTTGAGAGCTCTATTTAATAGAGTCATTGGCTGGTCAAAAATGAGAGCTTTTAATGGGTGTCTTGAGTTTTAGTGTGAGGTGTGTGGGTGTGTGAGTGAGTCTTTTTAGAGTATGTTTTTTTGTGTTTATTAGAGGAAGAAAACAACAAAGGAACTCCAAATGATTTGATTGGGGAGAAGTTTAAGATAAGTTCCTTGTATTTTTATTTAAGTTTTATTTTATTGTGTAAACTTAGACTTTAATATAATCACGTTTTGTTGTGTTATCCCCATGACTTATGAGTAGTTTTCCTTTTCTTTCTCCTTGCAATAAGAAGTAATCATGTATAGGATTAGAATTGTATAAGATTTGTATTATTCTGTATTTGTGAAGATTCATTACTTCGTACTTCATTTACATCTTCAATCTGGTCAATTGAAATGTTAAAATTCATTGTGAGCCCATAATGATCAGGGGGGATATGTATTCCTCAATTACTAAGAATCACATTAATTTTGTGGGTGAAAATGTAATATATGGGTTAGTGCAAATAGATAGAGAGATAAGTTTTGATGGGCGCAGAATTGGTGATTCTAAGGTGACATGTTAGAACCTTTACTAATTTGAACTAGAGTTGGAACCTGAGGTCTGGTTAGTTCTATAGAGATCACACAGTGGGTAATCTAGAAGTGACAGGCTAGAACCTACCCAGAATAACCATATCAATTAAGAACTTACTTTAGGTTAGTCAATATTCTTTTTGCACTCGGGAGAGGGTAAGGAATAGGTATGCTCCTATTTGACACAAAACTACATTTTAACTTTTAAACATTTAATTCCTACATTGTGATATCGATATTGGTTTTAAAGAAAATCTTATTTTACTTGAAACGATACATATACTTGTGTAGTACCCCTAGTGTGTAAACCATTAATTAAACTCTGAATTATATAACATATTTATTATACACACTAGCTGCTAAAATATATTGGGTCAAGTTTTTTGCCATCTTTTGGAAATTAAATATCTACGTAATTTCGGATTGGGTCAAGTTCTTGGCACCATTGTCAATGAAGGAAGAAAAAAAGGAACGAAATTTAAGTAACAGAACTTTTTAACTTAGAAATTTTATTTGAACTGTAGATTTATTTTAGAAAAATTGTAGTGAATTTTTTTATATAAATATTAATTTATTTCTTTGAAATATAAAAAAACTTATAAAAAATTTAAAAATTGAAAATTTTAATTAAAAAAACCAAAAACATAAAAAAATTAAAGAAATAAAAAATTTTAAAAAAATAATATTTTAAGTGTTTCTGTTTTTTTTATTTTTTTAACTATCACTTTTGCATGTGTAGTTCAGGAGCTAAAAGTTTAGTACCTTACGATTTCAATTTAGAACGAAGCATAAGAAAAATCAGAAAATGAAAAGAACTTCATAATTTTCAAAAAATGGCTAATACTTCACATAATAGCATAGATAATCAAACAATTGAAAATGAGCATCATCATATACAAAGACCTTTAAGGGATTATGCAAACTCTACAACATATGAAATTCAGTTAAGTACACAAGCTTCTGTTATAGCAGCTAACTCATTTGAACTTAACTTTGTTATAGTACAAATGATACAAAATAATCAGTTTATGGGAATGTCATTTGAAAATCTAAACTTACACCTTGCAAGTTTTTTAGAACTGTGTGCTACATTTACGCACGATGGTGTATCAAATGATTTTGTTAGGATTAGACTTTTTCTTTTTTTCTTAAGGGATAAAGCTAAGATATGGTTAAATTCATTAGCACCTGGATCTTTTATCAGAACTTGAGGAGATTTAGCACAAAAATTTCTGGCTAAGTATTTTCTACCTTTAAAAACTGCTAAACTTAGAAATGATATTATTTCTTTTACTTAGTATGAAGGTGAGTTAATATATGAAACTTGGGAATGATTTAAAGAACTCCTTAGGAAGTGTCCACATCATACTTTACCAAACTTGTTAATTATTCAAACATTTTATAATGGGTTAGCAGGATCCCTTAGATCTATTTTTGATGTTGTTGTTGGAGGTTCCTTAATGTCTAAACCATTTGATAAAGCTTACGAATTAATAGAAGAAATTGATACTAACAATTTTTAATGGCCCTTTGAAAGGTTAAATTCTAAGAAAGTAGCAAGTGTTCATGATAATGATGTTATTTTCATTTTGGCATCTCAAGTTGCTGTAATATCTAAGAAGTTAGATCAATTCAAAATGAACTTTTTCTCAAACACCTCATGTGATTAAAGAAAACTCATTGGGACAATTGATTGATTCTCAACCTTCATTTGAAACTTTGATGCAATTAACAATAAACCCAATAACTTATACTCTAACTATTATAACTCGGGTTAGAAAAACCATCTTAACTTTGATTGGAGTAATAATTAATGTGATGAAGATTGAATCCAATAATGAAAGATGGATTTTGGAATCATTTATTTTATTTATTACAGTGTTTGGGTTAGTCCAATTCATTGTGTTCCTAAGAAAGAATGAGTGACTTTAGCTATTAATGAAATGAATGAATTAATTCTAACAAGACAAGTCACTAGGTGAAGAATCTGTATTGATTATAGAAAATTAAATCTCACCACAAGAAAAGATCACTTATATTTGCTTTTTCTGAATCAAATGTTGTATAGGCTAGATGGGCACCGTTATTTTTTGCTTTATTGGATGGATATTTTGTATACCACCAAATACCCATAGCTCATAAGAATCAAGAGAAGACAACATTCACAACTCCTTATGAGATTTTTGCTTTTAGAAGAATGTCATTTAGTTTATGAAATGCACTTGCAACTTTTCAAAGGTGTATCATGTCAATTTTCTACGACCTAATTGAGAAAGAAATTGAAGTTTTTATAGACGATTTCTCAGTTTTGAGACCTCCTTTAATTCATGTTTAGATCATCCAACAAGATTTCTAAAACGTTGTGAAGAAAAAAATTTAGTTCTTAAATGGAAAAAGTGTCAATTTATGGTTACATGAGGAATGATAAAAAATTTCTGGAAATTACATAGAGGTAGATCTAACAAAAATAGAAGTCATTGTTGAACTACCACCTTTATTACTATGAGATGAGTTAGAAGTTTTCAAGGATATACTGGATTTTATAGGTGTTATATTAAAGACTTTTCTAAAATTGCCAAGCCTTTGTACCATGTTTTAGAAAAAAGATGTGATATTTGATAAATTATACTACCATTGAGAAAGAATTATTGACAGTAATATATGCATTTGATAAATTTGGATCATATTTAATTAGAGTTAAATGTATTGTGCATATTGATCACTCTGCTATTAAATATCTAATGTTGAAGAAGGATGAAAAACCGAGGTTAATCAAATGGGTCATTCTAATGCAGGAGTTTGATTTTCAAGTAGTAGATAATAAAGGAACTAATAATCAAATTGTTAATCATTTGTCAATGCTGGAAAAAGAAAATTATGGTGATTATGATATTAAAATAAATAAAAACTTTCATGATGAACAACTATATATTATTACTGAGTGACATGTTTTGTGGTATGTTAATATATTTAACTATATAGTTAGTAATATTTTACCCTACGGATTAACAAGCCACCAAAAGAAGACGTTCATTCACGATGCAAAATTTTATTTCTGGGATGTAAGGATCAAATTATTCTAAGATGTTTATCAATTGAAGAAACCAAAGAAATTATTCAAAAATGTCACGAGTCTGATTTAAGGGGACATTTTGGGATAGGTAGAACTGCATTTAAAATTCTCTAATTTTGATTTTATTGGTCTACTTTATTTAGGGATGTTAATAGCATATATATATGTGAAAACTTGTGATGGATGTCAGAGAGTAGGTAATATTTCGAAGAGAAATGAAATGTCCCTAAATTTTACTTTGGAAGTTGAAATATTTAATGTATGAGGATTGAATTTTATGGGATCATTTATACAATCTTTAAGAAATATATATATTCTAATTGTTGTGTGTTATATTTAAAAATGGATTTAAGTTATTGCTTTACCCCGTTGTGATGCTCGAAGTGTTGTAAAATTTTTAAATAAAATTTTTTTACCAAATTTGGAATGTCAACAATGATCATTATATATGAGGGAAGTCATTTTAAAAACTTTAGAATTGAAACATTAACTAAGAAATATGGAATTAAACATCGAATTGTCACAGTTTATCCCCCTTAGACCAGTGGTTTAGCAAAGGAATTCAATCATGAAATTAAAATAATAATGGAAAAGACTGTAAATCCTAATAGGAAAGATTGGTCTGATATACTTGATTATGCATTATATGCTTATAGGACTGCTTATAAAACTCTTATATGAATGTCGCCACATAAACTCATATTTGGAAAGGCTTGTCACTTGCCAGTTGAACTAGAACATAAAGCTTATTGAACTATTAAAGAATTTAATTATAATCTGAAAGGTGTTGGTGAGAAACACTTATTGCAATTAAATGAGCTCAAGAAAATTAGAAATGAATCTTATGAGAATGCAAAAACTTATAAAGAAAAGATGAAAATTTGGCATGATCGAAAAATTTTAAAAATAGATTTTGAGCCTAGACAAGAAGTTTTATTTTATAATACAAGATTGAAACTATTTCCCGAAAAATTTAAGTCCAAGTGGTCGAGGTCATTTATTGTAATAAAAGTCTATCATTATGGTGTTGTGGATATTAAAGATCCAAAAACTGAAAGAAATATTAAAGTAAATAGGTATAGATTGAAGCCTTACATTTGCGGAAACAAGTTTTTATATGATGAAGTCATAATGTTGGGTCACCCAGAGTAAAACATGGGATATGTCAGGTTGACGATGTTAAACTAAACGCTTTATGGGAAGCAACACATAATTATCTATATGGATTGATTGTTGTTGATATAAAAACCATACGATGTAGTATTGAGACCTATAAGATGTAAGGAGGCACAAAACACTAATTTGATGATCAAAACGAGATTGGAACAAGAAAATTGGACGCAAGGCGAACCAGCGTACGTTTGGGCACTAGCCCCTGGGCGCTGAAATTTGGCGCCTAAGCACCAGTTTTGCAGATGGCCCGACGCTTACGTGCCAGAATCTGGCGCCTAGGTGCCACGATTGGAAAACATGGTAAAACTGCCCCTGGACAGTTTGAACCGACTTCTTTCCTTTAAAATCATCATAATCCTGTCTAAGAGACCTGAAACTTCATAATCTAGGTGTGAGAAAGCACATTTGGAGATGGAATTTGGTGCTAGTTTTATTTTCTTGTGCCGCTAGCGAGTAAATGCAATGGTTGGGCCTGATGGAAAGAAGTTCATGCACAAGGATGCCCAAACATACTTCAACGAGGTCCTTGCGCTTAGCCTGGAAGGAATAATGGAGAAAATCATGAAGATTGAAGAGGAGATTGCAAATCTACATTCCAAATTAAGCAACATCAATTACCAATTTGAACATTTGAATTGACAGTTCAAACTTTAGTTTAATCAATTGACATGTTTCCATGAGGCGCGGGTAAGGATGTATAAGGATAATAATTGGATTTGAGAGAAGGTTGTGGAAGAATTTCTTCACACTCCATTTTACAAATTGTTCGTGAACCATCTGAGGAATGAGCAGGTATATGACATAAGCGTTCATAATTATTATTAGTCGGGAGTTTGAATGAGAAAAATATGATTTTAAGGTGTTGTGTTGACTTTTTTCTATAAGTGTATTTCGTCCTGCATGATGGATGTTGATGTTATGCCTGTTGTATCGAACTTGCTTTATGGATTGTCGTGTCCAATGTATTAAAACTTTGTTTGTGTGAATGAAATTGTATTAAGTTTGTGAAGTAATTTATTGTGTTAGTATGTTTGGATCATTTGAATTGTTGCATTTTGGAAGTTAAACTTGTGCAAATGGAAGTTAGGAGATGTTAAGAAGATGATTAATTAGTAGAATAATGTTAAATTGATGTAATTATGGTCCAGAGACCTT
Source organism: Phalaenopsis equestris (assembly GCF_001263595.1). Classification (NCBI taxonomy): domain Eukaryota; kingdom Viridiplantae; phylum Streptophyta; class Magnoliopsida; order Asparagales; family Orchidaceae; genus Phalaenopsis; species Phalaenopsis equestris. The sequence continues at coordinate 267,644 of NW_018165195.1, read as the reverse complement.
AGGTTTGTTGTTCGTACACTTTAAAAAATAAAAAAAAAATCAAAATTTGTAAAAATTGGGTCTAGCTTCTAGGCGCCAAAGCGCAGAAGCCAGCACCTAGGCGCCGTATCTGTTGAATCACCAGTTTAGTCCAAAATTTTGCATATCAAATTGGTTTGACACCATTTGCACGATAGACCACCTAGGGTTTCTCCTTGCTTTCAAAATTTGGAGTTTTGGAGCTTATAATCTTTGAATTTCTTCTTCTCAAGGTAAGATCTATATTTTGACTTAAAAAATTTGTTATTCCACCATGGGTTTCTTCTACATTTGAAAAATACCAAAAATATAAAAAATAGTGAACATCCATGGTAGAAGGGTTAATTTGCTTAGAATTTACTTGTATGAGCCTTTAGAACTTATATTTGAAATTTATTTTGACTTTTACTAGATTTTTATGAACAAATAGAGGAAAGGGGAAATAAATTTTTGACAATATGAAATTTTGAAAATCTCAAAGCACAAGATCGATATAATGAATTTCTATTGTCGAGAAATTTTATTATGGAGCAAAGTTTTTCTAGTCTTGGCGGTGTCGTAGAAAATTTGATTATTTCTCGTCGCTACAAAGGAATATGTTATTTCACTGTTGTAGCAGTTATTTTTGTGGTGTGGGAGTTCTATGCTAATCTGCTTGAAGAACTGGAGGAGGAAGTGTTTTCTAGAGGGAGGGGAGTTGAGTTCACCCCCGAGAAGATTAATTTTTTTTATATGATTTGCCTCCTAATTTAGATAGCTTCTGTTCTGAGTTTGAGCATTTTGAGTCAGAGCTGGATGAGATCATTGCATTCCTTATAAATGGGCGTGGAGCATGGAAAATTAAGAACAAGCATAAGGTAGTTTTGTCCTCTTCCATGCTTAATTCTCCATCTAAAACTTGGCATTATTTTATTTTGGCTTGACTACTTCCAACAAATCATTTAAGCAAAGTGACTCAGGAGAGAGCCATTCTGAACTATTGTTTGCCCGTCGACTTTGGTTCTCTCATATACAAGGCTATTTACACATTTGTCAGAGCTAATACTTCTGAAAGTTTGGGCTACCCTTCCCTTATCTTTAATATTTGCAAACATTTTGGGGTTAAAAATGATATATGGGAAGCGTTATTGCAGCCACTAAAGCTTATATTAAAGTCTAATGTGGATTTACATGGAAGATCTTAGGGTAGAGCTTATGATATTCCCTCTGCTTCAACATCGAGACCTTCTACCTCTGGAACTTCTACTTAGTCACCTTTCAGTTTGGACAGTGTGATGGAGCAAATACAGATACAACAAAGTGATATACTATTTGTACAATGTCAGCTTCAAGAGAATGAAGGACATTGGAAGCATTTGGAACAATACTTGAAGCGTAAAAGTGACTATGAAGAAAACTTCAATACTTCCCTTGTGAACTTCTTGAGAGGAGACAAAAGTGTATTATTCCCTACTTATCCTCCTTATCAAATGTTTAAGCATCACAAGCCCATAGATCATGTGTCGGCACTATTTTTGGTGTGGAGTTTGCCCGTAAGAAGCTGTCGGTCATCGGAATTGAAATCCCGTTGCCCGCTTCGGAAGGACGTTTTTTTTAAAAAAAATTTTAATTTTGAAAAAGATGAAGTCAAACTGACCCCATAATTTTCATAGTTTAAATGAAAGAGCGCTTTACCTCAAATCTTGTATCTATCCCGAAGGATGAACACAAGAATTGAGAGTGAGGCTCGATTAAATAAACTAAAGAAAGTTATGACATCCGTTTGGTCTGCGAAAACCAATATATTGGCCGACAAATTCCCCTATTTAATATAAGGAATTAAATAGGGTTTATATTATGCTGGGTTCGGGAAAAGCTTCCTATAAGGGCAAGCCCCTATAGTTAATTACATCTTA
>NW_018165195.1:226172-248640 GCF_001263595.1 Phalaenopsis equestris | reverse complement strand
TTTGGTGTAAAACATCATGATGAACAATTTTCATTAAGGATGAAAGTCATTTTGAAATCAATTTGGTAATCAATTTGGTGGATTTTGATGCAATTTGGATTTAGACCCAAATTAGGCATATGGGGCTAATTTGGGTCAAACTTGAGCTAGCTTTGGACTAAGCTCAAATTGATTATTGTGTTTGGTCAAAAATGACCTCACAAAGTATTTTTAACAAAAATTGGATGCCAATTTGAGGTTTAGGGCATTCAATTGTTGAGATTTGGGGTGTTAGCCAATATTAAGGCTAGTTTGGGTTTTTAGTCAAAGATGGTCAAATTGACTACATTGGACAATGGTGTAGTTTGACAAAATGAAATTGGAAATTTTTTGGATTTATTGGGATTTTTTTGGGAATTTTTGGATTTTTGGGCCATAGAGGGGCATTTTGGTAATTTGGAGGTGCCTAGGGGCAAAAGGCCAAGTTGGGCATTTCAAGTGCAATTGGGTAGAGAACCATTTTGAATGAGTCATGGATCAATGAAATCTCCATTTTGGGTCCCCATGTATTGGTCTTAGCCAGAGTATGGTGAGGGTATGGTGTACCTTAGCTCCAAATCAACACCCAGGGTCAATCCTAAGGTCAAGTAGCCCTATAGGAACTCTCCTTGAGTTCCCTCATAATGATCTTACCTACTAAGTGCTAGAGGTTAGGACCAATATGTGGAACTTCAAATTGAGTAAAGAAAAGAATTTTTGAGTTTCTAATGGTGAGGGTACCTTTTCTAGTTCTCTAAGACTAGTCAGTAGGAAAGTCCTATGGCTAGACCTAGGCTACTAAAAAAATTTCTAGACCTCAACCAAAAGTGAGGTCAACATCATGATGATGATGATGAGGAGGAGTAGTGATTTCAATGTTTGTACTTACTTTTCCTATGTTATTGATGCACTTTAGTTATTTTTATTGTACTGGACATTGTGATAGTTATTTGTATTTATGTTGTGCCTTTTGGACTTTTTAGCTTTCATTGCACTACTGTGTTCCTTTTACTCCACTTTATACATATATATTGCTTGTTTGTGATAGTAGTTTTTTACTTTATACTTTTCATGCTAAACTGCTACACACATGTTTTTACCTTTTGTACCTGTATTATTTTCATGCTTAGAGCCAAATGATAGATAATTAATCTGTAAATTTTTCTCTCTTTATATTTACTTTGTACTATCATGTTTTAAACAATTTAAAAATTCATGTTTCGGGGAGAGAAAAAAACTTTTAAAAACTAAAACTTTATTTGTCCTCAAATAAACTATATTTAAAAATTATTTTTATATAAGAAGTGGTATGTGATGTTATTTTTAGAAAAATATATTTTTGATTTCGTGAATGATATAGTGAACGTAAGTAAAAATTCTTAGTAATAAAGGGTAATTCTATAGTTAAGATATTCAGTATGAAAATTTAAAAGTAGGCTTTTACTATCCAGAACAGAAAAAAAATATCCTTTTTTAAATACTAAGGATCTTATATTTACATTTTAACAAGAGTTTTGAGACTTTATGAAAAATTATTTTAGACTGATACACATTTGTGAGAAGTTTTTAAATTTAGGAATAAGATAGTGAGGTTTAAAATCTTTAAAGACTATCCAGCTATAGTAATTCTCACATGAAAAGAAAAAGAAAAGAAAGGATTGAAAATGATCCTAAAAAGAAAAAAAAGATAAATCAAAAGAAAAAAAGAAAAGTTAAAATAAAAATATGTGAGGAGAAGCTTGAGGAATTGTCTAATTAAAATTTTGCTTCACTTGAATTATCTTAAAGGAAGAAACTTACTTACACTTCTGAGTTTATTCTTAATTTTAAATGTATTAGTTAAATCTTTACTAGTAAGAGTTCTCATATAATTCTTTCTTTAATTCTTATAAGATTCCTAAGTCTGACAAATTACAATTGTTTTTGAAATGAATAGAAAATCAAAATTCCTAACTTAAGTACTAGATATTCATACACCTTAATTTTATCCTGAGTTATTAAATTTTCTATAAAGTTTCACTATTACATTTTATGATGCAAGAATATAATAATCTTTAATGAAACCCACAACTAGAAGTTAAAATATTTTATGCTACAAAATAGATGAGTTAATTGAGGACAAGTAATGTTTAAGTTAGGGGAAATTGACACGCCTTAAAAGTTACGTACTTTTAGATGTACATGTTATGCTCGTTGTTAAGGATATTGTGCTTTAATGAAATGTATTTTGTGTATTTTTTTATTTCAATTATAAGAAATGTAGTTTAACATAAAAAGAAGCAAAAATAGAATAAAATAATGTCAAATAAAGCTAAGGAACAAAAATTGACCTGACACATAGGAGTCAGGATCTGGCGCCTAAGCGCCAGGTAGCTAATTAGGGTTTCTAGAAGGTTGGCGCTTATGCGTCAGAAACGGTTTGGAACTTTTGACATTAAATTTGAATGAATTTTGAAGAGGTGCTTGAAGTGTCTCTTGGTGATTTTGATAAATCTATTTAATAGAGTCATTAGCTGGTCGAAAAGGAGAGCTTTTGGTGGGTGTCTTGAGTCTTAGTGTGAGGCGTGTGGGTGTGTGAGTGAGAGTCTTTTTAGAGTCTATTTTTGTGTGTTTATTGGAGGAAGAAGACAACAAAGGAACTCCAAAGGATTTGCTTAAGTAGAAGTTTAAGATACATCATTTTTTTGTTTAAGTTTTATTTTATTGTGTAAACTTGAAGTTTAATATAAATCATGTTTTGTTGTGTTATCCACATGAATTCCGAGCACTTTTCTTTTTCTTTCTCTTTGCAATAAGAAGTAATCATGTGTAGGATTAGAATTATTTGAGATTTCTATTATTCCATACTTGTGATGATTCGTTACTTCGTACTTCATTTACATCTTCAATCTGGCAAATTGGAATGTTCAAATTCATTGTGTGTCCATAATGACCCGGAAAGGCTTTGTATTCCTCCACTAGTAAGAATCACATTAATTTCATGGGTGAAAAGTTAATCCATGGGTTTGCGCACATAGATAGGGAGATAAGTTTTGATGAATGAATTAGTGATTCTAGAGTGACATGCAAGAACCTTTATCAATTTGATCTAGAGTTGAAACTTGAGGCCTGATTAGTCCTATAGAGTGGGCACAGTGGGTAAGGTTAGAACCTACCCAACATAACCATATCATTTAGGAACTTATTTTAGGTTAGTTAATGTTCTTTATGCACTAGAGAGAGGGTAAAGAATATGTATGCTCCTATTTGACACAAAACAACATTTTAAATTTTAAACATTTGATTCCTAAACTGATTATTATCTCTTTTCAAGGGGAAAAAACTTTTACATAATTTGAACTGTTATCTATTAAAATAGTTTAGAATCTCTGCATTTACCTTTAGCTTTGAAATATAATTTTTAGGAATTTAGTAACTTTTTTTACACCTGAACTTGTTATCATATTTTGTAAATTAGTGTCTAGAGTTTAAGTAGAGTTTACTAAGGTTCTAAATAGTAGTTTCTCAGTCTATTCACCTTTCTTGTGGGATCAATACTGGGGTTTTAAAGAAAATTTTATATTACTTGAAACGATATGTATACTTGCGTATTACCCTAGTGTGTAAACCATTAATTAAATTCTAAATTATAGAACATATTTATTATACACACTAGCCGCTAAAATATATCGAGTCAAGTTTCTGACTATCTTTTGGAAACTAAATATCTGCGTAATTGCAAGTCGGGTCAGTGTCCTTAAAAGGTAAAAAAGAGAGAAGCGATTAAACTTAAAAAAGAAGAAAAAGGTTAAGCTTGATTTCACAACATCGAATAAAAAAGTTAAGAACTTACTCGATATAGTGAAATAAAGCTTAACATTTTTCTTCTTTTTTAAGTTCAGTCGCTTCACTCCTTTTTAACTTTCGAGGACACCCATGATTATAATGTGCTATGAAACTTCAATATTATCCTTCATAATAAACGTGATTGCATGGTCAAATACGGTAGTTTTTGTAGGAAGAAGGCGATCCAAAGTTTTTGTAATCATTATAATGAGAAATGCAAGGTATATTTGTAGAAACTTAGCCATGCTAATATGGATTAAAAAATCAAATTAGTTTAAATTACAAAATTAACATTATCTTTAAAAGTATTATTTATCTTTTTCATGCACAGAAAAGTAATATAATCTTATTTTTTGTTGCATATTCTAAACATACATTTAAATATTTCAAGGGTGAGCTTGTTAGTTAAGCTCAAATTGACTCATCAGTGGGGACTCGAGTAGAATTGCTAGTCATGTCTAAAGCAGACATTTTGTTAGGTTTAAGTCAAAGCTCACTAACATAGTTCAAAGAAAGTTTATTATTAAACTCATGACAAGCTCATCTATTAAACAAACTCATGCATAGTTGCCATAATGGAGTTAATGTCTTCCTCAAAATGTTGTGCCATTGATCCCTGTTCATACTCGGACTATACACCTCTTATTTTTTACAACAAGTAGCCAATGAGTTTTGCGTTGTACATTTTATTATTTAAGTACCAATTTAAGTAATTTTTTTCTAAAAATGCTCAAACATCGAATCTAATCGATAAATATGAGGTCATGGGAAAGGCCTAGAGTAATATAATGTAATGCTTATACTTAAATGTTTTGTATAGTGGAAATTGCTAATACTTCTCAATTTTCTTTTTCTCTCTCTTCCTTTTCTCTTTGTGCTAACAAGATTCTAGTGCAATTAATAAACAAGAAATTAAGATTCAACGAAATTGATAAGGTGTGAAGGAGAAGAGATATTTGCAATGGAGCTAATTGGAGAAAAGACATTGATGAATTTGATAATGTATGAATGAGTAGATGAGTTTGTGATGTGGATCATTTGAGAAAGGCATCAATAATGATGGTGACATGTGAAGGAGAAAAATGGGTTCATGACCGAACTCATTAAGGAAGTCATTTAAGACACTAGGAGTGTGTGAAAGAAGTGAAAGGAACTCACTGGCGCTAGGCATCGACGACGCAGTGCTTTGTGAAGGAAAATAGGAGTTTGTAATAAGGGAGTGTGAGAGGCATACAATTATGGTTCTAATAGCATGCATGCAAAAAAGGCTAGGAGTTTGTGACAAGAGCTTATTGAAGAGGACATAAATTCTAATTTGACCTTAATAATAGTGTTTTTGATATGTTGTTAAATATTAGAGTGACATGCCTGAAAATATATGATAGTTTGAGTGTAAGACATGTAAAAAATATTAGAATTGTGTGGTATGTATGTGCATGCACAATAAAAAGAGAAAGCAAACAATTAATGCCAATCATACACTCAAAAGTGATTAGATGAAATAAAGTCAACATATTAATTTTATTTTTCAAAAGCACTTTGCTCATGCCAAAATTGAATATCATACTTATTTCAATGCTTCAATTAAATTTATCAATGTTGGTCCCAAGCTTGAATGAAAGAAGGTTGAGAAAATTTTGAAAAAGTTATTTTGTTGCCCAATTTTAAAAATTTGTTTTCTCCAACATTTACTACTGTTCGTTAATTATTTATCACAAATGAATTGAAATAGATCTGAGATATTTAGGCACTGTTTGGTTGCTAGCAGAATTTAGTTTAAATAGGATTTAGAAATCTTATAAATTTGGATTTATCAAATTTTGAGGTGTTTAAATCCTGAAAACTGTTTGACAGTGTTACAAAGATTTAACATCATTTGTCAGAATAAACATCCAAGATAAAGCTTAAATAAGAAAATAAATATAAATGAGTATCTAAAGCCTAAAAGTGCATAAAAATGTGAATTTAAATTAATTAATAAATATATATTTTTTTTGTGAACTTATTATTTATTAAACAATAATTTAATAATAAATAATAAATAATAAATTATTTTAAAAACTAAAATTTACTTAGTGCTTCATTAAATAATTTAAAACTTAAAACATGTTTTTATTCATTAATTAACTATTATAAATTTATATTTAAATTTATCCCTTCCCCTCCCTTCCCCACCCTCGCGATACAGACTCCATTAGAGGTAACTGGGAAGGTATCGAAGGGATTACGGCTTACAGAGAACACGGAAACTCCCATCTTTCTTATCCTTCCGCTGCGCTCCTAGCAGAAACCATTGACGAAGGTAAGCCTGTTTGCGCCATTCTTCTTCTTCGCTTGTCGCCGATTTACTACATCTGCAGTAAATCCCTGATTTATTACAAATCTGCGTAATTTTGGAATTTAGGGGAGATCAGGATTTACGGAGGGGATTTTTGCCGTTTGGCAGGATTTAGCTTAAATCCAGCGTAAGTCCTGCTTAGAACCGGCTACCAAACAGCCCTTTAAAGTAGATTAAATCAGGAAAAAAAAAAAATTTTCTCAAACGAAGAAAACGAGCCATTATTTTTCAATTTAACCATACAAATTTCCATCTATAAATGCCATTCAAACTAGTAATACAACAAGAAAGACCAAAGACACCGTAACCTGATGGCTGAAGGTTCAATCCTCCATTCTCAGAAGATTCATTCCACTTTACCATTACACTACTGTAAAGCAAACAAAATCGAAAAGAAAAAACGAGCAATCTAACTCACAACCCAAATGAATATTAAAGTTCGTTTGGTTTTTTCAATTTAACCATACAAATTTCCATCTATAAATGCCATTCAAACTAGTAATACAACAAGAAAAACCAAAGACACCATAACCTGATGGCTGAAGGTTCAATCCTCCATTCTCAGAAGATTCATTCCACTTTACCATCACACTACTGTAAAGCAAATAAAATCGAAAAGAAAAAACGAGCAATCTAACTCACAACCCAAATGAATATTGTTGAGAAAATAAGGCGAAGAAAAACAGTAACGACACAAACCCAGAAGAACACAGAGATTTAACGAGGTTCGACAAAGATGCCTACGTCCTCGGGAGCAGAGCGGCGAGTTTCTTTCAATATTCAGAAAAGGGTTTACAGAAATCAGGGATACCTCCTGGGATTACTAACATGCCTATTTATAACCCCAAGAATAAACCTAGGCACAACATGTAATTACAACATTACCCCTGTACTATACCGCGGAGCTTTGCCCCCGCACCCCAACCCACGCAACTTCCCAATTTGGACAGATTTTTCCTCTCTGCTCCGCTCCGCTTCGATCCAGCGTCTGTCCCGATATGGTTTATGAGCCATACCATAATAAATATTAAAGTTTGTTTGGTTTCTTGCAGATAGATTAATTATTGATTTCTTTTAATGAAAAATGAAATCATTAGCAGTGATTAATTAAAATTTATGTTGACATCTACTTACATCCGGGGTGGTCAATATGAAGATAAAAAGAAGACAACAATCATATCATAGGATAAGCGAAAAAGGAAATCAATATGAAATTTGTAGAAATCAATAGATCCATAAATTTAATTACTACATCTACATATTACTAAAACTATAGGTACAATAATACACAGTAAAAAGAAAGACAACAATAAATTACATGTAGTTTATAGACTACTAAAACTGAAAACACACAAGTACGCAGTAAATGAATGAGAAGACTGTAAAGTGCAGTATACAAACTACTGAAACTGAAAACACAAAGGTACAAAGTAAAAATAAAATAAAAATTACACATCTTAGTTAACATTCTCTGATGAGTCACTTGAGAATGTCGTTAAAATTATTTCGTCCAAACTATCATCAGAATCATGTTCATCGATATCAGATTCTTTGTGTTTGTCAGTAGGTTCCACTAAATTGACCTCCTCATCGATAGTTTCAATCAAAATGTATGAATTTATCATTTCCTATTTTCTGATGGGCGGACTCAAATGAATTCTGAATATCAATAGTCTTTGTAGGTTTACCGACTATGACTACTATCCACTCGACTTTGTCTCTTATTCTATGGAATATGGAAGATAAAATACATGACTTGCTTGTCTTATTAAAATGAACGGATTAAATTTACCGTATCTCATGTTCACTTTACTTCTACTATATTATACGGATGGATAAACCTTATTTCACGATTAGGAGCAGAATAGAATCAGTCACAGTTGAATAGAAATACAATTCCACCAATATAGTCATGATAAGATAGTTTAACAATTTTTTCGAGAATCCCATAATAATCTATCTCATCGTCCAATATATCATTTGCTTTAACACAAACATCAGAATTTAAGTATTTTCTCTTTCTGATCAGGACCTTATATGAAACTTGTAGCCAATCACTTCATAAATTTGTCAAATTTTCATAATATGCATGAATCCCCAAGCATGATCTATCAAACTTTGATGCATTATTCCATTGTTTCGATCATGAATCTAGTAATTCTGAAAAACTCATGTGTCATCGAAAATTTCTAATAACAATTATCTTAGATGTTTAATAGTTTTGTTAAACACTAATTTACATGTATTGTGAACCATTAGAGAAATTATTCTCTATCTTCTGGTTTGTGATATCATCTTTAACCGAGTTTAATGTATCTATGAATAAAATTTTACCACAATGAAAAAATTATGGATTAGCTCGTTATAATATTTTCAGTCTGAAGAATAATTTTTTAATAGAATTTAGTGTCTTACTGAATAAAGGATTGAACTTTGCCGCAATTTAGAAGAGCATAAACAATCACTACTCGAAATTCTTAATCACTAAGATAACTTGTTGTGTACCCCTATGATGCTTCACCAAACTACTGAAAAACAGAAAGTATCGAGGGAGGCACCGCACCTAATGAAGTGGATTCTTCTTGCACGAAATAGGAGCAGAAAGTAGCGATCTCCTGCAGTAAATATGCTTCACATATTGATCTTTCTGATCGTGTTTTATTCTTGACAATTTCTTGAGTTTATTCAAAAATCTGTAAATGATTATTGATCAGCACAATTTCACAATAATATTTACAAAGGTGCCTACAAAGTATATTAAAAATCTTTACTATGTACTTTTCAAATGAATACATCCAGTGGGACTGTACTGGTCCTCCAAGTAAGGCCTTTTGTGGTAGATGTACTGGCAGATGCTCCATCGAGTCAAAAAAATTATGTAAGAATATTCTTTCGAGCTTGCATAAAATTATTGAAATGTTTGCTTCTAACTGCCGTATGCCAACAACATTCAAACAAGGTGTATACATCTCCTTAAAGAACATACTGATTTCAATCAGTAGATTTAAAATACTGGCAGATGCTCCTTCGAGTCAAAAAAATTATGTAAGAATATTCTTTCGAGCTTGCATAAAATTATTGAAATGTTTGCTTCTAATTGTCGTATGCCAACAACATTCAAACAAGGTGTACACATCTCCTTGAAGAACATACTGATTTCAATCAGTAGATTTAAAATATTGTTTGACAAACAGTTAAATGCGGTTGTCATCAAATTTTGATGAAACATGTGGCAATTGTGGCTTTTCATTTCAAATATTTTTCCCGTCTCTATATTAATATAATGACTCAAATTTGAAGCATATATGCTCGAAAATGTTAATGCCTGAAACCACTCACAAATTGATCTACGTTGTGTTAAAGTAAAAGAATATTTTGCTTTAGGCTTCAAAAGCTTGTCAATAACAGTTTCCTAAATCTCTTGCTTTTGTCTTCTGCAAATCTTCTTCAAATCTAATCCCAAAATCATATTATTTTTGTTTTTTTTCGTTAACATCCATCACAGTTTTTAATATATTGTCAAAGAAATTTTTCTTTATGTGCATCACATCGAGATTATATCTGTTCATATTATCCTTCCGATAAGACATATCCAAAAAAATAGAATTGTTTGACCAATTATGAATAACTCCAAAGCTTGATGGACAATGCAGAGATAGCTCGGGACAAATAGTAATATTTGGGAAAAATAGTAATATTTCGGATACAACTGGAGATGATGTTGATTTTTCAATTTTGTTTCTTCTGAATATACTTCTGTTCCTAATGAAGGGATGTTCAACATCTAAAAACATACTGTGACAGTCAAACCATGAATTCTTCTTGATATGTTGAAGCGTGAATGTCTTAGATGAATTCATGCAGTATGAACATGCTAACTTTCCCGAAGTGCTCCACCCCAATAACATTCCATACGCTAGAAAATTAGTTATTGTTCGCATTAATGTTTTTATCAGAAAATTTTGTTTCGTGGTAATGTCATAATTGATGATTCCTCTTTTCAAAAGAATCTGTAGCTTATCTATCAGTGGTTGCAAATATTCATAAACCTGATCTTTAGGATTACTGGGACGTGGTATAATCAAGGTCAGGAATAAGAAGGATATTGTCATGCACATCTTAGGGGAGAGATTGTATGGTGTAACAATCATTGGTCAAGAAGAGTAGGGTGTCACGGTTTGACTGTACAATGAGAAACCATCCGAGGATAAGCCAAGTTTCGCGTACGTGCTTCCGCAACAAACTCGGGATGTATACAATCAAAATTTTTTCATACCTCCATCTGCATAATGGCTCATTGCATTGATATCCTCTGACCTGTTGCAATGCCACGTCATATGTGGAGTAGTACGTGAGGAAGTAAATCATCTATAAAGACGTAGAATAAAGGTAGATAAAAGAGACAGTTGTAAGAAACTTTTTTCTGACTCTTATTTTTCACACCTAGATTAAGATCCTACAAATATATGAAAGAAATTTCAATGATTACGAAAGCCATTCTCTAACACACTCTTCTTTTAAGTGTTGTGTTGACTTAACTCCATGCAAACCACTTCGCTAGACAAGTCACACAGTGTTGAGCTATAACAGTCAATTGATTATCCAATATTTAGTTGGATAAAGTTTCTTTTTTTGTTAATATTTACAAACACAAAACTATTTGAACATCATGAAATAAGTAGTTAAAAAAAGGAATTAAGATCTTCGCATTTATATAACTAAATTATATAACAAAAAGCGGTATACACAATAATTATGATATAAGTTCTCTTTTTTCAAAATAATTACATCACAATGTTTATAAAATAACAAATCTCTAGGTAATAAACATACTTATAATCAGAGTTTTAACAACAATCGATAAACCTTATTTAACTTTAAGTTTTTTTTTTTTGAAATAAAACACATTATTAAAGCAAAAGTAAACAAAAACAGCTTAACAGGCTTAGAACTTACTAAAATATTCAATCACATAAGAGAGAAAAAATTAGATATATGCAAGTACAATATCATATAAATATTAAAATTTGCTTCAAATAAACTTGTATAATACCTCAACGTGCTACATGTCATATATATTAAGTTTGTATTCAACATGAAAATTTGTATCAACATTAAGTATTATTAGCTCCACATTTCTCTCGGGTCCTATATACATCGTCTTCTTTTTCTTTGTTTATTTAAAAGATGTTGCGCACACTTGGTTTTTCCATTGCGGTGCATGCAACTGATAAGAACTTTTAGGATTTATGGTCACTTGATTCTCAGGAGTGTACCCGGGGGTCTATTATTTGCAGCATTCAACAGCTGTTCTAATTGATGTTCAATATTCTTAATGACTATAGCTTTATTTTGTAATAGGTTCCTCATTTATATTACCAACTCCTCCATGATTAATCTTTTTTGCGTGAGCTGAGCATTGGCTTGGAAACCTGGTGGTTATGACAGCTTCTGAGGGTTTGCTCCTTGGTTATTCCCCTGACATATAGGGTTGACTTGAGGGTTTCCCTATTTGTTACTCCATTGAAAATTGGGGTGATTTCTCCAACCTGAATTGCAGGTGTTTGAATAGTGATTTTGGCCATTATTTTCTACAGCATTAACAAACTCCAAGGCAGACATGATCGGATTTACCATCGATCCATGCACCATTCCATCATTTGGTGGAAGTCTTTGCATAGAATTCATCCCCATATTATCTAACTTCCTAGAAGTAGCAGGCACTTGGGTAGCTAGTATAGCTAACACATCAGATTCATGCATTCTGGCAATTTTCTGGGGTGTGACTCTCTTAGGAGGCCATTGGATATTGTTTGTGGTCGTCCATCTTAAAATTTTACTTTTGTTTTGCCCAAGAAGGTTATTGAAGACTTTTTACCGCCTAGCATCTAGATCCATACAATGTAGTAAGATAAAAACTATCTATGGTTCTCCGACCATAAGGTCTTTTAATTCTTTTACTTGGTCACTTAAATCACACATTTTTATGCAAATCTTACCTTTGGTCAATTTAAATTTCTATGATCAAACATCTATTTTTTTTAGACTGTTTAGACTGAATTCTTAAGGTTAAATATCTCAAAAAAGAAGAACGGCAAAAACCTAAAATTTAATTCTTCTCTTGAACATTGAATTCTAGATGAAACATTTTTTCTTTCTATTTTCTATTCGATTTAGAGGTGGAAAACACCATTTCTTATATTAATGGAAGAGAAAATAAATTTTGTTGTTTGAGAGGATGTGATGCCAAAGCAACAAATGAGTGTAAATACTTGTTCTGTCGTGGTATTAAAATTAAAGGTATTTATTCTCCATTGCAATCCTTTTCTAGGCCCGCACACTTATATTTTCTTGCATGAACTAAATGCATCAAATTTGCTTAATATTCATGGTTTGCTATTCCCTATGGCCCATCTTTGCACAGCTTAAAAAAGTCCAAAATAGCACCCACCAAGCTAATTAGTCATTGCAAAAACAAAGCAAGAAAAGTATATCATATCACAAAGAATATAGTCCTAAATAAGTTGATAACATATTTTCGTAGGAGTTAATAAAATAAAATGGGAATGTTGTAAATGGTTAAATTAATGTAAGGACCAATTCTGAATAAAATTTCATTTGAATCTTAATTGGGTCAATTGAAAACCTTGTTGGTTTTAGTGTTTTTATTTTATTAAATTTAAATGTTCAATGTGGTTTAACCAGTTTACGATGAGTTAAAGAGGATGGTCTGTAAGACAAGGTAAACACTGGATAATGGCTCTTGGATGGGGTAATAGAAAGTCTAATCGTATGTACTTTGTGCATGTTTATATAAGATTGTGGACATACAATTAAAGTTTAGGTATATGCATGCTGAAACTAATTAAATTATGTTCCAGAATTCCAAATTAAAAAAAAAATATGTCATCTTTTTTATAGATGCTATGAGAGCCTAAAATTCAAAGTTTAGGTCTTTTTAATTTGATAAACCTAAAATTCAAATTTTATTCGATAGATTAGTAGCTACTAGTGTATCAGAGCCAGAGAACTTTAATCATGTTGGGATTCATCCGCATTACTATGCTTTGCTCACATGGTTAAAAGATTCATATAATGATTAGGTCGATTGAAGGGGTGAGTTCTTGAATCTTTTGTATCTTTTTGTTTGGTTTGTGTAATATTATGTAAATCTTTTATTTGTAACAATGTTTATGATGTTTAGATATGACTAATTAAATAGTTTCAAAAATGAGAATTCTTTTCATGTTTATAGTTATTAACACTTGTGTGAATTTTTTCATCATTTTTCGAAACATTAAGTTGATAATTTCATCATGTGTTTTGATGGATAATTTAATTTCTACGAAAGAATGTAGAATGTCACTTTTATGTACATAATAACCCATGTTTTAATGATGTTATTGGAGCAATTGTTGGCATGCATATACTTGTAGTGATTGGTAAAGAAATGCAACATATGCATTATATCAGAATGCAACCCACTTCTAATTGCCAATTTATGTCTTGTAACCCGGTTGGAGAGATTTGCAGTTGATAGTACGACACTGATGAAAAATTTAAGAGATTGGGATAAGTGTGTCACCATAATAATATTACTTGATGGATTTTGGTTATGTAAAGATCGATAAACTCATGGCTTGTTTTAGAGGATATAGATGTCATTTTAGTGAGTATCTTGTGGGTACTTTATCTCATAGGAATTGCATAATTATCATCACACCTAGTTGCATTACATAATGGAGAAGACTTTTAATTTTTGGGAAGAAAGATTTTAACTGATAACTCACTTATGATAGTTTCTTTTGATTATTCAAGTGTAATGGTCCTTGTTCGTGCAATTTTGTACAATTTAATTGGTTGATATCATAGTCATTATTTGTTTCCAACATGTTTGAAATTGAGATTTAACATGATCATGAGTTGGGTGAGGCAGAAGATGATAAAGTAGATTCTAACATATTGCAATAATGGTGGAGAGTTCATGAACAGACATCTCTTAACAACTCTCACGTTATCTACAATTGTGAATCCATACAAATTTCAAGTGGTGAATCATATCATATATAAAAGTTACAAAGTTATGCTTGTATATGTATTTTGATGCATTTTTAGTAAATTTTCTTCTCACGTTAGATTTCACATTAGATTTTGATCATATGTTTAAATTTTTAATGAAATCATATAATTAATTAAAATATCACATTCTGAAGAAAATGTCAAACAAATTGTCAGAATTTAACTGTATTTAACATTTGTTATGCCAAAAAAAACTTTCTAGAGTTAATCCAATGAGGATTACTTAATCTTATTATTGGTGTCATATTTATAGGATTTATTAAATCCTACTTGTATCCAAACAACACTTTAGTTCTTATCACCGATAGCCATTGAACTTGGCCATCTTGAAGGTAAGATCCATTTGGATGCTCATGTTAGTGGAGATATTGAGATTTGACAACTAATCTTGATAGTACATCCATTTTGAGGTTCATGGTAGTGGAGAGATTGAGATTTGTCATCTTTGCTCCATTTATTATTTCTCTCTTTGCAGGGACTCGGCATAGGGCTAGAGTTTCCTTGTGAGACTTCTTTTTTTTTAGCGACTGGCATGTTAGAGAGTTAGAAGTATTGAGGTGGGTTGTTAGGACATTTAGGAGGGAACACACAAAAACAGATAAACATTGCAAGTTATCATTTGTCATAGGGCGTTGCTAAGACAAAATATTGTGTTTGGATTTCTACAAATTTGGACGTTTTGAAAGCATAAAAAGTATGCCCTTTGAGGTATTTCAAACTCAAAAAAATAATTTTGCATTTTGCATTTTACATAAGGGTTATTTTATACTGCATATTTATAAAAAATTGAAATACTTGTATTTAGTTTTTTTTACTCGCCTAATACTTTCAACTAAACCTCAAGGAATTGCTTCATTGTATAAGATTAGAAGTCATTAAACTAAGGAATTTTCGTTGTTATAGACAGTGTGGAAATGTGTTGGCACTTTTGCTTGATATAACAGCCCCTTGTGTTGAAATTTTCTCATAGAAAGCTGGCCATCTTTACTTTTAATGCCAAATTATTGTTTAATATCACACATAATGGAATTTCATGTCAATTTATACCTTGTTTTTTCTGTTCAATTTAGACTTTATTATATGTGCTCTCTCCTAGGCATGCATGTCATCTTTTTGGGCTGAGTTGGGGTGTATGTTGTTCAATTGGTAGTCAATGATGAATTTGGTCAGCATTTTAGCTTCTTGTGAGCATATGATTTTCCTTTCTCTTTTTCATTTTTTCTTGCTTAGTTAAAAAGTTGAATTGCTCATGATCATATGCAGGCCAAGGTGAAATTAACTTCTATCTACATAAAAGAAATGACTGAGGTGATTAATAATACTGATAAAAGAAGTAAACGGCGTTTGCCTACATGGATGCAGAGCAATGATACTGCCAAAAAAGAAAATTTTGGAACTTCTGATGGATTATACTCAGTATCAGGAAATCAACCAGAGCCTCAGGGTGCAGTTTCTATGATAAAATCCATGTCAAGCGATGTTGATGTGGTACTAGCTGAAAACAAAAAGAACTCAGACAATAAAGAAATCCTTGCAAAGAATTATTCAAAGAAAAGCACCAGGAAACCAAAAAAAAGTGATGGTTCTAATGTTGTTCCGGGTAACTTTAGTGGAACTGAGAGAAACTCTGGGGGGGATATTGTTAAATGTGGAATGTCTATGGATACTGATCGGCACCTGAAGATCAGTGCCAGAAGCCAATCTGTAAAAGTTTTATCCCAAGGAATGACGGAAGGTGCAGCGGAACTGACCGTTGAAGATCTGATTAGTATTGCTGAAGAGGTATTAATAATTTTTTTTAACTTTGTTTTATAGATTTATTAACTCTTGTCCACTTCTTTTCATTCATGTTCTATCAGATTTACTTCAAAATCTCTTTATTTTTACGTAGTCTTATGCATCCAAACCATTTTTTTTTCCTACCATATAATTAATTGTTGATAATCTTAACCTTGAAAGGATAATCATCTTGCAATTTTTTTCTTCTAGCTTTACGACACAGATGCATGCTTGGGAGTATATAGCCAAAACCTAAATGGCTTCTTGACAAGGTTGTCATTTTAATCAATTCATATTATTGTGATGGCCAAAGAAATAATAAGAATGTAAATTAAAATTTCTCCTAAAATTTATAGCTTGATTTCTGCATATCTCAAAAATGATCAATAAGTATTTTTAATAAAAGTTTACATTTTGTATTGATCATTTGCTATGTAGATGTATGTTTTAATATGAAAGTATATTAGCATTTATAAATTAATTATTAAATTAAATTAAATTACCCTAAGCATTTAATAACTCAATTTATTTAACTAATTTGATTATCACAAAACTACTATTTACTTCTTCGAATAAACAACACATGTAGTATATCGATGACACGAAGAAAAAAGTAACTTATGGTTTCAAGATCTAACATTGAATTCAAATTCAGAGTAATTTTTCAAGGGATTTGCTAACTTCTATAGATTAAAATCATTTTACGAGATTCTGAAATAAGATACTAAGAGCTTATGGAGATGCACTGTGATAATAAATTTGCCATCAACATTGCTCATGATCATATGATTGAAAGTTGATAGATTTTTTATAAACAAAAACTTGAAAGGGAATTAATTCACACTTAATGTCCCAACAAGAATACAATTTGCTTGCTAATATATTCATGAAAGAGCTTAATTTAATAATATTGTAAGCACATTTGAAATGGTAAATCTCCACCATCCAATTTAAGGGAACCTTTTGAATGAAAACAGGATTAAAAACAGGATTAAGAAGTGTCGGGAGTAGTACTAGATGAGAAAAATTAGGGGCTATGAATTCATTCCTTACAAAGAAATATTTCTCTCATGGATTCATATACAAAAAAGTAAAGAAAAGAGCCCACAGATTACTACTTTGTCATCAATTAGCAATTACTAAATGGATAAAATGATAAGATAGATAGGGATGATTTTTTTGTGTTTGCTATTGTATTTTTTTCATTTATTTTTTTTTTATACAATGTTTATGTATAAATACTCATTGAAAGAATCCAAAACTTATAAAAACAACCTCTTTAACTACTGAAACCTTATTCAAACAATGACTAAAGTTCTCAATTTTATCAATTCAAAGTGCAAATTTTTATACTTTTTGTTATGACGAAGTTCTTATCCCGATATTTCCCCAATAGATTTAATAATTGGCGAGAAAGTTTGAGGCAGAGATGGAATTTCTATTAATTCTATTAAAGGCATTTGCTCTTCTTGTGTGGATACATCTTACTTCTGGAAGTTCTTTTTTTTTTAAATAAATCTTCCTATATCCACCTTCGAAATCTTTTCTATGCAATTTAGAAAAACTTGTGATTTGGTCATTTATTTCATTTAGAACAACTGCAATGGCTTGCATCATTACCTTTTTTTTTAACATCAATGCCAAATTTTAATTTGCATGTCTCACCTTATTCCCACATTGCAGTTTCTTACTTCAGACAAAAAAGTTCAGAATGAACAATCTGCTGCGCGAAAATCTGAATGCAATTCTATTCCTCGAAACTCATCGGAATCCTCCACCTCTCACAGCGGAACACTCAACAGAGAAATCAAATTCTCTCCGGCATTATCCAAATGCACCCAAACTCGCAGCTCCAATCTAAACAATGTTGCTAAAAAACTAACCGAGGAATCCGCTACTTCGCCCAACGGCAAAACTGCACAATCAAATGGTGCTGTTGAGGATATGCTTCAACTCTTCCTTGGTCCTCTTTTAAAGAAAGCTCCTCTGAATGAGCCTGATCCTGAGATAACAAAAGAACTAACAGTTGTTGCTTATAAATCTGATTGCTTAATCAGAAGCTCTGTGGATGCTGAAAAACTGGCTGTGGATGCTGAAAAACTGGCACCTTTGACAAAAAAGAAGAATAGCCTTAAGGATAAAGTAACCATTTTTTTGGGTTAAAATTGTTCTTGTGGATAACAGAAGTTTATTATTATTATTATTATTATTTAAATAGAATGTCATATTTCAGCTATTCTTCTGTTGTGATGTGATATTTATTTCATGTAATTTGCTTGCCAAGGTGATGCCAATGACTCATGTAAAGTTTAATTTGTAAATATTATAAATATTTTGGCAAACTTTTGTCTCATGCTGTGTAATTTGATGGTAACAAATTGTGAGGTGTAGTTTTAATCATTTGCTTAGTGCTTTTTATAAGTTCATTATGTCATGACAATCAATTGTTAAGATTATCATTATGAATACATAAAGTATTTCTTACAAAGCTATATATAAAGGTGAAATGCTATGAAGATTCAAGTGGATATATCATTAAGATGAACACTGGTATTATTATATCTCTTAATATTCTTAAAGTGTTTTTAAATTTAATGTACTGATTAAGTATGAGCATCATTAGAATCTCAAAATAATGCAAACAATCTTTAACATGATGAGTTAACTCACAAACATCATGTAAAATGATTGAGAAATTGATTATGCAAATTGATTGCTTGCTTTATTTGGACTTAAAAGAATCAAACATGTTAAATCTCAATTTAAGCAACTAAAATTCATTAAATATTATATTATTCATCAAATGCCATTTGAATATTGCATGATTGCATAGACCAAATCTCATTTGGATGTATTTCAATTTTCTACATTTGATTGAATTTGTATTTTATTTTTAATCACAAGTTGCTATACACTCTATTTTGAACTTGATTTAAATTTTGTTGGATCTTCAATATTATTTTGAGTTAAGATTATATAATATATCATATTTTTAATGGTAATTTTAAATTGACCAACTAATTATATATGTATGTATATATATGTATGTATATATGTATGTATCTGTATGTATCTGTATGATAAATATATATATGTATGTATCTGTATGTATATGTATGTATATATGTGTATGTATATGTATGTATATGTATGTATATATATGTATGTATATGTATGTATGTATGTATATGTATGTATATGTATGTATGTATATGTATGTATATGTATGTATGTATATGTATGTATATGTATGTATGTATATGTATGTATGTATATGTATGTATGTATATGTATGTATGTATATGTATGTATGTATATGTATGTATGTATATGTATGTATGTATATGTATGTATGTATATGTATGTATGTATATGTATGTATGTATATGTATGTATATATATATATATATATGTATGTATATCTATGTATATGTATGTATGTATGTATGTATATATCTATATGTATGGTCAATTTTTTACTCAATATTGATTTCACTGCATGTGCTTGATCAATTTTTCAGTTCTAAAGTAACCATTAGAACATTAAAAAAAAAAACTTCAACAAAACTAGCAAGCAATTTTGGAGCGTGACAAGTAGTCGTCTATGTTGGTTGTTGGTGTTGAACAATATACTTGATAATTCTAATTTGTCAACTCATACTTGGCAACTCTAGCTCGATAGCTGATACTTTGTAACTTGTCAATTTATATTAGTCAAATCATCAACTCGTACTCGGAAGCTAGTGCTTGGTTGCTTGTACTCCTCAACTCGTTAGCTCGACATAGTGGCTTGGCTTATGAATTTGACAAGGTAACATGACAGTCTGCTTTAAGGGTATACAATTAGTTTCTAGATTCTCCCGTACTTTTAGAAGACAATCGTGAAAGGAATAAGATAATAAAAAATTGATTTATTGTTTTGTAATGAATTTTATACCTTACTCATCTCGGTGGGATAAGTGATGGTTTTGTGTTGTATGCACCTCTTAAAATTGTCGATATTTCATGAGCATGTGAATTTTTTGATAGATGACATTCTATCATTTTTTATTTTGTTAAGCTAGTGATATTAGTACATATTATTTTTTGATATTTTATTTTGTTAAGTAGTTAGGGTGAAAATATGTAAATACATATAATTGAGGGGCATGTAGGTAATTCTTGCTATTTTAAACTTAATTGAAAAATTAAGAGCATTTATATTTTTAAATTTTGGCTCAATTATTTGGAAAATTTGTTGTTTTATTTAAAAAAAAATATTATAAATGTACAACTATTTTTAAATTTTATAAAAATAATCACAAATAATATAGACAAGTGAAGATGAATAATCATCTTAAACAACTTTTTTTTTTAATTAGCCGATCTTTTAATTAAATCTTTACCTATTTTAATTATTTAGGCGTTATTTGACAACATATTATTAATAGGATTTTGTTATGAATTTAACTTAAATTTAGCTGAATTTCTAAATCGGCACGTGTTCGAAATTGGCTCGTGAACAGTGTGTTGGTGTTTGGCTTGATTTAAATATTCTTGTTCGTGTTCGACTTTAAACTGAATCCTTAAAATTAATTGGGAAAAATAAGTATAGAGTGTTGGATTCTAATCTAGACCAAATATATCCAAAAGAAGACTCACAACTACATTACAACACAAACAATTATTATTTAAACTTACATATAAATATACATAATATATTATTATATAAATAATATATTTAATATATTATTATATAAATAATTATATGATTTTATTTTTTTATTTCGACCTAAAACGCGGCTCGTTTATAATTCTTGCTTAAAAAAATTATTCGTGTTCAGTTTATTTCCTCAACGAACGAGACGAAAAAGATTCACAAACAAAGCTTTTTTTTCGACAGATAAATACAATCAAAATTTTAATTGATTTTAAATATATTATATTAATTTTTAAATAAATTGTTGGTAAAATTTTTCTCTTAAGCAATGACGCGCTCGTCTTGAGCCACAAGAAACACGGATGTTTAATTATCACCGTCCATTCACGATCGGACGGCCAGCATAGTTTCCCTTCGGTGTAGATTATTCTGGAAGCCATAAAGCTCTTCAACGTTTAGGAGTCAGCCCCATCACCCTATAAATACCACGCCTCCCATGGGACAAAGGTAGCCGTTCATTTGAAATTTTTACACATAGCACCCTATAATAATTTGGAAAAAAAACAGTTGCATTGTATTTTTGGAAAAAATATTACATCAGTACTACGCACGTAGAGTAACGTGCGTACCCAATGAAATCACGTCACGATACCCCGCGCGACGCAGAAAAAAAATTGCGCAGTAACACGGGGAATATTCTCCCCCGTGTTATTCAGCTGTTATTGTGTGTTATTCATGTGTTATTCATGTATTATTGTGTTATTATAATACCAGGAATATTCCCAGGATACAATAACACATGAATAACACACAATAACAGCTGAATAACACGGGGGAGAATATTCCCCGTGTTACTGCGCAATTTTTTTTCTGCGTCGCGCGGGGTATCGTGACGTGATTTCATTGGGTACGCACGTTACTCTACGTGCGTAGTACTGATGTAATATTTTTTCCAAAAATAATTTCCCGTGTTATTCAAGTGTTATTGTGTGTTATTCATGTGTTATTGTATCCTGAGAATATTCTTGGTGTTATAATAACACAATAACACATCAATAACACATGAATAACATGCAATAACACATGAATAACGCGCAATAACACATGAATAACACGGAAGGGAATATTCTCCGTGTTACTGCGCCGTTTTTCTTACTCCGCCGCGCGAGATGTCGTGGCGTGTTTTGATTGGCTAAGCCATTAAAAATAACGTGCGTAATACTGATGTAATATTTCTTCGTATTTTTGTAATTTGTTTGTAACATCACCTAGAATTTGGTATTTATGGTGCTCGTCCATCTCCAGTGAGGAATCCTCCACAATCAGGTGAGTAATACTAAATTTCTCTCATTTTCTTGTTCTGCTATCTAATCGTCTTGAAAAATATCTATTATAACATAAGATGTATATACACTGCGTCGAATGCACTAAATATCATGTTATTGGGCTTTCATTAATGACTCGAATGCTTAATAGGTTAGAATTGTTCCAGCACAAAATTCTCATTTGGCCTAAATGCTGTCGCGTTTCAAACTGTTTTATCCTTCATGAATTTAGTCCCACATCGACAATAGTAATAACAAACCAGTTTGAATGTTTTTGCTCTGGAAGGGTTTAAAATAAATAAAAAAAAAAAAAACTAATTTTTAAAGCTTAGTTATGTTATTTTGATTTATTAATTATTTATAAGTTATTATTTATCTACAATTTTATAAATATGCTGCGCTTTATTTATTTATTTATTAATTTTTGACGGCCAGGATGAATGCATTATATATATATATATATAT
>NW_018165195.1:225352-226096 GCF_001263595.1 Phalaenopsis equestris | reverse complement strand
TATATATATATTTTGTAGTGATTATAATGATATGATAAATTTGATTACTTTTCTAAAATATAAAATCATTAGCCAAATTGATTTTCAGCTTAAACCCAAAATAATAAAAATTAAAGTCATATGTAGAGAGGAAATTAAACATGTTAAGTGAATTATAAATCGAAATCACTTTATTTTGCAACAAAGTTAGTTCTTTGCGGGCCTCGTTGTTAAAGAAAACGAGCCGAACACGAGCAAGTTTTTAAAGCTTGAATTATAAACGAGCAGAATATGAACAGCTCTTTGTTCGCTCGTGTTCGGCTCGTTTTAGTTTGAAAAAAAAAATTTATATAATTATTAATATAATAATATATTATACATATTTATATTTAAGTTTAAATCATAACTGCTCTTGTGGTAATATGGTTATGCTCTTTGTTTAGCATACATTTCGTCCAAGTTCAAATCCAGCACTTTACATCTTTTAGGTTAACTAGTCAATTTCGAGCCGAAAACGAACACGAATATTTAAATCGAGTTGAACACGAACACATTGTTCAAGAGCCGGTTTCAAACACGAGCCGATTTCGAACACGAGCAATTTCGAACGAGTCGAACACAAGCTCAGCCCTACCCCTCATGCTGGACATTCTCCTTCTCCTTTAAAAATTCATAATTAAATTTAAAATTAATTAAACTGTTATAAAATTTAAGAAAGCTGAATTCTTAATAATAATTAGGACTAGAATGCAATAATATATATAT
>NW_018165195.1:224547-225263 GCF_001263595.1 Phalaenopsis equestris | reverse complement strand
TATATATATATAATATACAAATTAACATAGATAATGAATGATCATTATTAGCCAATATGTATCTGGCCTTTCTAAGCTAACAAGCTCATCCCAATCACAACCCAAATAAGGTTTTCATAAGCCTGATTGTACGAAAGAATATTGCGTGCGGACAAGTGCGAATTTAGTGTTATTTGATGATATTGGGGTGATATTTTGGTATGATACCATCTCAAGATCACTAAATACCATCAATTCATACACCCGCAATATTCTACTGTAAGCTGAAAAAAAGAGTTTGCCTTACAAGAAACCTCTGCATAGCCTCTCCCAAACTTCCCGCTCGAGTAGGGGTGTAAATGAGCCAAATACGAGCAAGCCCAAGCCGAACTCGCGTTTGGTTTATTAAAAACATTATTGTTCGTGTTTGGCTCGTTTATATTTCGAACACAATAAAATATGCTTCTGTTCGGCTCGTTTGTTTAGCGAGCCGAACACTTGTTCGTGAACAATGAGTCCTTTTGACAACTTTAATTGCACAACTATAGGATGTTAAACATAATTTAAATATAATTTATTTTATTTTTATTTTATTTTCTTAATTAATAATTTTAATTGATTTTAAACCTTTACACCCTTATAGTCAATTAAATTTTGTAAAAAATATTATTCATCAATATATATATATAGCTACTCGCGAACAACGAGTAGTTTTCACAGCCCTCATTTTGGGGGGT
>NW_018165195.1:223954-224534 GCF_001263595.1 Phalaenopsis equestris | reverse complement strand
TATATATATATATATATATATAATTGATGAGGAGTACTTTGAGCCAAAATAGCCAAACAAGAATGAAGAAATTTTTGTTCGTGTTCGGCTCGTTTATATATCGAGCACAGAAAAGTGTTCTTGTTCGGCTCGTTAACATGGAGAATAAATCAAGCACGAATTTTTTAATAAGTCGAACACGAGCTATTTTGACAGTCCTATGCTCGATTCCTCACACGTCTAAACTTTCTTTCACTGCTTCAGCTTGCACCCCCTCAGCCTTGTAGAGTTGGTGCCATTCTAATAAATTACTATTATTTTTAATTGTTATCATCAGCATTTCTGCATTGATTTTATGACTAAAAAGCTTTTATGTTAGTCACTTATCAACATTTTTTGAACAACTAATGACTAACATTCTTTCTTTCTTTCTTTACCGTAAAACTCATCTTTTTCAAAACGGCTTGTTGTTCACGAACAGCTCGTTAAGAAGCTCGTGTTAGACTCGTTCGCTAAGTTAACGAGCCGAACACGAACAACACGAATAAATATTTGTTCGTTCGTGTTCGGCTCGTTTTGGCTCGAAATACTATTAATCAAT
>NW_018165195.1:168857-223912 GCF_001263595.1 Phalaenopsis equestris | reverse complement strand
TATATATATATATATATATCTTTGATGAGTAGTCTTTTTTAAAAATTTAATTGACTACAAGGCTACAAAGATTTATATTAAATTAAAAGTATTAATGAAGAAAATAGAATAAAAAATATTAAATTAGATTCAAAATGATGTTTTAAACCTTGCCCTAAATTTAGTCCCAATCTTTAACATTCTACGGTTGCGTGATTAAGAATGTCAAAAAGATTATTTGTGAACGGCTCGTATTCGGCTCGCTAAGCAAATGAGTCGAACACCAACACACTTTTTGAGCTCGAAATATAAACGAGCCGAACACGAGCTGAGCCTATAATTACATAAGAATTGAGTAGCATGTATGTCAAGCTTCCTTCTCTTTGCAAAAAGATCGATTCTTCGATTGGAAATGTGCTGAGAAACCAGTTAATGACGGAAAAAAATATTATGCGTGGATAGATAGGTGTGAATTTAGTGGTACCGTGGTGTTTATAAATCATAATATCATCACAATATAACCAATCCGCACATACGTGCTAAATGATATTAGTGTACTCCGAATGGCCTTGAATGCCCATATTGTGATCGCCACACCTAAACATCTCTATCGCCGTCTTCTCTAAGAAAATTTATTGCTTCCGAACACTAGACGTAAATTTGCATCCGGTGTTCAATTGAAAATACACCTGTTAGGATGGGTCTCACTCTTCTAAAAAACAACAAAAATAGTATATTTCAGTGGGACTTAAATTTTGAGGTGACTGATTTTAATTGAACACCGGACATCCTCTAAACGAGCCAGCACTTCCGCAATTGGTGATAGCTCCCACACCTGCGTCACTCAAGTTTTGCTTGGAACTTATGTGTGGCATTTACATACATATGACCCTAGTTTTACCTCAATGATCATTAGTTCAATCGGAGTTGAACCGGATATTGATTCGGAGATATAACCTAAATGATGTAATAAGGATAAATATAAAAAAAAGAATAAATTAATAATAAATAAGAATTCGGTCGAGCCGAATTTGAAGGCTATAAAGCTTTTGTAGTACAAGCCTACACGGGAGCGGTGCCCTTAACATCGTGGTGCGACACCCTTACGCCACTCGGGATTGCACAGAATTGGTCGTGCAGAGCTAATTTGTGGATCGACTAGTTTGCTGATCTATATGTTAAAACCACCAGTTCAATCGGTTCTGGGCGGTTCACAGACTGATCATCGTGCAGAGCTAATACATTTTTTCATGTATATGTAAAAATCGAAGTTTAATATTATGATTTGTATGCAAAATCATAATATTATTTTAATATTTACATAAATTTGATTAGCGATTTAATTTTTTTTATTTTAAGGTTAGATGGATGGAGATGTTTATTTGGAGAAATTATTTCATACGAACAGATGCATGTGCCGTCCGATCTCGGCCGTCGATCACAACTTTTTTTATTTATTTATTTAAAAAAAAAAATTTGGGCCCACCGAAATACAGTTTTACTGTGATCGACGGTCGAGATCGGACAGCACATGCATCTTTGTCAGTATGGAAAAATTTTTTGTTTATTTGTGGCAATCTTAAACATTTACAAAAAGGGTATTAATTAACAAACGTATAACATAGTATTTACATATCTAGCACCTAAACTTTAATTTTTTACATTTATAACACTTATATCTTCTATCACATTAATAATGACTTAAACAGGCGATATGCATATTTTCAATATTAGTGAAGTGGTATGCTTTCAAACATTGATGAAATGGTATAAATGCAAAAAATCAAAGTTTGGGGTCTAGATGTGTAAATAAAAGAGAATTGAGGGGTATGTATGTAAATCTTCCTAAAAAAGGACTTGCCTACTTTTACTTGTACAACAAACAAAGGAACCAAAAACTCTGCGTAAGAGAGAAAATAAATCATGAATGGGCATTAGGACTAAGGTTTAAGAGAGAGAAAAATAAATGATGTATTTATATGATGATGTATTGCATCTAATGTTGAAAATATTAGATTTAAATTTCACCCACATTAAATCTTAAAATGAATCATCAAAATGAAATCTCGATTATGATTAATAATGGAGCATTATATTTTACATTATTCTTATGTTTTCATAAGCATATTTAGCGCGCATAATAGTAGTATATCAGACATTTTCAGTCTAATTGAACATCTCGACGGAAGGAATCCAATGATGCAAAAAAATGATTTTATAAGAGTCCAAATGAGCCTAAATTAAGTGCTTGAAGCATAGTTAAAAACTTTAGAATATTAATTGGATGGGTAAATTGTACGGTTGAATACCACCTAATCAAATTCAGGCTCGAGAGTCGAATGTGTGCTAAAACAGATGATCAAACTTCTCATTTCTATCTTGCTAAGCTAATGAGCTAGTGAGTATGAATAGCCGAGTACAAGACTCGCCAGGCCGCCTATCATGATCAGCTAACTAATTAGCAAAAGAGGATTAGATATGACTCATTGAATAAAAATTCGACTTAATTGGGAGAGCAATTGCTCCAATGTTGAATTATGAAGTACCAAATTATCATGAAGTTTAGGTAGATTAACAAGGATGTGACCCAATAGGCATATTAAAAAACAAAAAACAAACATCAAGATACAACACTATTAGAAATAATATTAATTATGATGTCAAAATAAAAATGAGACAAAAATTGATCAATCTAAGATCTTCTGATAACTATGTGTAATAAGTATGTATTTTGTATTATACGTAAGAACACTCAATAAATAAGGTGGAATTCATGTAATACAGGTCAATCTCAAAAAAGTATTGAATGATAGACATTCTTCTTATCCTAAAGAGAGACATCCTTCTCATCTCTTTTGATTAACTCACACTTCTTCCTAAAACTTCTCGTGAGGGGTGAATCTACAAATAAATCAAGTTCCAATATCATGAAATGTATTGTGAGCATGAATCATGTCACAAATGAGAAGAAAAGTAACATAAGAAGTATAACCAACCAACATAGAGGTAATCTGCAACTTCATATGGGTTGTTCCCTTTGCAAGTATGGATTATCTATGGTTATTATCGCAAACAGTGGCTCCCAATTCCAGCGAACTGTCCCATTATCAATAATGATTTTTGCAAGCTGATTAAAGAGAAATCATTTTCTTCTAAACAAACTCCTTAGTATTTGCTCCTGTAATTTTAGTCAAGGGCTCTGCCTCCACCCACTTAATGAAGTAATTAACGGCCAAAATCTCAAACTTCCATTGTCAGCCTTATGAAAAGGTCCTACGATATCTATCCCTGATTGGGTTAACAATCAAGGACTTTGAAGAGATGCAAGTTCTATCAGCGGCATGTGAGTGAGACTTAAATAAAATTGGCAATTTTCACATTTATTGGTGAAATTTTGTCTATATTACTTCATCGTTGGCCAGCAATAACCGTATCTAATTATCTTGAAAGCAAGAAATTTTTCTCTTAAGTGTTCACCACATGTCCCATAATAAACTTCTCTTAATGCATAGTCAGTATCAGTAAAAAAAAAATGTATTTAAGGTATGCCCAAGTGAAAGCCCTCTTATAAAATTCTTTATTTATGATGGTGAAATTTGTTGATTGCCATCTGACTCAAAGAGCTTCATTCGTGTCTTCAGAATGTGCCCCATTTTGAAGGAAGGGGATGATAGGATCCATCCACAATCGTTCATTCATCTCCTCCATAGATTGTATCTCTCAAGCGTCAAGAATATCAGAAAAATGTATATTCTCAATACATCTTTTTTATGAATCATCGATTGTTGAGGTGACCAGCATGGAGAGAGCATTAACTCGAGTATTATGTTCCTAGATTATGTGAATTATCTGGTATATTTGAAAAAAGCATTGAGTGGTTTCACCAGGTCAAGATTCTGCTCCATCTAAGGATTTTGGATATTAAAATCTCCCTCCATTTGAGATGCTATTAGTTATGAATGAATATAAGCTATCAGGTCATGAATCTCGCAATTAATGAAAAGTCTTAATCTGATGACAAGGTCTTTGTATCCAGCGACATTATTTGTTGCAAGAAATTTCAGTTGAAGCACATATTTTAAAATATCTTGTTTAGGAGAGATCAACAAAACATCGACACCAGCTCCAAAATTCCTAGAAGCTCTATCAACATACAAAGTTCATCAAGAAAAATTTTGGCATGCATCAATTTTACATGATTTTACCTCTGTTTTTCCTGCATTTTATATGTTATTTTTACTCATGTACCACAGATTTACACTTGAGAAAGTTTTTTCTTGATGTAGTGTAGGTCATAGGTCTTTCTTGATGTTGTGCATGTTACATATGATTTATATGAGCAATTTGAAATGAGAAAAACTGATGAAAAAGCGACCTAAAGTGGCGTGACAAAGCTTAAAAGTGGTGTGACCACACCACTTGATCAAGAGTTGTGGCGTGAAAATACCAGATACAACATGACCGCGCCATAATCTGCAGACCTTCGTTGTGATCACGCCAAAATCGAGTGTGCCCACACCACCCTATTTAGCACCTAGGTGTGACCACGCCAACGAGTGGGAAAATACTTCTGGAAGGAGTTTTGCTTGCCAAATATGTGGTATTTCCTAACGTTAAAGACAGCTCAATGCAGAGTTTAGGGAGATTTTGTGTGCTTTCCCTTAAGGATTTCTTCTTCTAGATGTTGAAACCTTTATGGGGTTTTTTTCATCTTCTTATCTAATAATTTTAGAGAGAGTATTGTATGACAAGAAAAGTGATTTTTGTTGTGGAGAGGATAAGTTATTATAAGTTTAACATGTTTATGTTTCTTGCAATGAAATCTTGCATAGTTTTCTTTATTATGGTTTTCTTGACAATACGTGGCTACTTTCTTCTTAGTGTCTCTGTGATGTACGAGTAGTGGATTTTATCATGATTTTTTCAATTTTTTTATTAGCATTTTTGTTTGTGTTTTATGGTTTATATTGTTGGTTAACCAATGAACGACTTTTATTTCTAGTGTGGCAAACTAGAATATTAAAATATTTCTTAAAACTACTATATCTAACAGTTGCGTAGAATAAAACGTCAATTGAACTCCCTTCATCTATCAGGATTCTTTTTTATATTGTTGCAAGGCTAACCGATTCTAGTGCTTACAATAAGAGGTTCTTTAAGATCATATTCATCAAATATCATGGAGTGGTTGATACGAGATTTCTTCAATGAAGGCTACTAATAGGCATTTAATAAGAACTTGCTTGACCACAGTAGTCCTCCGACGATAGCTATAATCTTGTCAATAGTTTAATAATTCTCAAGTTGTTGATTAAGAGCTTGTTGCCAGTCAATCGGGACATTATTGTGTGTGGGATCTTACTTTGAATGAATTGCACAAGTAACCTTGTCGAATTAGCCTTTTAATCTCCTCATTGAATTAAAAACAAGCTTCGGTCTTGTGACTAAGAATTTGATGAAAGTGACAATATTGTTCCTAATTCACTGTATTCAACTTCAATAGAAGTGGTCATTTAAGAGTTTCCTTATCATAAATTAAATTGCCATCAGAATGTTAACAAGTGAAGTATTGTGCAGTGTATACTCTTTGTCGAGTCAATATTTATGTCTCTGCAGTCGAGGAGGCAAACCAAGGATTTCCTGTGATTCGAACTTCTTTCGCTAAGATGATTGAGCAATATCTACGTGATTCTTCTTATGTTTTTCTATTGCGACTCAAAATACTTTTTGTTTATTAATAACTTCATCACCAGTAATTTGTGCCTCAACAATGATGAATGAGATCAACATATGATCAAATTGTCTCTCGCATAAAAAAAAAAGAGTAAAAAGGACCAAGGTGTAGTCACCTCAAGAACACAACTCTCAAAGACTTTGAATCTACTCCTCGGATTTTATGAGCTTCAAAGGAGAAACATAGAAAAATAATCCTTTGGAGATTTCCTCTCACTATGACAAATCTCGAAGATGTGAAAGGAGTCCTTAATGATCCTTTGATTTACAATGAATTGCTCCATAAACACATTAGCGAGCTCATTGAATGTACAAATGCTCCCTCTATGAAGTGAGTAAAATCAAGCGTACTCTTGAGAGTTGTAGGAAAAACCTGACAAAGGAGAGCATCATGAACTCACTATATGTGCATGATAGTTCTGAAGTGATCCCACATATCCATATGGGTCATAAGTCCCATCATAAGTATCAATGCATGGAAGCTTAAATCTAGTTGGAAAAGGGTGCTGACGGATGATCTCAACTAGTAGAGAAGACTCTTGAGATCCACAGCGAGCTGAGAAATGGCTTCTATCCCGCATAGAGAACTCCTTACGGACTAGATTTCATAACGTTTCATGAATTGTGTTAGGTTGAGATGCATTTTCCATGTGTGTTAGGGGCTTGCTACTAGACTTAACTATATGAGGTGGATGTGTAGAACAAGAGTGTCCATGAGTGTGACCTCTTGAAAGGGAGCTTCAATACATAGAAAGGGTGCCAACTGCATACCTCTCATCAAAGGATCTTGATGTAGTTGTGTCTCGTCCCTCCCATATGTAAAACCATTAGTTGTTAGATTTCACATGGGAGCCTAAGGAATTTCATTATGAGATTCCTTTATTCTTCGTACATGATCTTCAAGTGGTGTGAGGGAATGCGTATAACTAGGTAACTGAGTAAAGGTTATGCATCCTAGATTTCGAGATTACACCCTGGAATGATGGGTGCTAGAGCAAGAAAAATGTGGATTACATTTATCATCTAATGATGAAATGTATACTTCTATCAACGGGACTTCATTTCCCTAAGACTGCAATAAGTTGTTATATGCTAGAAAATTTGTGGTGGTAGAGTAATAATTTAATATCAGTGCTTTATAAAAATCTAACACACACAAATAAATAGAAAGTAATAGGGAAAATATCAGGTCTTCTTACTTGGAAAACTTGGTGAGGGCAAAAATCATAGGGCCTAACCTAGTCAAAATGATCCACTATAATTTTGTAAGTACAAAGATAAACAAACCCTTATCCTACAACTAGAAAAGGGATATAATATTACACCAGGTACAATGTCTGTCTGTACACAATATATAGAAAGATTTGTTGTATTATAAATTCAACACTCAAGAACAATTGCCACTGAGAGTTATTGTCAGATTTTTAATACATTGTGTTCTAGGACGTCATTACGCAGTATTTGAGATACTTTGTTACTTAGCAGAGCCCTTCGTTACTCAACAGAAAACTTTATTACTCAACAAAGTCCGCCAATTGTGGGGAGCAGAGGGCGATCGATCATGATTAATGATGGCCTATGAACAGTAGTCGACTGTGGTCGGTGAATAAGGAGGTTTGAATGCATCAACGTATTTTCACTATAGAATAACATGAAAAATTGGCTCATTCCCTTCCTCCCCCTAAAGTGAAGAGAGGGAGTGGGAGTCTATTTATATGCTCTCAGGGAGAGGCATTTTCGTTGTATTGGCAAATAACTCATGCAACCACATGATTGAATGACCCACGTTGATTCCTCTTGATCATAGAAAGTCTTTTGATGATGACCTAAGACCCGTAATGATCTCATAATTAAAGGAGCTTAGGCTCGTTGGATTTATCATCGATTTGATTATAAACGCGTCAGATTGAACCAGTTTTTGGTATCATCAGGTCCCTCTTATCGAGTCAGTTAGTTTGACTATAAGCATATTGAAATTAGAGCTCTAAATGATATTTAATTTAACTCAAAAAAATTCTTGCTCACAAATATGCCTCAAGAATCATACCAAATTATGAAATTTCATAATGACACCCCAAATCTTATATGTATAAGATGATTAACAAACAAAAAATCAAATCACTCAATAATAAAATGCATTCACAAAAAAATATTATATGGAGTGCTAGTAAAAAAAATTATTTTTTAATTGTGATCAAAATAGTTCTGGACAGACTCTGTAATATTTGGTAATATATTTTTGTTGTAGAGATCTTAAGTAGCTACTATATTTTTAGTAATGAAGTCTTTGATTAGGGAATGATAAAATGGAAGATTCTTTTAATTTTTCATTGCTCCATTATTTCTTCAATTAACATTGGAAGAACTAAAGTCCCTAAATCCGAAATCCTACGAATCGGTGGAGAGCTTCTGATTGTCTCCACCGGTCATACCTACTTATTAAATCCTCATTAGCCGTTGTTGGGTGGGTATAGATAAGGAATCAACAGGCAGGCTCTGTCAACAGGTTCGGTTACTAGGTCAAGGTCAAGGAAAAAATACTTCCTGAACAGGTGGTGAAGGCTAAGTAGGTTCAGCCACAGGTTATAGGATTTAGTAAACATGTTGCCACATGGATTTCTGGCTTTAAACCATTTAGGGTTTATTAAATTTAGATTTATAAGATTTACTAAATCCTAATAACTAAAATCGCATTTATTGTCAGACAACCACCTAACGATTCAATTTCGAGATTGTGTTGGGATCGGCTCAAAATTGGTATGAAAAAAATTTGATTCAATATTTTACTTTATAGCTCGGTTTGTTTATTTCAATCTGATCTTGATCTAAACTATAATTTTAAATTAATTTTCACATGATTAATGTTTTTCAAGTTAAATTCATTAAATTTACAGTCCTTAACTGCTAACAATCTAGTTTTGGGCCTAGAAATCAGCTTCAATCTCGATCGGAGTTGAAATTTGAATTAATTTTCGAACAATCATCTTCGAGCTAAATTCACAGACCTGAGATATAGCACCCAATTCTTAGTATTTATATATCTCACCCCAAAACTTTAACTTTTACAATTAAAGCATATTTTCCTACATATGAAAAGATGGATTTCCATAATTTTCCTTTTTATAACATATAGCGTTTGGGTGTGAAATATGTAAATACATAAGAAGTGGGGGTTAGTTATGTAAATTTCCGTGAATTAATTTATTAGTCAGCGCGTATTTAATTCGGCTTTATAATGAGTCAAAAATCATATAATTTGAATCTATAACTTATGTATCAATAATGCTACTTAAATATAATATGATTTGTATTTCAAATTTTAATTTAGCAATTTCTTTATTTTAAACTATATAATAAAAATTGATGTAATATTTGCACATATATTGACATGTAATTGTCAAATTGACTCATGAGCCGACTGCCATTTGATTTGATAAATAAGTTTTGAGCCAATTCCAAAATTGATGGATTGGTATGTTAACTCATTTACTCTTGTCGAATTCTTTTAGGATGTAGGGTCTTATATCATTCGTGAGTACAAACAAATCGCTAAAGATCGTGTTTTGAGGTAGGAGAGATGTGTGTAAGACGAGAGAGGTTTCAGAGATTATATATTGAACTCAAGCCTCTGGTAAGCTGAAATACGCGGGATATTGGGCTCGTCGGAGGTTTTCCGAACTACAGGGTTTTTTTTTCCTAGAGAGAGAGAGATAGATCCTCTCATAAATTCATGAAAATCTTCAAAAAAGACAGAGCCCTCTTTCTCAACTTGACTTTCCTTTATTTCTAGTTATGCATGATTCTCATCCATGAATGTGAGATGATGCTCTTAAAGATTGATGGATATGCATCCTTCCTGGTAATGATGATGATCTCTAGTAGTTGTATCTCACTGCCCCATGAAATGGAAGAGACCGATTTAGCCATTTTAGCAGGTGGACTCCAGAATACACGTAAAAAGTTCTATACAGACGTATTTGTATATATAATACTTACAATAAATTAGAATTAAAATATTTAAGCAAAAATTATCAAGAGTTTTTTTTTTAATTGTATCTTCCTTAGAAAAGTGATTTTTTTTTATTTCTTAATATTTTTATCATTTTATTACAACTCTTTGAATCAAAATCATCTTACCCTCATCGAAAATAAATGTATTCCTCCAATTTAGTTTAAAACTTCTGTTCTCTTCCTCCTCCATTTGTCTCTTGCTCGCATTGAAACACCTCTTGCTCTCCCTCTCTCAGTTTCTCGTTCAAGCCCTTGTTGGTGTCCACATACATCATCATTCTCCTTCCATTCACCACCAATGCAACCGAAAGCCATGCGAAAAAACTATCACAAATTTCTTTATATTTTATGCGAGAAAAAATTTTTCTTACTACAGAGAAATAATAAATATTTTGTATGAACATAATTTATGGATCTACATTTGTCGTGAAATATCCTATAAAAAATTATTTTTTTGTCTCAATCTAGTAATTAGATAAATGCATATGTATGACTTTGTTTTTCTAAATGCTGATGTATGGATTTACATGAGAAATAATAAATCCAAATTTGTTGTGATAGATTCACATGTTAATGTATTTTGTGTTGGATAATTATTTTTCTAAGTAATTTGAGTCTTTGGACAAGTTAGGAAGATGATTTCTTAGTGTTGCTTGAGAGCTATAAGAAGGGATAGGTGAAATTTGATTATGTTGAGTGGTTAATTTTATGTGGAATTTAAAATATGGTTAGATTGGGAGAAATGATGAGTGTGATTATTTTTAGAAAGGTTTAAAAACTTAGAAATAAGCTATTTTAATATTTTATAAACTATGACATGGAATGTGGAGAATTGAAGAAAAAGTATAGATCAAGATAGATTTTAGATTTTTTCTTATTAAATTGAAGTTTGCTCCGTAATATTCAAGAAGAATGTAGGAAAGACAATTATAGGAAGAAGAACAGCAACAACAAACATTTATCCCACTAAGTAGGGTCTGCTACATGAATTTTTTTCTCTATTGTATCCTATTGAGTGTCACATTTTCATTTAATTCTAATATATTAAGAGAGTTATTTATCCAATAAACCTAAGTCATTTTAGGTTTTCCTCTGCCTTTCCTAATATATGGTGAATCTAAAATATCTACTCTCCTAACTGGATCAACAGATAATTGATGTTTAATGTGACCCAACCATTCAAGCGGACTCTCTAATCTTGTCTGCAACTAGAGCTACACCAACCCTTTCACAGATAGATCTGTTTCGCATTTTTTCTCCTAGTGTCAAGCCACTCATCTACCCAAGTATTCTCATCTCAACAACAGCTAAATTTATTTTATGTTTCTCTTTTAAAGGCCAAAATTTTGTTTTTCCTTCAAGTCTAAGTGGTACTTTTCTATCACACAATAGGCCTGATGCATTCATTCACTTCAACCAAGCAGCCTGAATTCTACTAATAATTTCTCCATCTATATCACCATCACTTTGCACAATAGACCAGTGATATCTAAAACGTTTACACATTTTAATGATTTGATCACCCATAGATACAATTTTGCCACTAAAGCTTCTTATAAAATTATATTCCATGTATTCAATTTTAGATCTACTCAAAGGAATGTCTTTAGGCTCCAATATAAAATCTTCATAATTCAAGTTTCTCCTGAGCTCCTTCTTTAGTCTTACACACAAGGATATCATCAACAAAAAACATACCAAGGTACATCCTCCTGTATATGTCCACTAAGAGCATCCATAACTAAAGCAAAAGGACATAGGCTTAAAGTTGACCCCCCATGTAGTCCAACTGAAATAGAAAAATAATGTGTCCATCCTCCTATTCTAACACAAGTAACAACTATAGTATACATATCTTTAATAACTTGAATATAATTCATATCAAAACATTTTTTCTCTAGAATTTTTCAAAGGACTTCTTTTGGAACTTTATCGTATATTTTTTTCTAAATCAATAAAAATCATATGTATATCCTCCTTTCTCTGTACTCTCCATCAAACCTCTCAATAAATGTATAACTTCCATAGTAGACTTGCCTAACATAAATCAAAACTGATTATGAGAAATCTTTGTATCAAGTTTTAACATATGTTCAATTACTCTCTTCAATAATTTTAAAGTATGACATATAAAATTTAAATCATTTATAATTTGCACACTCTTGTGCACCCCTTTATTCTTAAAAATAAAGATCAAAATATTTTTCCTCCACTCACCAAGCATTCTTTTAGTTTTTGAAAGAGTTTAATAAGCCAATAGACTCGCAAATCTTCTAGATATTTCTACACTTCAATAGGTATATCATCAAATTCTATTGATTTTCCACATTTGATTTTATTTAAAATCTCCTTAACATTTTTTTTACTAATGTGATGGTAAAGGTAAAAAACTTTATTATTATGAACAAGATTAAGATCACAATGTTCAATCATATTTTCAAAAACTTCATTGAAATATTTATCAAAATAACTCACCCACCTAGATTGAATATCTTCCTCTAAGAAAAATATTTTTTTCATCTTTAATACACTTTGCTTGAATTAAACCTTTTTGATGACTCTTTATTTGGTTAATTTATACATATAATTTTTGTCCTCTTTAGAATGTAATCTATTATAAACATCACTAAAAGCAAAATTTCAGTTTCACGAATTATTCTCTTAGACTCCCTACAACCACCTCATATTTCTTTCCAAAAGAAAAAAACACAACAAAATAAAAAGAATATCATTTGTGAAATTTTTTCAAACCGCATTAACATCCATTACGCCAGCACTCAAAATTTTAGCTATGAAAAAATCTAGCAAAGTAAGAATTTGAATAGTTGGTTTAATTAGTGAGGTAGTAAAAAAAGGTTTAACTTTTTTTTCTTGTTGCTGAAATCTAGAGTAGCTTGCCAAAATCCTTAATTGTGTATAAACCTCTAGTTTGATTCAACCTTTTAAACCAGTATCCAAGTTTGGAGGGCAAGACCTCAGAACAGCTCAGAGTTCACATTTCTCATTTTATATAAGGTTTGTTTCAGCAAAATTTTCATATAGAACAATAAGGCATCCCAATGGTGCACACATTAGCATTACAAGAGTTATTATTATTACTATTATTATTATTAAAGATTAAATAAGTATCATGTTCTTTATTCTTTTATTAAATTTCATACATATCATAGTGTAAATATGCCTAGGGCCATCTTTTTTATACTTATTGGTTAGTTTAATGCAATATGCAACCTTTCAAAGCCTAAGCACACAAAGAAACCTTAATCTTTGCTAAAATTGACAATAATGCAGGAACATGGAATATATTCCAGAAAATGAAAATTATGAATTGCATAAGTTCAACATTCCAAACATATTTTAGAAAGCAGGATCATAAAAATACTTGAAAATTGTAATTAACAATCAAACAAGAGGATAAAAAAGTGTCAATACTGGCCTCTATGTTCTCAGCGATGTCGGCATTGCCAGTGAAACTCCCTGGACAGGCAAATCTTTCCACTGCTGTGTCACAGTTTTTATCTGAGTGTAGAATTGTACGCCGGCCTTGCCTGTCATTCAAAAGTACTTCTATGGGTTAGAGAAGGTGAAAAAAAAACACTGGTTTGAGTATATTCTGGCCCAAACTTTAATCTGAATGGATGGGTTTTAAATCACTCAAATTTGATTTGAGATGAGCACAATTCATACAACAACGACAACAACGCAATTCATACAACAACGACAACAACAAAGCCTTAATCCCACTACGTGGAGTCGGCTACATTAATCCTTTTTCTACCATTGTGTCCTATTTAGTGTCATATTTTCATTTAGTTCTAACAAATTAAGAACATTTTTTTTTATTCAAGAAGCCCAGCTCTTCCTAGGTCTACCTGTGTCCTTCTTAACATAATTCGAATATAGAACATATACTCTCCTGATCGGATCACTAGATGGTCGATGCTTAATGTGACCAAACCACCTAAGACTACTCTCACTAATTTTGTCGGTCCCAGAAGCTACACCAACCCCCAACCCTATCACGGCACATTTTGTCTCTAAGTGTAAAGCCACTCATCCACCTAATCATTCTCATCTCGGCAACACTTAACTTAGTATTATGCTTCTCTTTTAAATGTCAACATTCAGCGCCATAGAGCATTGCAGGTCTCACCACCGTCTTCTAAAATTTTCATTTCAATCTAAGCGGTATTTTTCTATCACACAAAAGGCCTGAAGCATTCCTCCATAATTCATAAATAATTAAATAATTCTTATGTTACAATTCATCCTAATTAAATTTTAATCAATATCCTTACCAAAGTTCAAGGAAGTAATTGAATTTACATTGAAATAAGTCTAATACATGAGTAATCAATTAAAATGTATATTGCACTGATTTGGGGGGAAAAAATACAATAAATTGGAAACCCATCCCAACAAAAAACTTAATCAGAATATGCTGTCCTGACTCTGATTACAAAGAAAAATGGTGTGGAAAATCAAATAATAAATCTGAGCGTACCATAGAAGTTAAGATCACCCGCAAAAGATGC
The DNA here is from genome assembly GCF_001263595.1 of Phalaenopsis equestris. Taxonomy (NCBI): domain Eukaryota; kingdom Viridiplantae; phylum Streptophyta; class Magnoliopsida; order Asparagales; family Orchidaceae; genus Phalaenopsis; species Phalaenopsis equestris. The sequence continues at coordinate 209,654 of NW_018165195.1, read as the reverse complement.
CTTAGAGCCGGTGAATGAGAAGAATGGGAGAGGAACTGGAATAGGCACGTTAATGCCAACCTAACCAGTTATAAAAGAAAAAGAAGTCAGATAAATTTCTCCAGAAACACAAGACATTTATAAATATAAAGTAAAAACTATCTTGGCCTCATGTCTTATTTTCATAAATTTCCGATTTTCTGAGGATTTGGCTGCACTGCTACAAGTACAATGCACTCAATATTCCAAAATTTCGGTGACCGATCCTTTTTTTCCACTTTCTTTTGATGGATTATTTAAAGTTTAGTAATAGTTGTTTAAAATTGGCAATTGGCAACTTAAACATACCTGACCAGCTTCAATATTATTCTGAAACTTCCTTGCAGCTATACCAGAAGAGGTAAAGATGGATGCTCCATTACCATACCTAGCCAAAAGAAAAAGGTAATTTGGACTTGTTAAGTGACAAAAATATAAATACTTGAAAACTGTCCTGGAAGAAGAAAAAAAATACTTGTTGTTGTTGACAACGCTGATAGCCTCTTCAAGACTTTCGGCCTGTCAAAGTTTATAAGAGGGCAGTGTCATATAAGTCTGAGTGCATTTGCAATTAATTTTATTTGCAAGGTTAAAAAATGCAGGTTATACACAGAGCAAGGTTATGGTGCCTATATGCAAAAGTCAGCAAAAAGGGTAATCATCATAGGTGCGTACCTGCATGCAGAGGAGAACTGGACCGAATATTTCCTCCTGTTAGATTCAGCAGATGATGACATTAAAACATGTGCAAGATTAAATGAATGCGTCATTCAACGGTGAAATGTTTGCAATTTACAAAAGAAGCTTTCAACATTTAGTTTCTATATCCTTTTGAACCTTTACAAGCAGATCTATTAACCACAGTAGAAAAAAGGTCGATGATCGTGGTGAGGACTGAGGCAATGAAAAGGATAATTATGATAAATGGTGGCAATGCCTGCCAGAACATCAATAACTATGATGAAAAATAGCTAAGGTAAAATGCTTGAATACCTTGTAACATTCCATGTCAGATGTGACATCAGCTAAGATTGTAGGTCCCACAAAGTTGCCTGCTTCATAACCAGGAACCTAGAGAACAGAGGATCACAGATAAAACGAATTAAGATTTTAAATATTTATGATTTTGTTTTATATTGAAATAGTAAGGATAGTAATAAAACTTCCAGCAAAATTCAAACAAAAAATAGAACATACACAAGTCACAGAAGTTTTCATGGTTAGGTCATTTATATCCAAAACTGCACAAGAATCAAATGCTCGACTAAACTTTAAAAGGGAAGTTTATTAAAAAAAAATTATACAAAGTTAGAGACAATTAGACACTTGGTCTATATCAATGAATGAAAAAGAGCATTGCCAACTACTATGTAGATGAGAACAAGTTGAGAAAAGGACATTATAACTTTCTTCCCTTCTCTCTTGCATCCATCCAAATGAGGAAAGAATATTACGTCCGGACGTCCCCACATCCGGATGGCCAACTGCCGAGCACCACGTCGCCCGCCGCCAATGTATATGGCGACATGGCACCCAAATGAACTCGCACTTGTCCGGACGTAAGTATTTGTATGTATTTTAATGAGATGTAAGAAAGATTTGTTCAATAACTTTTAAGCTTGATTTTGTGTTTTAAGACATATTCCTGAGTTTGATGCATTTGCATTAATATATGGGCGAACATTTTAGAAAATTTGTTATTGAAAGTCTTGGATACATTAAATACTTACTTTTCCATTATATGTCTCACACTTGAAATGTGCACAAGATCTTAAAAATTATAAATCTGCATGTGCCCCATCAAATTAAGTAGTGCATAAATTTCAAGGGTCATTCAAATAATTCTTCTTCTGATAAAAGTGCAAAATTCTTTTGGAAAGTTTAAGATTATTTTAAAATAAAAGAACCCTCATATATCAAAAGTCAAATCCAAGATAATTAAATTACGCATGCTCTCAATCGGGTTGACTTGTCTATGAAGCAAGGTTATAAGTCCTACTCCAAAAATCTAATCTTCATCCTCTTATGGAGTGGAGTTGATAGGTCTAATAATTTTAAAATAGATTTTTAAATCATAAGATAAGAATTTGCAAGTTCAAATCACTTAATTCGACCCTCCTCCTTAATAGGACTGAAGTTGGCATATATACTAAAAAGCTTAAAAAACCAAACTCAAATGAACTTAAAATTTAAAATGTTTAAATATTCAAAATCCTCAATGATATCAGAGTTAATAAAATATTTAATATTGAAATTAAACTAAAAGCACAATGAAAAGAAAATATTATTGTTGAAATTCAAAAGGGATTACAAACAAAAGCAGTTTAAATAGAAAAAAGACAAACACAAAAGACTACCTAGGACAAGGAACTAGGGTGGTGGATTGTGTGTCAAGGCAGGGGAAACAGAGAGTAGTAGGTGGTAGAGAAGTTTACGACAGTGAGGGGAAGGTGGTTTGGCTGCTAGCAACGACCAAGATACAATGGAGTATGTAGCGGCAAGCGAAAACTATGATGGTGGCGGCTAGAAAACAAGGGTGCGGCCTATGGAGGCCGAAGCCACCTAGGAGTAGGAATAAGTGGTAAAAAGGTGGGCGCGCAGGGAGGGCAACAACAAGTAAATGAGGGGGAAAGGGGAGAAAAAATGTGGAGATAATCACAAACTTGAAACAAGATACAGTCAGAGCACCGACAGCAAAAAAGCTGAAGCAAAAACTGAGCTAAAAACCCAAAAAATAACATATAAATATTGTAATGGTGGGGCCCCTTAGTTGAGCGGCAATTTCCCGTGAAGAAGTGATCATATTGTGGATGAACCGGTTTATGCTAAACAAACCCCAGTTCGACAACTGGGGTTCCCACATCCTACTCCAATGCAGAAGACGCGCCAGCAATGTGCAGGAGATGCACTCGCATCACTCTTCCAGTTTTGTGGAGCTTCAAACTCATCTCACTGTCAAAGCTTATGGTCCATGTAGCACGGACTCAATCTGCTATGTTAAGAGTAGTGAAGCCCTGTAATCTCACTGGGTTGAGGCGTCTTCGACTATAGTCCGAGAAGTACATGGATATCACTAACAACTACATTGTCCCCCAAAGCACCTGAGGAGTTTTCCACACTTGCGAGCAAACATCCCTACTGTTCCACCCATCTGGGAGTACATTGCTGAGCTGAACTGGGATTCCGAGTCAAAGTGTATTTTGCTGAATTCTCCAAGAATAGCCCAAGGTAGATATAACATGTTTTTGAGGTGAGAATAATTTGAATCATTTTGAGTAGTGGCAGTCAAAGTGATAGGCAAGCAAACAGGATGTCCTGAAACTCTCTCTGTACTGACTGACATGTGTCTGCTACAGGCTCTTCTCTCTCGTGGTCCTCAATCATCCCCAAGAACGATCCTCCCAATGCTTCTTTGTTTGCAAGGGTACCTCTAATCTTAGACTTCGTAGAAGGTAGAAATGCTATGTGCTCACCATCTTTGGTGAATGAGTAGGTGGTCATGTACCCATCAAGTTGAGCCTTGTGATCATACTGCAACAGTTTACCCAACAAATTATGGTAGGTATTCATGGGCATCACATCACATCAAACAGGATCTTGTAGCTTGCTCCCAATAGAAAACTCCACGAGATATCTCCTGCCAATATTGATCATGTTCTCCTTTTTCAACCACATCAGGAAATATGGATGGAGATGTCTCTGAGCAGTAATGCTCAACTTGTCCACCATCAGAGTGAATGTCGCATTCTTGTCGCTATCTCCATCGATTATGATGCTATATACATTTTCTTTCACGGCGCAACGAGTGTAGAATATATTATGGCAAAACTAATGTTGCTCCTTCAGGGTTTCAATTTGAAGAACTCGTTGAACCACCAACATGTCTCCATTATATGGTGAGCTAGTACTCCTCACCATTTTCTTCAGTTGTTTTCTCTTCGCTAACTTCCTCTACTACACCCTACTCGGTAAAGGACACAACCCAACTCGTTGGGCAGCTGGAGGTGATATGCCCAAATATATGGCATCTGAGCATTTTATAGCTTAAAACTATAGTGGGCGTGCTACTCTTCTCAGGTTTCTTCTCACTCTAACTGGTTTCATCCTTATCATGACCAATCTTCTCAACTGCCTGAGACGTGCTTTTGTTGACATCTCCAACTACGAGTGGTCATTTGAATGTTGCTGATTGTCTGCTTTGTTTTGATTATCTCTCCATCTTCATTGCAAAGATCTGAACATCTCCTAGTGACCAATAGGGTTGCAATTGCACATGTTATTGATGGATGGCTTCAGACCTTCCATATATCGAACTATCATATGTTCCTCTGGCTTGACCAATTCAAATTTTACATTACATTGGTCAAATCATATTGTGAACTCCTCCAGTGATAGGTCTCACTGTTGTAGGTGATGGAGTCTCAGAAATATATCCTGATGGTAGTGAGGAGGTAAGTACTTCCTTTACATCTCCTTTCTCATCTTTTCCTATCAAGTAACATTGTCACTCATCTCCTGTCTCTGCAAGTTTTCCTGCCACAAGGAAGTACTCTTTTTCAATTTAATGGATGTGAGTTTTACCTTCTTGTCTTCTGACACTTCTTTGTACTCAAAGATTCTCTCGACCGACTGCAACCATTCGATAAAATTACCTGGATCAATCCCTACATCAAACTCCGATAGATCCACTTTTACTCTGAAATCTATATATTCACCATAAGTCGTCTCCTCTCTCGATCTTCTCTGACAATGAATTCAAAAGCGTTGTGGTCTATCCTCCTAACCCTTTTCATCAGTTGTTTCCTTGTCGCTAACTTCCTCTATTGCACCCAGCTCTGTAAAGGACACAATCGACTCGTTGAGGAGTTGGATTTGATATGCCCAAATCAATGGCAGCTAAATCATTTTATAACTAAAACTATATTGGGCATGCTACTCTTCTCGGGCTTCTCAACTCCCTAAGACGTGCTTTTGCTGACGCCTCCAACTACAGGCGGCCGTCTAAATGGTGGCGATTGTTTACTTTGTTTCAACTGTCTCTCCACTATCAATGTTAAGGTTTGGACATCTCCCAGAGACCAATATGGTTGCAATTGCAAAATGTTATTGATAGTTGGCTTCAAACCTCCCATGTATCGAGCTATCGTATTTTCCTCTAGCTCGACCAATTCACATTCTATTTGAAGCTAGTTAAATTGTATCATTAACTCCTCCACTGATAAGTCTCTTTGTTGTAGGTGATCAAGCCTCAGAAATATATCCAGACGGTAGTGATGAGGTATTTCCTCTACATCTCCTTCCTCATCTTCTCCCATCTGGTAATATTGTCACTTCTCTCCAGTATGTGCAAGTTTTCCCACCACAAGAAATTACTCTTTTTCAAATTAATGGGTGTGTGTTTCACCCTCTTGTCTTCTAGTACTTCTTTGTACTCAAAGATTCCCTCGACTGACTGCAATCATTCAATGAAATCATCTGGATCCATCCCTCTATCGAACTCTAGTAATCCACTTTTACCCTGAAATCTATATATTCTCCATGTCACCTCCTCTCTCGATCTCTTCTAATAGTGAATATCAAAGCGTTGTGATATGTCCTTCTCATCACTAAAGTCCTCCCTATGGAAGGGATTCAAATTCTCTTCCCTTCCTTTGCCTCAACTCTTCATGTCATGGTTGAGGGTAATTTCCCCTGGGTCTCGTCACCAATCTCTGGTGGGACTCTAGTAAAGTGAGCAGATCTTTCATTATATATCTTCTCGAGTAGGTTCCGACATATTTCTTCTTGGTGGCATTGTTAAGTTTGTGGGAGTGAAAGAGGTTATTTGAGGATGGGAAAAAAAAATTTTGGGGTGGAGGTAAGTAGGGATGTTATAAACCCTTGGATAGGACTGGGACTAGGCCAGCTCTAATACCAAATGATACTAAAGTTAAAGCAAAAACATAATTGAAAAAAAGTATTATTGCTGAAATTTAAAGGGGATTTCAAACAAAGACACTTGAAATAGGAAAACAATAACAAACACAAAAGACTCCCTAAGGTGAGGAAGGAAGGTGGTGGTTTGTGTGTTGAGGAAGCGGAAACTGAAAGTGGTAGGTGGTAGAAAGGTATACGGAAGCGAGTGGAAGGTGGTTGGCGGTTGGACAACAACCATGAGCCTATGGATCGTGCGGCAACAAGCAGGAACTGCGATGGGGCAGCTGGATATCAAGGGTGTGATGTAGGGAGGCGACAACAACCTAGGATGAGTAGGGAGAAGCGATAGGAGCAAGGCGGAGGCACAGGGAGGGCGGAAGCCATTGAAGGGGAAAAGGGAAGGAAAAATGTGGAGGTAATCATCACCTTGAAGCATGATACAGTCGCAGTACCACCTATTCTTGGATACAACCCGAATAAGAAAAAGACACAAACAACAGAAATGTTGAAACAAAAACTGACCTAAAACCCAAAAAATAACATATAAATGCTACTATGATAGCTAATGGTGGGGCCCCCTCAGTTGAACGACAATTCTCTGTGAAGGGGTAATTGTGTGATCCTGATCCCCTCGGGATGAACCGGTTTACATGAAACAGTGCCCAGTTAGTTGGTTGGGCTTGTCGCATCCCGTGCAAGAGACACACCCATGCCATGTGGGAGACATGTTTGCGTCAATATTTCAACCAAAGGGGTAAATTTTCAAGATCAAGATTTTCAAAATAACCAAACAAAATATTCATGTAAAATTAAATCATTTAACAATTTAATGCAAGCCGCATCCACCCTTCGCAATATTTTGTCAAGACTGACAAATGTTTGATTGACTTCAACTCACAGAAGAGTTAATTTTACACCGGGTGTATCATTATGTTTACACTCAAAGTAGTTTCATGCCAGTAATGATATGACTCGAGTCCTCTGATCACGTGGATTGGCCGAAAGTCTCCACAATATAGAGATTACGACCAAAGCTCTCTAACTGAATGATTGACTCCAAATGGCAACATTATATTGCGTTCATGACTGCAGCCCGTATTTTCCCTAATAACTTCACGTTTTTTGAGTTGTGAATCATAAGAATACATATGATTGGTACAAAATCTTTTATTAGCTAAGTTCGAGATTAAATGTGTTGCCTTAGACAAATATTCACCCCATATCTATAAGGATCTTTTGGACGACACAACTCATAGTTGCTGACAAGAATCCTTCAGTCGAGTTGAGTAGGCTATTTCCTCTAACTAAGTAGGATCAGGGACCACGATGACCCGGGACGACGAAACCATGGGATCTTGATCGGATTAGACATTATTTCTCCCATCATCTACTTTAAGCTCTAAGTGATAAAATTTACAATTTAAAATGTAAGTTTGTTGCTACTATATGTTAAATATGTTGATTATTTAGTATTCAATGACTAACCTTAATCGAAAGTGCTCTCCTGTGATCTTGAGGGGTAATTAATTATTGGAGCTTGCACCTATGAGAACCTCGAACCCCAAATAAAAAAGTCTTATCTCAAAATGAGGGTGAAATCTCTAGATAATGTCTTATCTACAATCTAGTCTGTCTTATAAAATTTCGACCCTCAAAGCTTTCTCAACACAACAAAATAGTCTAGGGCATCAGAATTTTTGGAGCCCACACATAGCCCCCCCCCCTATATTTACTTTTGACTCTGGGATGCAAAGTTCATCTCTCACAAAGTTCTATTTGTAGTGAAAACAAAGAAACCAAGAACTAATTTCCAGATCCCTCAAAAGTCAATAATATAATATTTTCAAGATCTTTAAATTAATAAAGGGTTTCCAAAACAAAAGAGTAGAAGTAAAACTTCGACTTAAAAACACTTTTTATGGTAATTCTACGAACATCTAGTCAGAAACAAATCTTACCACAATGTTTCTCCCATCAAGCACTGCCCTGGCACCACTTTCAATTCCACCTTGGATCAATCTGCAAATTCGATCCTTTGCCTGTTTATAAAAAGCAATCAAAGGGCACAGGGAATATCCAATGCATGTCAACGATGAGTATCAAACACAGGAAAATCCCCAACAAATTTCATTGAAATGAAAGAATAGAATTTGATGCACATCAAAAGTTGAGACTTGAGATATATATAAACACGGGAAAATCCACAAGCTAAATACAGTATATATTTATAAAATGATACTATTTAGGCAAATATATCGTTAAAATCACCTGTCTGCTGATGACAGGACCAAGGTCTGTACCAGCCTCCAGCCCAGCATTTACTTTCAATGCTTTGGCACGTTTAATCAGTTCATCCTCCCTGAATAGGGCCAAAAAAATAATGAAACACCATCCGAAATGCTTCTAAATTAAGTTTGAGCAACCACTTTTGTCAAAATTTTTTTAATGAAAATCCAAAAAAACTCAACAACCAAACTATAGTACCATGGTCTTGATCCCCCAACAAATACAATGGTACTGAGCGCCATGCACCTTTGTCCGGCAGCTCCAAAACCAGCAGCAATTAAAGAATTTAATGTTGCATCGATGCTAGCATCAGGCAAGACAACGGCATGGTTCTTCGCACCCATATTTGACTGAGAAAGGGAATCATTCTTTAGATAACTCTAATACTTAAGTGAAAGAAATCTAATTACCAATAGTTAAAAATAGTTAAGAAATCAAATATGGAAAGATATAACATAAATTCTCATAGACAGGTTTACCTGAACACGTTTCCCCTTAGCAGCTGCTCTGGCATAGATGTGCATCCCAGCCTAGACAGAGACAGCAGTCTAACATAAATTAAAACCCATGGTGTGGCAAACATCACCACCTTTTGAAAACTTAGACAAGAATAGAAAGTTTTTAAATTACATTTTTATCTGGACAATATCTACTTCTAACAATTAGTCATAGGATGCAGTCTTAAATTCCACTTCTACTTATACAGTAACAGCTGAGGTAATGTAAAACCATATGCTTCTTCAAACTTTAAAATATCTACGGCCACAGCCATGAAACTTCATAATCCTTAACACAGACTATGCTTGATTACCATGAAACTAATAGCATTTCATAACAAAGTACAATGCCAAGATTCAAGTCCCAGCAATGATTGAACAGTAATAACCTTTCTGGGATCAAGCTCTCCCTCATGTACCTCAGAAGACACTACAAATGTTAAATTCAAAGCACGATATATTTGAAGAAAAGTAACACCTCTTTTTCAAACCAGTTAATATTTATGGCCCAAGACTTTTGCCAGTACTGGTTTAGACTCCCTTAACAGATGGAAAGGAAAACGTAATGCTGTGAGACTAAATAGGCATGTCAGAGAACGGAAATACAACTAAATGGGCATGTCAGAGAACGGAAATACAAATCTATACAGTGAAATACACAAGTTGCATCAGAACCGCAGGAACGCGGGTATTCCCTACTTCTTGTAACACGTGACATGCAAAAGCACAGCAAACAAGAAGTCCAAGTTCTGATAAAACAACAAAAATTAAAAACCATGCTCAAAAAGTGCTAGCTTTGCTTACTGTGTTTGAACCAACAAAAGATATAGCCCTGATATCATCATCATCGCATATGTTGTTAACAATGTCCTGCCAAATTCAACAAAAGATATATCCCGCAACAGCATGTTAATTAATGTACAAATAAAACAGAGCAAAATAAGTAAAATAATAATCAGGGCCCCTAAATTTTTTTTGATTTATATATGCCATATATCCTATAAAAAAACACAGGTTAATTCATCCATAAAAGTAAAGAGAAAAAATGCATCAACACTGGCAGATCAAAGAACTAACAGGACCAAGAAAGCGATTATAATATTAATCTATAAGTATATGAAGATATCCATCATTGTGACACCTGCTGAAATTAGCGCCAAAGACCTTTAGGATAGAAAACAAAAACAAACAAGCATTTTATTTGAGACAGCATAAATTGGTGTGTGTGTGTGGGCGCGCCCATATACTTAAATAATGATATAGTGAGCTATATTAAATCTCAAAGGACAATGTAAAAGTCATGCAGACGCCCTAATATCCTCCCAATGCATCAATTGTTACTTCACACTTACATGTGTACCATGAACAATATTCAATACTCCATCAGGTAAGCCAGCCTCCAGTGCTAACTCTGCCAATATCATTGCAGCACCTAAAGAAAAGTCAACAATATTCATCTATTAAAGGATTTGGTATATCTAGTTTAGCTAGTATTGTACTTCTATGTGAAAGTGCAAGCCACTTTGCAAAAGCCTAAAAATTGATTATGACGTGCTTAAGCTTAATAATACTGATTGGCCCATATTAGAGACAATAAAAGCAAAAAATATTTATTAATTAAAGGATTTGATATATCTAGTTCAGCAAGTATAGTACTTCTATTTGAAAGTGCGAGGCCACTTTGCAAAAGCCTGAGAACTTGATTATGATACGCGCTTAAGTTTCATAATACTGATTAACCAATATTAGAGACAAGAAAATTACAAAATCATCTCCAATATCAGTAACAAGAAAACACTCTTAGAACCAAAACAAGAAAAAAATACATGGGCATGCTTGTTGCAATTTGATCCTTTTCCATCAAAAGTACTTTGCATAAAGTTACAAAAAGATCCTTCTCTACTGCAACTGTTATAATAGTACTGTCATTTCATTCTACTATTTGTTTTTTTTTCTTTTCTTTAAGGTGGAGAGGTCCATACCAACCTTTTTGACAGGAAATTATTTTTTAATGAAAAAGCTACCTTAGAATTGAAAAAAAGGGGGCAAGTTGGAATTGAAAGAGATAGTATCACCGGTTTACTTACGTATGAAGGAATATAAAATTTAACAAAAGCCTGTTACAACATTTTCAAAACTGCAGAGTACGAAATTTTCAAAGGAGCAGAACAATTGACATGTAAGAACTTGAGACAATTTACAATTTGCCAAATTCACATATTAACATGGCATTGCACCATCATCTGCTACAATTTAGAACATTTCTATGTTTGTGTCCCCCAAATATTATCATCCTATTTGTATTAAAGAATAAAATGGAAATTTATGTCAGGAAGATATTCTGAATTAAAAGGTTACCATAGAATTGAGAAGGAAAGGAGGAACATTTTGGAAATAAAAGGGCTAACATCACCAGTTTATTCAAATATAAAGGAATATCACATGCAAGGGAACCTGTTAAAGCATTTTGAAAAATGTTGGACAAAAAATTTCTGAGCACCAAGATACTACAGACATGAAAAAAGCCAGAGGGACAATTCACCATTTGCTAAATTCACATACTAAAATGGCATTGCAACATCACCTGTACCAATTCTGAAAATATTCAAACTAGCCATGCCGCAGTATTGCTATCCTACTGATATTAAAGAATACAATATAAATTTATGTCACTCAAAGTAAAGTCGGCTGGATACTTAAGTTGCATGGGTAATGTTTGTTCAACTCTAACCATGTTTTAAAGTTAAAACCGAAGAGACCTAGATGCCTAGCATCTAATAAAAAGCATGAAGATTAAAAATTTCCACGGTTGGACAATTTAATGATGTTAATTATGTGCATGTCAGCATTTGCATCTGCTAGTATAGTTTCAGTTGAGAACCAAAGACGCTGAATTAACAGGTTGAAAACTATTAATCCTCATCCTGTAAAAAATCAGGATGCAGAACAAGTTAGTCAAGAAACTAATTGGGATGTCCGGATAAGATTTAATCCGAGAAGATCCACTAATCTTACACGGGTATCTTATCCTTCTTCAAATCATTCTCAAAATGATTCAGATGAATTTTCAACAATAAATCAACGAATAGATAAAATATATATATTGAGTAATAATCTATTACACCCAAATAGGGCGGAAAACTTATCTCAGCAATCAAAGACAAGTTTTAATTTTAATAATGACTGACTTAAAATAATTCGCTCAAAAACAAATACTACAAACTTTAATCAATTATTAGCTACAACCAAAATATGAATCGTTCAGAAACTGATATTGAAGTTGTACTACGGAAGATGATAGAACAAAATTTTTTTTAATTTATTTTAAAGAAAATGAAAATAGATTCTATGAAGAGAAAGATTTTTTTTTCATTTTTAACATGGTTTAGTAATGAAATAACCAAAAATTAAAACATGAATTAGACATGTTAACCAGAAAATGAAATATTAATTCTGAAGAAATAGTAGAATTTATTTATCCACCAATTGTTTCCAGAGTATTAGACTTAGATAATAGGAACCCAAATTTTGGGTTAAATATTTTTGGATAAACTCTAAAAACTAATGCTACCAAAGATTTTATTAGTATAATTAAACAATTAAATTTTACAAGTACTAATCTATCTTTTGACCTTAAATCACTGAATGAAATTAGAAAATAAAATAGACCAACTTATTTTCTCTTTAAAAACTCAAAACAAAAAAGAAAATAAGTTCAGCAATTATTTCTTCAGCTCCTACTATAAAACAACCTCATAATCCTAACTTCCACTTATGACCATTTGTTCATGATTTTGAAGAATTAATTAAGAACATAAAATGTACTAAAATTTTGACCTTAAATAAAGATGATTAATTAAGTGATGAATCAGAAAATTCTGATAATGATAAACTTAAACAAATTAAAATTGAAAACATTGAAGACCAATTCTAAGATAATAATTCAGAATTAGAATAATTTAAACTACATTAATTAAAGGACAATAAAGCCTTAACTTCATATCAAACTTGACAGAAGGGTCGATACTACTATCTTCAACCTATCTCTGCAGATATTTTATATGAAGAAGATAATAATAAATATCAAAATGATTATAATCTATCAAATATTTATGAATGAGATATAAACGGTATGACTTATCGTCATATAAAATATTACAATGAATGATGATTATGTCTCTGCCGCTCAGACTCATTATGATCGAGCACATCAAATTGTAACCCAATTAACTTGTGGGTTTATTGGCTTTCTGAAAGGCTAGTAAGATAATTATTTAACTTGGGAACAATGAGAAGAATTTTTAAGTCCCGTAATGATAAGAAATTATAATCAAGAAAATAAACATGTTGTTTATAAATTAATCATTAATATTTTACAGGAATAGTATCTGATAATGGAGAGCAACTTCGTTCTCTTCTATAAAAATTAAGATAGCCAACTTTGACACATTTTTTATGAAATAAAGATGTATTTTTAATTAAAGTGATGTCTCTATCAGATGCGAATAGTAAGTACTGAAAACAAAAATTTATTAAATGTTTACCCAATCTTTTTGTCAATAAGATTAAAAAGACAATGACAAGATATTACTATCAAACATATTTTACATAAATATTTGACATATGGACAACTAATCAAAATGTGTGTACAAGAAGACTTAGGCTTATGTAAAGATCACAAATTGAGATATCAGATTAAAAAGAAAAGGTTAACAGAAAGAAAACGATTATGAGCTTTCTGTGAACAATTTGCTTATGATATTCCTAAAATTTCAAAAGAAAAAAAATCTTTTCATAAAAAAATATCATAAACAACACTCTGAAAGATATTATTCAGATAAAATGTCTAAGAATTCTCATAAGAAAAATAAAAATTAAAAAAATTAAATGCTACAAATGTGACAAAACAAGTCACAATATAAATAAATGCATAGTAAAAAAAAGTGAGTTTAATATTGATGAAAATATTAGGTGATCTATTTTCAAAATCATTTTAAATTTATCCTCTAAAACTTCTGACAATTAAGATAGTGCTGATGAAATTGATAAAAATTCTTCATATTGTCGGAATTTTATAAAAATCATTGCACAACAAAATCTGAGTGCAAATGTAATAATGAAAGTTATTACAAATCTATAGATAAAATGAACAATTTATTTATTTTATCTTCTTTAACGAGAGAAGAAATACTTTGAATTGCAAACTAAACTGAAGATAAAAAAATCGTAATAAAATGTTAAAAATAGTTATTGTAGCTAAAGAAGAATCATCCTTTTCAAATATTGATTTTTTCGGATACTATATGAAGGAAAATTTAAATAAAGCTTTAATTTTAGATACTGAAAATAGACATACAACGATAATGATTTAAAAAGTGAAGTTAATATTTTAAAATCTGAAATAAATATTTTTTTAAAGAATAAAAAAAATACTAGACTATTAAATCTAGAATTACACAATATTATACCTGCTAAAATACCAATAGAAAAATAAAATGATCAAGAACAATCTTTTTATATTCTTTAAGAAAAAACTATTATGCATAAATGATTTATAACTATTATTTTAAATATAAATACAAAATATACTTTATCCCGTCTCACTGCCCTCGTTGATAGTGGTACATATATGAATTGTATTGAGGATGGAATATTTTGAAAAAATCATGTAGCAGTTAACTTCTGCTTCAGGAAAATAAAATGGAAGTAAATTATAAAATTTTCACAGCTAATATTTGTAAAAATGATGATTGCATTAATATTCATAGTCTACTAGTTAAAAATTTAACACAATACATTGTTTTGGGAATTTTGTTCCTCTACAAAATAATGTCAATTAATAAAATTGATAATACTGGAATCTATTCCAATAAGTTTGGCAAACCAATTATCTTTGAATTTATTATTAATTCTACAGAAATTATTTTAAATCAAATAGATAAATTTAAAAGAAAATCAGGTAAAAAAGACTTGTAATTATTTAACTGATTTTCTCACTCGTCAATTTTTGCAGGCCGAAAGACAAAGAGGGGTTACCCCTCACCCGTGCATTAAAGTGACACCCCAACGGGGTGGCTCCTCCTTTCACGGGGGAAGAGGCAATAGTCAACCTAAAGTGACACCATGAAAATCTATTAATTTACAACAATATCTTTATGGAAACCCAATGGCATCCAGCTCTACATCGGGAGTTAAATCTCTTCAATCTCCTGACTTACAAATTCAAGAGGTCATTGAATTTGTGCTAAAAAACTTCTAAATAAAAAATTCTTGAAATCAATTTAGAAGATTATGAAATTTATGATCTTTGAAAATCTAAGAAAAATATATGGGTACAAATGTCTGCACTCAATATATTCTTGATCGTAAATCTTACGAGGCAATCCCCGCTTCATTAAACTGTTTTAAAATTCAACACAATCATAATGAACCCAATAAATTTATTGCATATAGTTAAGCGATAATTAATCGCATACTACATCATAAGAATAACTCCTTTCCAAATCAAAAGATTTGAATTTGTTCATCATCTATCTCATCAGAAAAAATTAATTTATTTCAATTACTGAACTTATATTCAAGCAATGAATCATGTTTTTTTTAATTATCAATCCAAGGCACAAACATTCTTGGCTCTTCATTTTAATGTCAGAAATCCTCAATAAGGATATACCAAATTGGTTTATAGCATAGTGAGACAAATTCGGTGCCATCAACGAATATTTTTTGAAGAAATTACTAATTTTTACCCAACTTTGGTTGAATCTTCTCTGCATCTCACCAAAATAAAAAATAATTTTTTGGCAGAAGGTATATGCGAATTACTTTTCTTTTACCAGACCTAAATAACCTGAATTTTCGCTTGGAATTTATGTCATCAACAAGACAGTATCAATAATAAATGTTTATGAATAATATTTTTCATCAAATTGTGATATACAATTATTGTCGGTGACGAAATAATCCAGATTAATAATGTCATCATATCCAATCTTCTCAAAATTTAAGAAACAAAATCCAGAAGGATTTTCTTTAAAAGAAATTTATGAAAATGAAATGAAATATCCTCGAGAATCTCCGAAGCAAATCAAGCAGCGAATGCAAATGTTCTATAAGAAAAAAATGAAAGAATTATTTGAATAAGAGGAAAGTATGCTAATATCTCAGACGACGAAGAAAACTAGGAACAAATGGTAACCTACATCGACTCAAATTAATAGCATCAAAATGAAAGCTACTTAAAGTGGACTCTAATAAGTTCACTGTACATAAACATTATGGACAATAATTTTGGTGGTTGAAATAATATCGGTTGTTGGAATAGTTGTTGTAATAATACTGGTTTGAGTAATAGTATTTGTAATTGTTCTTACTTTATGTGATGTCAAATAAATTTGTTATCTTTTATTAAGTTGTATTATATTAGTTTAAAAATTCAATCTTAGCTATAAATAAGGACTTTATTTTCTGTTAATGTGTGAAAGTTTTTAGAATCTTCTCATTGTAAAATAGAAGTGTTCGTCTGGTGTTTCTCGCAAGCTTGGAGTCCTGTAAGTTCTTATGTTATTAATATATTTCTGTTTTTCATATCCTGATCTTGAATTAAAAAAGTAACCAGATAAACATCTAGAACTCTTTTTCACTAAATAAGTCTAATAGGGTAATCCAATAACAGCTGGATGAAAACATTATTGTTCCACTAAGTTTTTAATTAAAAATGAGCCGAGTCAACAAGAATCAGGCAAAAACATGTCCATCCTGGACATTAAAACGCCCACAAACAAGGATGGCTCGTGGATTAAGCTTAGTTAGAGCAATAGTATAATCAGATCAGAATGTCAAACTCAGTATAATCTGCATGTCAGTCAAGAATATTAAATTGCAGAACAACACCCGACTTTACGATGCAAGATATACCTATCCTGACAACGTTAGATTATCATATTAAATTACTTACAGAAAAATAGTTCTAGAAAAGATTTAGCCACCATGACTCTTTACCGACTCAAACCGGGATATCAACAAAAATAAATATATTAATAACAGGAGATCATACAAGCCTCCAAGCTTGCAAGGAATAACAGGAGAACACTTCTATTTTACAATTAAAATACTATAAAAACTTTCACGCCTTAACAGAAAACAAAACCCTTATTTATAACTGAGGGCGGACTTCAAACTAATATAATACAACTTAATAAAAGATAACAGATTCATTTGATGTGATATAAAAAAAGAATAACTATAGACACTATTACATCAACCAGTATTATTACAACTATTATTTCAACAGTCGTTACTGTTTCAACCACCAGAATTATTGCCCATAATATTTATCTCAAGTGATCTCATTGGGGGTCCACTTTAAGCAACCTTCATTTTGATGTTATCAATTTGAGTCGAGATGGGTCATCATTCGTTCTCAATTTTTTTCGTCGTCTGATCTGTTATTGGTACTAGCATGTTTCCCTCTAATCCAAATAATTCTTTCATTTGTTTCTGATAGAAATCTTGCATTCGCTGCTTGATTTGCTCGGTAGATTGTCGTGAATATTTTTATTTCATTGTGTCATGAATTTCTTTTAAATATAATTTTTAAGATTTTATTTCTTGAATTTTGGAAATATTTGATGTGATGACATTATTAATCTAAATTATTTTGTTATCAATAATAATTGTAGATCATCATTTGCTGAAAAATATTCTCCATAAACATTTATTGTTGATATTGTATTATTGATGACATAAATTTCAAGCAAAAATCTAGGGTATTTGGGTCTGGTAAAAGAAGAGTAATTCACACATACCATATGCCAGAAAATCATTTTTTATTTTGGCGAGCTGCGGAAAAGATTCAACTCAGGCTGGGTAAAAATTAGTAATTGCTTCAGGGAGAATTTCGTTGATGACAACAAATTTGTCTCATCATGCTAGAAACTAATTTGATATCTCTTTATTGAGGATTTTTGACATTAAAACGAACAGTCAATAATACTTGTCTTGGATTGATTATTAAAAAAATATAATTCATTGCTTGAATAATAAGTCTAGTAATTGAAATAAAATAAATTTTTCTGCTAAGATAAAGGATGAACAAATTTAACATATTTGTTTTGGAAAGGAGTTAGACGTCAGTCCTCATGTCGTATGCAATTAATTATCGTTTTACTATATGCAATAGAATTATTGAGTTCATTATAATTGTGTTGAATTTCAATACAATATAATGAAATGAGGATTGCCTCATAAGATTCACGGGCAAGACTAACTTAAGCATAGGCATTTGTGCCCATAAATTTTTCTTAGATTTTACAAGGGTCGTGAATTTCATAATCTTCTAAATTAATTTCGAGAATTCTCTTTACATATTTTTTGCAAAAATTCGACAACCTCTTGAATTTATAAAACGGGAGATTGATGTCCCAATGTATAGGTGAATGTCATTGGGTTTCCAAATAGATATTGTTATAAATTAATAAATTTTTATGAGGTCACATTAGGTTGACCGCTACCTCTTCCCCCGCGAAAGGAAAAAGCACCTTGTTGAGGTGTCATTTTAATGCGCGGATAAAGAGCAATCCACCCCTCGTCTCTCTCTGCAAAAATTCACTAGTGAAAAAGTTAAGTAAAGAATTATAATAACTTCCAATATATTCAATATCAAAATTCAAAACAAGATAATTGAGTTTGCCAACAAGCAAAAATTTGTTTGAAGATAAGATTTTTGACATTCTTTTGCAGTATATATTTAATTGAATTACAATTAATTTGTAATAATTTTTTTTTGTTTAATAAATCATCTTGAATTATGGAGGTCTACATTGGAGTCTAAAGGTCTTCATTTGAGTAGAAAGTAGAACTAAAACTAAAACTAAATACATGGAATGTCATTTTAGTAGTAGTAGCTCTAGCTACAGAAGTGTAACTTTGGGTGATCAAATTATTAAAAGATGTGAACAATTTAAATATCTCAAGTTTGTTGTTCAAAGCAATGGTGATATAGATGGGGATGTTAATAGTAGAATTCGAGTTGGTTGGTTGAAGTGGAGGAGCATTTTGTGTGATAGAAAAGTATCGCTTAGACTGAAAGGAAAATTTTATAGGAGGGCAACGAGACCTGCAAAGCTCTATGGCGTTGAATGTTGGCCTTTAAAAGAGAAGCATGATACTAAGTTAAGTGTTGTCGAGATGAGAATGATTAGGTGGATGAGAGGTTTTACACTTAGAGACAATGCAAAATGAATATCTTCGTGATAAGGTTAGTGTAGCTCCAGTGACGAACAAAATTAGAGAGTCATCTTAAATGGTTTGGTCACATTAAACGTTGACCATTTGATGATCCAATTAGGAGAGTAGATGTTTTAGATTCGACTTATGCTAAGAAAAGCAGAGGTAGACCTAGGAGGGCTTGAGCTTATTGTATAAAAAATGATCTTAATTTATTAAAACTAAATGAAAATATGACACTAGATAGGATGCAATCGAGAAAAAGGATTCATGTAGCATACCCCAGTGGTGGGATTAAGGCCTTGTTGTTGTTGTTGTTGTTGTAATAAATCATTTTGAAATTTGATAATACATTTGACTATCGAAAATATTTCTTTATTGATAGTCGAATATTGTTCTAGAATGATATTTCACTTAGCAGATGTAAAGCGAACTAATTATTTAGTATTCAAAGTTTTTTACTTTAAGGCTCTGTCGTAGCCAAAATTAGAGACATATTTCTCCACTATTTTAGAAAGAGACGAATCTGTAATATGTAAACAAGATAACATTTTACTTTTTGCTCAATTAATTAGACAGGTTTAGCATGATTTTATGTACAAGAATTAAGTTATTATTTTTTAATTTATTATAAAAAATAATAGTATCTATAGCAAGGCCTTTATGATAATCCACTATATAAATGAGCTAACCTAGAAATCTCTGTAATTGACGGGGATCAGTAATTTCATCTGAAAATTTAGAAGTGAATTCTATATTTTTTTATGATAATCCGCTACATAATTGAGCTAACCCAGAAATCTCAGTCATTGACGGAGATCAGTAATTTCATCTGAAAATTTACAAGCGAATTATATGTTTTTTTATGATAATTCGCTACATAATTGAGCTAACCAAGAAATCTCTGTAATTGACGGAGATCAGTAATTTCATCTGAAAATTTAGAAGTGAATTTTATGTATTTTTCAATTAGAATAATTGTATTACAGACAATATTATTTTTCAAAAATCGTATTTCGATTTGAAATAATTTGATTTTTGACGTTGAAATTACCATACCATTATTTTTAACAAGTCATTGAAATGTCTGTAAATGTTTAAAATGTTCTTATATTGATTTAGAGAGAACAATAACATCATCAATGTAAACTAATATATAATCAAAAAATAGAGTAAAGATTTTATACATTTTTTTAAAATCCAAAAGGAAGATATTTTAATCTGATGGCGCAACATTCCATTCAGTGTCCAAACAAAACAGTGAAAGTCGTTTTATACATGCCAGACTCAATGATATGAACCTGCCAGCACCTAGATTTTAAATCAGATTTTGAAAAGACTAAAATTTTATCTAATCGATTAAGCAAATCACTTTTATTCGGTATGGGATACCAAATCCATTTCAATATTTCCTTTAAAGGTTTATAAATAATTACTAACTTGGTTTATTTATTCCCTTTTCTGCATTATTCATAACATAAAATGCAATACAGATCCAAGGTGAGCTGGATTTTCTAATTAAATTTTTATCAAAAAGTTTATTAATTTCTTATTTACAAATTAATTTATAAACTGCGTTACTATTTTCTTGATTAGGATTTTTCTATTATTGTGTGACTTAAAAATTCTTCTAGTTGTTCCTGGGTTAAATAATTATCGAATCAGCCTTTTAGAAGGCTAGTAAACCCACAAGTTAACTGGGTTATATTTGATGTGTTTGATTATTATGACTGAGCGATAGAGACATAAATCATCATTCGTTGTAATACAATTTATATCTGACGATCAGTCATATCATCTATATTTCATTCATAAATATTTGATGGATTATAATCATTTTGATATTTATTATCTTCTTCATATAAAACATCTGAACAGGTAGGTCAAGAATAGTAGTATCGACCCGTCTGCCGAGTTTGATATGAAGTTAAGACTATTGTCTTTTTAACTTATATAGCTTAAATAATTATAATTCTGAATTATTATCTTAAAATTGATCTTCAATGTTTTCAATTTTAATTTGTTTAAGTTTATCATTATCAGAATTTTCTGATTGATCAGTTATATGAACATTTTTATTTAAGATCATAATTATAGTATCTTTTATATTTTTAATTAATTCTTCAAAATCTTGAACAGATGATCCTAAGTGGAAGTTAGGATTGGGACGTGGTTGTATAGCATGAGCTGAATTTTGAGCTTTTAAAAATAAAATACGTTGATATATTTTATTTTCTAATTTCATTGAATGATTTGAGATCAAAGAAAGATTAGTATTTGTAAAACTTAATTGTTTAATTATACTAATAAATTTTTTTATAGCAGTAGTTTCTAGAATTTTTCTCAAAAGCATTTTACTCAAAATTTAGGTTTCTATTATCGAAGTCTAATAGTGTGGGAACAAATTGAGAATAAATAGATTCTACTATTTCTCTAGAATTAATCTTTCATTTTCTCGTTAACATGTTTAATTTATGTTCTATTTTTTTTGTTATTTGATTACTAAACCATTTTAAAAATAAAAGAAAATATTTCCCTTCATAGAATTTATTTTCATTTTCTTCAACATAAATTTCAGAATTTTTTCTTCTATCATCTTATGTAGCATAACTTTGATACCAATTTTTGAACGATTCGTATTTTAGTTGTAGATAATCATTGAAAAGAGCTTAAGATTATATCTTTTAGTTGATTCATTGATGATATGCCTTGGATAAAGTCTTACAACTGTTGAATTAATTGTGTCTTATTAGATACAAATGCTCTAATGACATTATTGGTTGACACAAATGTTATTGAAACCATATTGATAGTAAAATTTATTTCCAAAAATTCAGCTCCTTCCCTCCTAATACGCTTCTGTGATTTTATTCAAGGACCAATGAATAGGAGTGAAGATATTTATTACAATAAGTGAGAAATTAAAATAATATGGAAAATGCTTATAATATAGATGACTCAAAATTAATAAAATAATAAGTAAATGATACCCAGATGTAATATGTTTAAATATCATTGATCTATCATAAAAAAAATGAAAACATAGATATAGATATATTTTCTAAAATTAAAGCTGGATGTTTAAAAAAAAAGTGACTTAAAATGTTTTTGTGAAAAATGGATATCATGAAAATTGAAGGTACATTTATTGAACTATTATTATGCTAATAATTTTATACATACTTGAATATTGACCTATTAGAATTCATTGATATCTAAGTTAAGGACGACAAAAATAAGAATGTTAAGATAAATGTGTGATAAAGGTAGGAATGACTATAGATGATTATATTTGAGAAATTTTTTTTTGTTTGTCATAAACATAATTTTCACGAACTTTAAATTCACATATTTCAAACATTGAAGCTTTATTTTTTAAAGTAAAGACTTCATACATTTCTCACTCATATGGTTAAATTTGCAATGTCAAAGACCTGCATTAGCTTGTGTTGCAGTAACATCAATGAATTGTCATCTCATTGGTTAGGTAATGAGTGTCTTTAATATTACCTTGAACTATTACAATTGTTTCTTTGGTCACCTTCCATGAATCATCTGTGAAAGTAATCACGTACCCTGACTTTGACAACTGGTTCATCGAGATCAGATTTCTTTTCAAACCCGGAACACTTCTAACTTCACTGAGCTTCCAAAATGTTTCATTTAACAACTTGCTATCAACATTACTCTTTCATACAATACTACAAACCTTGCTATCTCTCAAATAAATATTTTTCTAAATCACTCTGAGTGTAATCTTTAAACATCTCTTTGTTGGGACATGCATGAAAAGTGATATGTGAAACTACCATCTAAAATTCAATACTGACTAGGGATAAAATCAAGGAGTCACTTTCACTTTTCATCGAATCTTCAGTAAAGAAACACCCCCTTTGATACCACTTGTGGGATGAAAACCAAAGCTTCGATCGATATTTACAATCAAAACCATACTGCTAAAAAATGATCACACCGATTCTAGAAATTCAGAATAATAATATCAAATGGAAACGCACAATAAAGAAATACCATAAAAACACACAAAGATTTAATGTAAAAAACCCAATAACGGAAAAAAATCACAGAGACGCACCATACTGAAAATTTTCATTATGAAAAAATAAATGTGTAGAAATTTACACCACTCATAACTTCTCTACTTTGCCAAAACTTACAACAATTTTGCCCCTTCCTATCTTGATCGCACAAGGGAAATCACGCGCTAAAATCCAGCTCTCAACACATCACACCTTCTATGCACCGTTGAAAGAGAACCTAGACTGTCGCAAGAGAGATAATACTTCGTCGCTCTTAATCGAGGGCTTAAAATTGAAATGGGAGACAAACCGCACCTGTTGTTGGTGCATCGCTCCTCAGCATAATTAAGCCACCCACTCTGTTCCGAAGCCTAGAATTGAAGGAATCGCGACCTAGGTATGCCACTACTTAGAGTAAATATGTAGTCCGATTTAGCTATGTCCGATAATGGTGTGGCTATCTAGTCTTGTGACACAAAAGAACTAGAATCCATCAAATTGGAGTCGGATTGCTTCTTCCTCTGTTGCTACTGCTAGGTCCTTCCTGGTATAAATCCACATCTCACACAGCCTAACAAAAATACTTTAAAAATGAACAATTAAATGTTCTTTTTAACATATTTCACATTGTAATTACTGTGATCAGCATACAAGGAAAATTAAGAAAAAGAGAAAAGAATGAAACCTGGATCTTTCTCTGATGGCTTTAGAATGAAGGTATTACCACATGTAACAGCCATAGGGAACATCTGCAAGAACTGACTACATTAGAGACCAATACATCAAACCCCATAAACAAAATTCAAAGTTATTTCTATATTTGTCTCTGCAAAATGAGGAATCATAACCAGCTGGCAATTTTGGTAAACAATTCAGAAAGAAATTTTAGATACGCCAAACAGAAGATCAGGTTCAGTTATATCACACACTTGTAAAAGGCAAGAGACATTTAAGTAAAGAAGATTATATCAGAATTGAGGTAGGCATACCCACAAAGGAATCATTGCAGGAAAATTGAATGGGCAAATCCCTGCACAAACACCAAGAGGTTCCCTAATACTGTATGTATCAATGCCATTGGAAACATTTGAAACATATTCACCCATTTGAAGAGTAGCCATTCCACAGGCATGCTCCACCACCTCTGCATCATATCAATCATGATACTACTGATGCATCAATTATAATGATAAAACAATCCAAACCTCTACCAAAAATTTTCCAGCTCAAAAGGTTACAACTCAAATTTTTAAGGGGGAAAAAAACTAACCTAGACCACGAAAGACATCGCCCTGAGCATCACGCAAAGTCTTTCCCTGCTCCGTGGTAATATTCAAGGCAAGCTTATCCTGCAGAAAGCACGCACAAGATTCAAACTCATATCTAAAGATTCACATTAATTGGTTCAATTATAGCATCACGCAAGTAGCATTCCCAACCATATCCCTCCGGATGAGCTCTTGGAGCTTGAACATGACCCGCTGCCGCGCCGTGATAGGAGTATTCCTCCATTTTGGATAAGCATTCTTTGCAGCACGAACCGCAGCCCTGAACTCTTCATCCGTAGTCAGAGGAATCTTAGAAACAACCTCTTGCGTTGCCTGCGACCGCCAGACAAAGAAAAATTTTAAGAAAAATATTGAAAATCCGATAAAGAAAATGGCAAAAGTAATCATACCGGATTCACAACGTCTATGGATTCCACCGATCGCGATTCAACAAACTCTCCTCCGATGAGATTCCTAACTATTGGCTGACAACCAAAAAACAAAATTACTAATTCGGATTCCAAATAAAAAAAAATGCTCAGCTAAATCAATCGAGGAAAGAAATAGTTATCCTACCGGAGGATTTCGGTAGATCGGCTCCGCCGCCGTGGAGAGAAATCGAGCTGTGGCACATACAAAATAGGTTACGGAGGGTTTCAAAGAGAGAGAGATGGAAAAGGGGACGGGCGATGCATACCGCTCCGGCGAATTGAAAAGCGGAGCATACTCGACGGTGACAAATTGGAAGTGCGGCAGCGACGCGACGAGAGTGAGGCTTTGTGGTGCTGTCCGTCTGTCCGTGCCCGGAGAAAATATTAACTCAGCGACAGTTGCCTCCAATTAACGAAACGCACGTGGAATTCCGGATAAATAAAGGCTGCATCAATTTCGGGACAGCTTTCATAAAATCATTTTGTACTCGATGAATTCTCCACATATTAACCCAATTTCGGACTCATGCAGCTAGGTTTTTCAGAAGCAATATTTCTTTAGGTTTTTGTATTTAGTTTTGAAAACTTCTTCCATTATACATATATCTTAAATTTTATTATTTTTATATAATCTATTAATAAATATAAGTTATGACATATAAATAATTTTTTTTTATAACAAACTAATAATACACGAATAATATACCAATAACACATTAATAACACATAATAACACGTAATAACACATTAATGACATATAATAACACGCATAATAACACAATTATACACTTCTCTAGTCTGTGGTATAACACGTGGGGAAGTATGTGTTCTTATGTGTCATTATGTGTTATTAGTATGTTATTGGTGTATTATTAGTTTGTTGTTAGTGTGTTATAGAACAAAAATAATTTATTTAGAGGTCATAACTTATATTTATTAATAACTTATATAAGAATAATAAATTTTAGGACAGATGCATAATTGAGAAGTCCATCAAAACCAAACACAAACCCGAAGAAATATTTCTTCAAAAAACCCTAGTTGCATGCGGCCGGAGTAGCGAAATGTTTCTTCAGCTGGCAATAGAACAATAGTGACTCCATCGAGTGCGGAATAATTTTATGAAAGCAAGGAGAAATTGATTGGGTTGTGTTGCGGTCTGAGTCGCACGCGAAGTTCTATTTATTTCTCTATTTTCATCTGTGAGGCTGAGATTCCACGTGACTTCTGTTGATTAGACTCCGCAGGAAGCTGTCCCTGCAAAGTCCTAAGTTAATATTTTCTCATGTGCCCGACACAGACAAGAGAGATTGGTTGACGTGGCTTTGTGATTTATGTCTAATCAATCACACCAAGTTGTTGAGCGTAGGACAGAATGTGTGACAAATATGATAGTAGAGTTTTGATGGGGTTAATTTAATAGTGATTAAGTGTAGAAATGGTCGAGGTTTAGATTTGAAGTAGAATGAGTCAAAAAAGAGATTCAAAGTTAAATGGATGAACCATAATTTGACCCAAAATTGAACAGAGATTGAACTGAAGGATGAACCGGGTGACGTTATAAATATAAAACATTATTAAAAAATAAAATTTAAAATATGAACTTAATAAGATCGTAATATGTGCAGTATGAAATATAAATCATTTCTTAGCTTAAATAACTCATTTAAATGACTAACATTTTATTTTATATTAAAGGTCACTCAATCAATATGAATAAAAGTGCTTATAATTGAAACAACAATAAATCAACAAGGTTGATACACTATTAGTGCATGAAAACAAACAGTCAAGTATTATACTCTAAAAAATGTCTCTCAAGAAGCTCTAACAAAATAAAATAGAGATCAAAGTTCCAAATTATGTCTCAAAAAGCAAAAAAAAAAAAAAAAAAAAAAAAAAAAACCAAAATAAATTCGATATCAAGCATATTTATGGTGCTTCCTCGAATGTTGCATCTTCAAAAGTCGTGTTCCTAAAGTTTGTCTCCCCAAAAGCTTCTAAGTCCACGTGTTCAACTATCTCGTTTGCTATCAACAAATTTGCATGCATCCATAAATCAAATTTATAGAATTATAGTTTTCATCAAAATGAACAAATTAAATATAATTAAAAACTTATCATTTTTTTTTGTCTTTTTTTTTATTTGGCTCTTGAGAAATGGGAAATGCATCATAATTATAAATTTCATTTTCCAGATCATCATAAGTAAGTTTAGGAGTACATTCATCTTCAATAATCCAAAAATCTATAGCTTCAATGTTCATGTAATCCAATGAGTCATAATTTCTTTTTCTGGAGATCAACCTATACATTAATATCATAAATTATATTCACCGCTAAAAATAATAGAATACAAATAATATATATATATATATATATTAGTAAGCATGCTTATTCTTCAAATTAAGATTGTGTCGAACATATACTAAATCATTCAGTCTTTGATTGTTTAAATGATTTCTTTGATTTGTATGAATTTGCTGAAAAGCACTCAAGTTTCTTTCACATCCAGATGAAGAAGACGTTTGGCGAAGAACATGAATAGCAAACTTTTGTAAATTTGAAGCACTAGAACTAGACATCACCCACCAATCTTCTGTCAAATATTAATTATGATTAACTTTAAGAAGATGCATAATTAAAAATATATATCATCCAATGAAAATTTAGAAATAAATTTTGCTAATAACTATTAATATATGAGAACTTACCGGGTTGCATTTCTTTTGTAATAGAGCAATTTGTTTCCCAAAACTTTCTAATTTATCTCAAAAAAGCCTACCCTCATTCATCACAAATGCAAAATTTGCACAGACTTCCTTGTTTCTAATACTTTCAACTAAAGCTTGCATTACTTCTAGTTTTTCACAATAATTTGCAAAATCATATTACAATTGTATAATAAAAAAATATAATGTAGAGTAATTTCCTTAATGAAGTTGACTATCTCATCTCCTCTTATGGATGCATGTGTATGGCTTGTAAACCTTTTTACATTTTGTAATATGTTTTTTATTGTTATTTTGGATTTATACATTCCATCATAAACATACCCAAGTGATGGCTTCTCATTTGCATCAACTATTTGTAATAACTTTATAAGCGGTGCTGATATTTTTGACATAATTAGGCAACCATTCCAGAAATTGTTGTCCAACATAATAGAGCATGCAACTTTTCTTTTAGTTGATTTTGTCAATTTTGATTGCGTGTAATACTTGATGTAATTGTTGTGGATAAGTACTTGAAGATATTCCAAGATCTGCGCCCACTATTATTTTTAGAGAAATGAAGATTCGATTGAAACAGAGAATCGATTGATGTGAATTGAGAAGATATTCAATATTATGACCTGTCTGGATGAAAGAAGAGTGTCATTAGCTACATTTGTGTTTGATGGAGAAGCTGAAAGGTGGCGTGGGCAATGTCAGGACAAGCGCGTGACATACCCTATACGATGGTCAGTTGGGAAGAAGTCATGGAGCTATTTAGAGAGTGGTTTGAACCTCTATATACTCGAAGACAAATACATGACACGTTTATCAGATTGGTTAGGGAGAAAAAATAATCATATAATACAAAGCAAAATTCACTGCACTATCAACATATGTGCCACCGTTGCTCTCTATTGTAGAAGCAAAATGCTACAGATTCATTTCAGGATTAAAAAAATTTCAATCAAACAACCACTTGTGCCTTTGGGGATCAATTAATATTTAATATCAGTGGAATGAGCTAGAAGAGTAGAAATTCATTGTCAACTTACTTAGAAGTGTGAGAATATCACACACTAGAGGAAGAGTAGTGACGAAGGAGAATATTGTAAATCAATAAGAAAGATACAATGAAAAGACATTCAAGTTTAATTCGAGTAAATTTAGTAGAGGTATGACTCAAAGTAATGCAGTCACTTGTGCTAAATGTGGAAAATAACATAAAGGTAAATGTTTGATGGGCTCTAACACATGATATTTTTGTCGTCATTTTTATCTTATAACAAGATATTGTCTATTTCTGACCAAAAGAGCATGGAATATAAGAAATCAAGTGGAGCTCCTTCACATAAAACTATAAGTGGGTAGAAATGGATCAAATCTATAGCTTCAACTCCCACACAAGTTCAACCAGGACGATCTGTTCGACCTCAACTTTATTCCCTTACTCATAGTGAGCTTGAAGAACCTACTGTTGCTAATGGTGATAAGATCTGATGAGTTTGGCATTTTCTCAACATATTTTCCATGTGTTGGACTATTTTCTTGGTTTTTGTTGTTGAAGGGAGGATAGTTGAGCCTGATTGTATCAGGTCTTCACCTTACAACAATTTTTTTTTAATCTTGGTGAATGAACCCTAGTTCTTATCATAAAATTTATGGATAGTTTATGTTGACCTACTTGACGACTCATATTTTTTTTATAAATTTTAAGGATGAAATTTTTGTAGGCGGGAAAGGTTGTGAAATCCAATTTCAAATACACGAGAATCAAAGTGGAGTGAGGCAGCGAGGAGTTAGGAAATCGAAGAGGGGGGAAATGGATGAACTCACTCTATAAATAGTCGCAGTCGACTTACTAGTAGAGTGGAACAATGTGTACGAAGCAGACGAGGATGCTAATGGAGGAGGTGTTATCAAGTAGAGGTGTGACTGTAGGGCTTTTGTCCAGTCGAAAACGGATACATCAATTGGCCTAGACAATATACGAGTCTAGGGCTCGACGAAGGTGACAAAGCAGCAAGTGCGAAGGTTTAGCGAGGTGATGTGAGAAAGGGGATGCATGCAGGATAGCCAAAGCCTTAGTTGTTTGCATTTAGGAGTTTGATCAAAGGAAGACGACGTGCATGTTGGAAGGAGGCGGGTCCCGCATGTGGAGATGAGATAATTAGTTTTTTTGCATGGATTAGGGCTCGGTCGAGAGATTATAAAAGCACGTTTTAGTAACTTTAATTAAAATATTTTAAAAAAATTTCATACATATAATTTGAATTATATATATATATATATATATAAACTTAAATAATATAAATTGTAGTTTATTAAAATGATGAATTAATTAAATTTTAGACCCATGTTTATTGTAAGCTTAAATTTTAGAAGGGTCTTGGTTAAAACAAATTCAAGAACAAAGTAATCGTTATCCAAATGAGTACGCTTACTCTTAATATGACTTATAGTATTATTTTCTCTTCTCAATCACTTGCATTAATACTTATTGATATTTATAAAATTCTTGTATTAGCTTATCCATATTTATATAATCTTCTTTTTCTTAGTCATATATATATATATGTTATGCTCATTTTAGTAAGAAGTATAAAATGTTATTTAATGATTCTTATATATTATATTATATGTCATAATGATATATATACACTTGCATATGTATACTTGGCTATGATGAAATCACCTTTTTATGATACTAGCAGGGGAACACCAATATATCTGTGCACGTAAATGAAAAAATTTATTGATATTAAAGTTTCTTAATAAGTACAATTTCTAGACTGTGCTTATATGACGGTTGTATGGATATAAAATGATATAAATATGTTATTGGTATAATAAAACCCATTGAATAACACGAAAAATCATAAATAATCATATCAATTATTTTATAATGATTTATTAAGAGCTTAACTGACATGCATATTATTATTTTTTCATTGTATTACTATAATTTAGAAGTGCGAGTATTCACTGGCTTTAATTAGCTCTAAGTTTAGTATTTAATTTATTAAATGATAAGAAACGAAAGAAAACATGCTTACAAAAGAAGCAGACAACCTGTAATGTAGTAAATTTAATTGCACTATTTTTATTTGATTTCTTTAAAAACTCTTTCATTTGCGAATAATTAGTTATGAAAAATGAATGTAAAAAATTTAATTCCTGCCATAAGACCCTCTGTAGTTGCCTTGTTAACATATAATGACTAAGTGAGAGTTTAAAAGAGTTCAAACATTAGGCTTTAATCAGGTTCATTATTTACAAGTTTTAGATTAGGGATCTAGAGCACTACATAATAAACAAAAAAAAATAAAATAAAAAAGTTTAATGAAATATAAAAGGCCTATGGCTCATGTACAAACTCAAGCTAATAGGGGACCTGTGGTTCTTTTAGCATGGACCCATTGGTCTTATGGTTGTAGTAGGCCAATCTAGTTTGTTATATCTATTGGGTTCAATATGACATCCAAATTCTCATTCTAATAAAATAAGTATTTTATTTATGGATGTAAAAATAAATTTTATTGTTATAGAATGGTGAAAAAGGATAAGCTGGATGGTTGAATTATAAAAAGGAGAATTCAAATATGTGAATATATAAGAAATATGTGGTGTGTATCTAAATTTGCCTAAATTATCATATTCCTGAAGTCGTGTTACAGTGGCTCCGGACGTAGAGGTACGTCCGGAGTTCAATAAAATCACGCCACGTGAAGGTAACATAAAAATTAAAAAAAATTATTTTACCACAACAAAATTATTACCCATGTTATTTCACGTTATTTAGGGTGTTATTATAGTTGTATTCATATATTATTGTATTTGAGAATATTCTTGATGATATAATTACATAATAACACATCAATATCACAATAATAACACTTGAATAATACGGATAAAGGTGTAAACAAACTGAACACGAATGAACAGAGCTTGTTTGAAATTTAGTTTGTTTGAAATAAACTCGTGTTTGAAATTGTTCGTGAAGTCATTGTTTGTGTTCGTTTCTTAACGAATGACCCGAACACGAGCAGTTCGCGAACGACGAGCCAGTGTCACATCCCTAATATTAATATATATAAATAATATATCATATTAATTATATAACTTATATTATATAAATATATAATATCTATATAAGTATATTACTAATATTGATATATTATTATTATTAATTTATTATATATTATAATTTATTAAATTCAATTTTTTAAATATCATAAATATTTTATATATAATTATTTTAAATTATTTTATATTTCGATAAGGATTCGAACACGAACGAACACATCACTGTTGGTGTTTGGTTCGTTTAACTAACCGAACGAAAAAAATTTATTCACGTTCGTCTCGTTTATTTATCGAACAAATCGAACACGAACTCATTGACGAACCGAACACGAACTATTCGTGAGCAATAAATTTTTCTTAGAGCCCTAAATACGGAAAAACATAGAGAAATTTTTGTTTATGCTAAAATGATTTTTTTTTTAATTTTTTCATCACCTGAATTTGAATTTATTTGACTCCGAATATGCCTGAGTCCGAAAGTAATAATTTTTCGGGCCGCATTATCATCTTTACCGCAATCTACGACGCTGTTCGCTTTGCCCTTCCCTCCACGAGGAAAGAAAGCACAAATAAAGCAGCATCGAAGAGATGCGAGAAGATGACTGCGCTCGCGCTCTCACGCACCCCAGTCCTCTTCATCTCTGGCGAACCCCGCCGTCGATTCGCCGCCCACTTCTCTCGTAGGAGTCAGAAAATCGCCGCCCTCAGACGTACTTCGATCCCCCGGCACTTGGCAGGGTTATCGAATGGGAGGAAGCCGAGGCGACGGGATAGAGGGGGAGGGGTTTGGACGGAGGAGGAGTTGAATGGGAGCTATGATTTGGAGGCGGAGATCTATGAATTCATGCAGAGGTCGGCGAATCCGTTGGATTTCCCGAGTAGAGATGATCTGATAGCTGCTGGGAGGGGGGATTTGGCGAGAGCCATCGAGAAGGAAGGGGGTTGGCTTGCCTATGGCTGGGAATCGGATGCGGAAGAAGAGGAGGGGACTGTCAGTAAGGTTACGGATTTGGCCGGAGAGAGGCCGTGTGAAGATTATTCGAGAGTATTTCAGAATAGGATGACTTCAGTCAATGGTGAAGCTAAAGCTTGCTTGAAAACTGATTCTGAGAATTCTTCTGGTGCTTCTACGTCTGGGAGGCCAATGTAACTCGTTGTTTTGGTTGTTTTTTCCTCCAGTTCTTTTCCCCGCTCTTGCGTATAGTTCTTGTTTGATTTATAAATTTTGGTTTTTAAGGAGCACTGCAGTTCCGCAGGATTCTGGAATCGAGGGTATATTGTGTCGTCTTGAGAAAGAACGGAGTTTAGCTTTTGGTTTTGTCTCTTCAAAGGAGAAAGAGGTGATGGTTAAGAAGGAAGAGAGCCAGTCCATGCAAAAATTACAGTCCATGAGGGCTGTAAGGCATGGATTTGGAAATGTGGGTGAGTTTGTTCGGCCATTTTTAGAGCTGTTTTTCATCTTATGTTTTCTTGTTTAGAACTGTTCGGTTAAATCGAACGCTTTCATGTAAATCACTTCTTGTATTTGGTTCAGAGCTAGGTTGGTTAAGTAAACTTCAATTTTCATTTTCTTCACAAATCTACTGTAAAACTTTTTAATAAAAGTTCATTTTATATAATAATACCTTAAAGTCAGTGAATATATATTTTTAGAGCAAAGTGAGTGCTCAAACCCAAACCCTTGAGATTTTTCACTTTCTTTCCAACTAGTGTGATATACGTTTGATCACAAGTGAATATTATTATTATAATTATTGTTTCAGGATTATTTGCATATATTCTTAATTTTTTTAACCTTTTTTTATTTTCAAAATAATTTAAAATTGGCTATGTTTTAGATGTGACTTTTGCTAAGAATGGTAGAGAGAAACCCGGCATGTTTTATAAAAATTAAATGAAATTATGACACTGAATAGGACACAATGGAGAAAATGATTCATGTAGCCGACCTCACTCAGTGAGTCAAAGGCTTGTTGTTGTTGCTGTAGGTTTATGAAAACATTGTTTGCTTTATCACATTCTCAATCTATTAATCTTGATTTGTATCTCATAGAAATAAATGACTCTGTTCAATTTCCACATAATATCTCTGACATGTCTACCGAAAACAAAAAAAAACTCAAGTGAAAATTGAACAAAACTAAATAATATGAAAAATGAGTTTGAGGTTTCTTGGTTTAAATTGTATTTATAATGCTATTTGTGGTTGATTTTGGAGTCGTTTGGTTATTTCATTCCATATTTTGTATTTTTGTTTCTTCTGACTTGGATTCATTTACTCCATTTAGATTCTGTAGTGGATGAATTGATATCTTTTGTACAAACGTATGCCATCTCTTTGTTAATTTACTGATTGGTTCTCTTTATTACATCTCACCTTATTGCATGTCACAATTCATTTTGACCCCTTCTCAATCAAGCATGAGATATTACGAAGGCTGATAATACAATCAAATACATTTCTCATTAACATCTATCTTAACCTCATTAAACAGGATTGAGTGATTACGAAAATAATCCATCTGGATCACTATATCATTTGACCGCCCTTTTATAATCATTCAAATAACTTTCATAATCATTAATACAGAAGTTTGTATTATTCAAATCATTAAAATTGACTGCAATGTTTCTAAAAAAAATTTTTAAAAAAATTATACGGAGCAAAAATCTTCAATTTATGCCTTGTGCATCTTTCCTTGTATTATACGTTTAATATTGTACATCAAAACTACGATGAATGCCAAAATAAGGTCACCTGACTATGACCTCACTTGCATTTTTTTGCATGAAGTAATAGTTAACGAAATATCTGATGAGTTAAAAATTTAGGGGGAAATAGTTTTAATATATGATTCAAAATACAAGAAAAAAAACTAATAATATCTTAATTTTTTGAACGAACATGAGCATTATTTATTATTGATATAATTAGCATAGTATAATAAATTTATATTAAAATATATTTTCATATTTAGTGGAGTAAATATGGAATTATAAATAGTAAGAATAAATAATTGATAGGAATAACGAGAAGCAATTCCTAACTTTATTGGGGCTTAGGATCAATTAGAAACTAAACCACACCACATAATAACAAGATCACATAAAATCAAGATAAATTGGAACAAAATCTAAGGAAGCACAATCAAAGCAAATTAGAGAAAAACACGAGAATTTAATGTGGAAAAACCGATAATGACAAAAAAAAACATAGAGCCACATCACCAAGAAATTTTACTTTGAAATTCAGAAAGTTTTAACAGAGAACTCACACCCTCTTTACACACAAGGAAAATTATGGGACTCGCTCCACACTCTTCCTTCAGATCGTTACGAGAAACGCCCTTAGAAATCGCAGAAGTCCTCCTCTCAGATACTTTTAACCTTCACCGGGATTTCTGTCGAAGAACACTCAATTTGCAGGAACTTCACGCCTACCATCCACCGCTTTAATTCATAACTTAAAGCCCAAAAAATCAAAGTAACTGCACCGGACGTAAAAACACCCGGGCTTGGGCTAAAAAACACCCGTCTCTTGGGGAAGAAAGGATCACACACAACACTTTTGGGCGCTGGAGCGCTCAAGGTGGCGCTCGAGTGCGGGCTTCACAATTAGCACCCCAAAGTTGCACCTTGGGCGCCAAAGGGGGCGCAAAAGCGGTCCCCTCTCTGTTGAGAGCCCAAAATTGGGCGCTTAGGCTCCCAAAGAGGGCACAAAAGCGCTCTCCTCTCTGTTGAACGCGTGCTGGTGCTTCAAATCAGGCTCCACGCCTAACAATAATTGCAAGAAAATAGTTATGTACGAGGTCCAGGCTTAATTTAATATGATTATTATCAACCTCCCCTCAATTCTTGGATTGTGTGACAAAGTTTCCAGTATTGAGGGTTGAAAATTTCTTTTGGCATCTATTGATGTTTATTTCGTTAGAATTTTTGCTTCTCCTAGTTTATGTGATCGGAATTTGCCAACCTACTCATATCACATGACGTTTCATGAATTTATTTTCTTATCAACATCTTCTTCACAAGATTTTTAAATTTCGTAACATTAATAGCTTGCTTGTCAATAACGACTAACAAACAACACGAAATGCCCATGGAACCATAATGTATATAGTGCATCGATGCATGTTGTTTTTAATATAGCTCGAAATTTTGAAAATTATAAATAAGAAGGTAGCTAAATAAATAAATAAAAAACTATCGGATGAAAAGACAAAACATCACGATAAATGAAATTAATTAAATTAATGCTTAGGTTCAAGTAATCATCATCTCAACCATTAGATTAAATTGTGACAAGTAAGAAAAGGTTTAATAAACCTGTTTGAAATCAACATTTCAAAGCTATTAGTAAATTTGATAATTGCATGCTGAACATCAAATTGCATTATTTATTCTCTTAATGTCTTAAGAAGCTTCAAATTTGTTTAAAAACTTGATGCCTATTAGATCATGTAATACTTGTCTTCTTAAAATTGCTCAATATAAAATGCGTCTTGAGGCCCACCTCAGTGCTTTTTATAAAAAATTACAATGAGGCATATACCTCAATATCCCATTGTGAGGCGTACACCTCACGTAGGCTAAGGTGAGCATTCTCTCAAAAACACCTCAAAATATTGAAGTTATTTGCAATTTTTTTTAACAAAAAATAGAAACAATATCAATATATCTCATCTATTATCTTTCAAATCTTATGTATTATATAACAAGAAAAAAAGAAAAAATATCCATAAAAATTATGTTGCCGACGCTCTAAATTCTAACATAATTATTATTTTAATTAATGTTTTTATCGATGAGTATTCATTAAAACGAAAATAATAACTAAGATTAAAGATAATGAGAAATGAAGAATATATGTACGACTAAGGATAAAATAGTATATAAATAATTAATTATGCTAATGATACTAAAGAAGATCAATTAGGTGCTACTAGTAATTAGGATTTTTTAATTTAAAAATTTAAATGTTTATAACTTGTTATATTCTTGTTTAAGTGGGTGTAGCTTGTGTGGGAGAAAAAAATTTATCTTAAACTTATTTTGATTGTTATCTTTTGCTGCTTTAATATTTTATTTTAATATTTAGCTCATTGTAATAATGTAATGTTTGTATAACTTAGTTTATTTTATAATTTGATGTTGCGATATTAACATGTTACATTTCATTTTATGCAATTTATTATTTTTAATTTTACTTAGCTAGAATATTATCATATTATTTTTTAATTTATTAATAAGTTAGAATATTAATATGTTATTTTCTATTTCATATTTTATAGTATATAAAATATCTATTTATTTAATATTTTTTTAATTTTGAGACTCACCTCTCGTCTCATGAATGAAAAATGTCTCAACAACCAATTGCAAAATTTAAATATTAAGTTAATATCCTATTTTAGAGAAAATAATATTGAATTTATTATTATTATTCCTTTATGAATTAGAAGAGAAACATAAATAATACTTTCTATATGAATTTACAATTGAATTAATGAAGTCAATGATTTATGAAGAAATAAGCCGACGAAATTCGAAGAGATGTGCAGTTTGTGGTAAGAGATAGGGTGCGTCTGAAGCTTCAACTCTATTGACAAAAGACATTGGCAAGGCACACGAATGAGAAGCTTTCCCTATGCTATTTTGGTTTTTATGAGATAATTGAGCGCATTGTGGCGGCAGTTTATCATTTAAAATTGTCGCCTTTGTGGACGCTTCATCCAATGTTCCACATATCGCAGCTGAGATGTGCTATTGGTGATAATATACTCTCATCTTCACTTCCCCCTACTTTTAATTAGGATATAAAAGCTCTCTTGGAGCCACTAAAGTTAAAAGGGGTGCATCAAGAATCAATAGGTGAGAAAGAAGTGTTGATTAAATGGAAATGACTGCGAGATTATTACCCCAGGTCGGAACCATAAGACTTGATCCAACAACAATTTTCTCTCTTTCATCTTGCGGACAAGGTGTCTTATTTGGATGTGAATAATGTTAGATTGGCGCCTACAATGCTTTCTGCCTCATGATCCTTTGAGTCAATTGGTCCCGTTGAATCCACGTCGAGCCTGCTAAATAATTTGAAAACCTGTTTTAGGCTCAAGACTAAAAGGGCTATCTAGTCATTTCTTAGTTTTTATTTTTTGGTATAAATACGGCTTCATATGATTTGGGTTAGATACGTGATTGTTGTCTCTAATTTTAGGAGTTGGAGTTTGGGAGATAATTGTTAACCTCTCGAATTATAGGTTTATCTTTTCCATATATTGGATTGTGTTGTTTTGTGCTGGTGGAGTAAAATATTTTATTTTTCCATAATCTTTATGGAAACTTGTCTATTTCCTATTAGATGCCCTGCTATTTGCCTGCTTGCTTTTTTTCTTTCTATCTCTCAATATGGGTCAGCTGGATCCATGGCATTTCTTCTTTCATTTCTCCTGCTTGTCGAGTCATGTGCTACAGTAATCTTTTTCTAATTCTTGCCGTTATCTAGTGCACGCCCATGTTTGTGTTAAAAAAATTGTATTAATATGTTGGCAACTTATATTTTTATATTTTAACGTCTTCTTTTTACAGATTTCTTATCATGACTCCACAAAGTTCCATTAGTTAATATTCCAATTATCGCTAATTCAATCATATTAAAAATTGTATTAATATGTTGCTCAATTCAATCATATTTTTATTTGATTCTATTAGCTGCTATTTGATTCTATTAGCTGCTAGATGATGACCCATGCATTATATGACAAGTTTAGTTTATTTAAAGATTATTAATTATAAGTGAGAATTATTAATAAATAAGATTCAAAACAAAGTTGTGAAAATAAATTTATGTGTTATTTAGAAAACATGCGATTTGATACTTCTGAAAGTACTTTTGTGTTAATGAATTCATATATTTTGAATATGATATGTTGCGTTGTTGATAGGTCCATAATCCAATTATCGCTATTGAAATGGCCCAAGATATAGTAATTCTTTTGTGGAAAAATAGAGAGAAGATATAATTTCTTATTCCAAACATGAAACCATTAGTTCTTTTATAGTGGTTGAGACACTATAAATGGCTTTTTAGGAAAATGATCTCAAAATCACTAAAACAAGAAATATTAAAACATTACATAATTTGAAACAAATGCTACATGATGCAAGTTTCATTTGAATCCATATTCTTGGGTCATGGTGGGTCCTTGATGATCCAGCAGACACTCATCTCCTCCAGTGAGTTTATGCTGGTTCGGAATGCATTCTGATTGAAGTTCACGAATCCCCCATTATTCAATTTTGTTCGCGGAATTTTCTACATTGATTTGGTGTAACTTATAACAATTACTAGTAGTATTTTTGGTATATTGACATGCGATTCCACTTTGGCATCATCACCCTTCCTCTTTTTTACGTACATTTTCCAATGAAAACTTACAAATTCTTAAACATCACTTCATGTACTCAAGATGTGATTCCCATCATTATTGTCCTTCTGAAAATTTTTTGCTTCTCCATGCGCCACTCTTTGTTTTTTCTGTAATGCTCAAAATTGTTCTGAGTCATTCTCTAGCTGGAAGAAGAAAATTTCGGTGCAAGTTTTTTGACTACTCTCATACATGTACAATTTCAAATCTTTTTTCCTCTTTCTCAAAAGTGATTTGTGATGTTCTCTAGCCAGCTAAGGACATGTTAGGATAAATTTCTTAGTACTCTTATCATTTTTCCCTTGCCTTTTCAACTGAATTAGCATTTTTATCTGTATCGTATTCATTCATCATTCAGTATTTGGTAAGTCTGTTCTTCAGTTTTCATTTATTTGGCAATTGATGTTTGTTTCAATATGGATTTTGCATTTAATGTCTGGTGTCGAGCTCTTTTTTATAATGAATTCCAGAAATTTCAAATTATTGGTTTTAACTTAAAGAGGCTACTCGAGTAACCATCCCGTGTCCTTTATGACCAACTTGACCATTTAAAAGATGAACCATTGTATTCACTATTTGTGTTCCTTTCACTTCGGGCGAAGGCTGAGGTTTTTTTGGTGTGAAACACCGTAATTCAATAATGCATTGTAAATTTTGGTGGACATATTTGATGAAAGCTTGAGGCAATAACTTGATTATTTGTAAACTCTTCACATGTTAGATATTGACATAAAGACATATCAATGTTGAAATGCAGTAATTATCTAGGGGTGCGTTTGGCACAACTTTTTTTGCTGCGGCACATCACAAAAATGCGGATTTGCGTGTTTGGTTTGTGCGGCGTGGGCACCCGATAATTTCTGACTTGCCTCGGCCCTGCATTCGTTGCTTCGTTGGTTTTCATATTACCTCAGTACGCCCCCCCCCCGCCTTCGGTCTCCATTCACTCGATTGGGCTGCCTAGGGTTTTTCTCTTCCCTTCATTCTCGACACTGTTGACCTCATTTTTTTCGTGAGGTCTAGTATTCCTCGTAGGAGTTAGGATCTAGCCTTAGGGGTCTCCCTGCGACTATCTTAGAACCTTATAAGTGGGACCCGCATCGTTTTAGTTTGTCTCTAATTATTTTCTTTCTTAGGGAGTTTGAAGTAGTATATAACCAAAATTCTATAGGTCATGCAACATTGGTACGTATCCAACATGAGGAAACCCAAAAGGGATAACCCAAAAGGGATTCCCTATAGGACCTTCCTGAGCCTTAGGGTGGCCTTTTGCACAATCTCCCGCGCGCACAAGCTTTGCTTTGCAATTCGGAGAGTCGATACGTCCGATCGCCGCAATTCGCATTGCCTGCATTGTTACTTGTCGAATGCTTAATTAAACTTTTTGGGACGATCGATCGCATGTCGAAATTTTGTAAAATTTGAATTTCGACGCGTTTTTGACCCGATTGTCGACGACGTCGTCCGGGCGACCCCGGATGACAAAATAGACTGCGCCAACGCGTCCAGAACGTCAATTTTGTCCGGGGAGGACACCCATTTTGTCGCGTCGCCGCGCCCGGATAAATTGTGTTTTAATTAATATATATATATATATATTTATATATATATATTTATATATATATTAATTAACCCTTTTACTCGCTTCCCCCTTTCCTCTTTAAGCCCTAACTCCTCTAACGCACGTACCCGAACTCTGTCTCCTTTCCCTCTTCCGTTCGCGTGCCTAGCCCATTCCCTTTCTCGTTCTCGAGCCGACCGAACTCGTCTTCCTCCGCGCGAGGGAGGGTTGACCCCGTTCGTCCTTGCCTGACATGCTGCTGCCCGCGGCCTTCCTTCCCGAAGCGGTGCCAGTCTTTATGAGCTGTGGCTTTCCTTTTCTTGGTAGTT
>NW_018165195.1:167631-168059 GCF_001263595.1 Phalaenopsis equestris | reverse complement strand
GTTGGTTCTTTGGCTTTGGATGGCTTGGTTTTACCTTCAGGTGGCTGAAATTTTAATTTCTGTTAAAACTTAATTTATATCAATGCTTGGGCCGGTTTTAATCTTCTTGAGCTCTGACTTTTGGTTTTTTGAGTTTTCGTTGAGCCCGGTGTGGGCTCTGGTTAGGGGCTGGCTTTGGATTTGTCTCTGGTTGAGGGCTGGTTTTGGTTTTGTTTCTTGTTGAGCTCAGTTTGGCTCTAGTTGGGGGCTGTGTTTGGTTCCTAGTTCTTGTCGAGCTCGGTTTTGGCTTGATTTGGAGTCACGGTTTTGGGCTTGAAATGGCTATAGCTTTAATGCTTTATGGAAGTCTGGATTTTGATATCGTTAGGCTCGGTTTTGGGCTTTAAATGGCTCGGCTTTGGGCTTTAAATGGCTCGGCTTTGGGCTTT
>NW_018165195.1:147192-164245 GCF_001263595.1 Phalaenopsis equestris | reverse complement strand
TATATATATATATATATATATACGTAAATTAAGAAGTCCTTTCGAAGCGGGTGACATGATTTCGATTCTGGCGACCGACAGCTTCTTACGGGCGACCCCCCAAACAATCTTTTCCTTTCTCTTTTTTGTGCCGACAGACACGTGTGGCGAGGGAAACCCAACATTTGGTTCCTTTGATCTCCTTCTTCCTCCGCTATCACCCTTAATTCTTTGCCTTGGTGACTTTGCTCTTTTCAGTGTGTGGTTTGGGCAACAATCCCACTGATTTTCATTTTCGATTTTTATGCGAACTTTTTTGGAGATTTTGCATTTCATTTGCTATGCTTGAAAGAAGGGATTTGGAACATTTTTTTATGCGATTCTATGTTTATGGTTTGGCTCGTGTTTCCTTAGATCCTATGAAAGGGGAGGTTCAGGATGCAATAAATCTCTTTCTTCTTGAAATTCATGCTATATGAGCTTATGAAGAATCATGAACACTTGTTGGGGGTTGTTTGGTTGCCAGTTTTAATCAGGATTTATGCTCAATCCTGCCAAACGACAAAAAAGATCATAGTAAATCTTGCTTCACAAACAGTTTCCAGGATTTAACTCCTTCAAGATTTTATAAATCCGGATTTACAAGATTTAAATCTAACTAAATCCTATTTGCAACCAGAAACCCCTTAATGTCATTTTGGTTTTATAGAAAG
The DNA here is from genome assembly GCF_001263595.1 of Phalaenopsis equestris. Lineage (NCBI taxonomy): Eukaryota > Viridiplantae > Streptophyta > Magnoliopsida > Asparagales > Orchidaceae > Phalaenopsis > Phalaenopsis equestris. The sequence continues at coordinate 163,553 of NW_018165195.1, read as the reverse complement.
TACAAAAAAAAAAAAGATTTCAAAAGGCAGCAATATTATCAAATTTCATTATTGTCAAAATTGCTTTTTGGGTAGGTTGCGTGCATGAGAGAGTAAAAAAGATGCTATCTTTATTTTTTTTATGAAATTTTTGATGGCCGGTCAATATTTCCAAATGTCTTTATTTGTCAAAAACTACTATCTTTGGGCTGCTGCTAAAGGCTATCTCTGGTGTAAAAGTGGTGGTAATGTGTTGGTGGTAGGGTGTAAATGAGTCTGAGTCGATTTGAGCTCGAGCCACTCTCGGCTTGAGCTTGAGCTTGATTAATTTTATCAAGTTCAAGCTTGAGCTTAAGTCTACAAGCTTGAGACGGCTCATGAGCTCCCATGTTTATTATAAAAGTGAGAAAATGATATTAATTTAAGCTAACCTTATAATAAGATACCAAGTAAAGTGAACAATTAGGAGATAAATAAAAAGAAATCAGTGGTAGTGGTGGCGGTGTTGTGTTGGTGGTAATGCCGTGGTAGTGGTGTTGTTGTGTTAGTGGTAATTGTGTGGTGATCGTGATGTGAGGTGGTGATTGTGTGGTGGCGGTGGTAGTGTTGTGTTGGTGGTAATGGTGTGGTGGTGTTCTGTTGGTGGTAATTGTGTGATGGTGGTAGTTGTGTGGTGGTGGTGGTGTGTGGTGGCAATGTTGTGGTGGTGATAGTGGTGGTGTTGGTGATGTTTTGTTGGTGGTAATGGTGTGGTGGTGGTGATGTGTTGGTGTGTGTTTTCATAAGTTAAATTTTTTTATTGTTTGTTTATAAACATTTATGTCGTTTTGTTCTTTTAATGCTAGTCGTGATGGCTAAGACAACATAAATCAGTTCGCCTGCTTTGTGGGATAAAGGCGTAAAATTAATATTTTGCGATCTCTGTCTAAAAAAATATAAAATTGGAAAATAGACGTACCACTTATTTTAACAAGAAAGAGTGACATAATACTATAAAAAAATTCAAGGAAAACACTGGAAGAGAATATGTTATAATGTAATCGAAAAATAAAGGGATCGATTTAAAATGATTGGAGAAAAATAGAAAGAATTAAAGCGAACCATTGATGCTTAGGAAGAATAGTAGGCTGAGAGATTAGAGGTAAAAATTTATTAGACGTGTGATGTTTTCCATTTTTTTAATATCAATTTTATTTACATCGACATATTAAATTATCAGTTAATTTGTAGGGCATGCCAAATGCCAAAATGTTCAAGTTTAGTGGCATTAACCCTTAACTCTAAAAGAAGTTCGATGTAATATTTGGTGGAGTCGTGGCCACAGATGATCATGGTTGAGCACCAAGCGAGAGTGCACACCAACAGACATGTAGATGCCGAGCAAACTGTTTATTTAAGGTCTAATTTGTTTTAAATGAAGTTGAACCCACTAGTCGTTCCAAAGGTTCTAGAGTTGAGAAAAAAAAGATTATGTTGTTTTCATTAGAAGTCAGATTTCACAATTAGTTGCTTCATGCACCTATGAGCCTAACACATAATATGCAACTTATATTTTTGAAGTAATGAGAATACTAGAAGAAACTTCAGAAATTTACGGACATGCAGTTTCACTTATTTTCGATGAAATTGTTAAAAGATCTGACTAGGAGAGATTTCTTCATGTCGATGACACCTTATCGGAATATATGATTCTTATGTTATTTTTGGACTTCTTTATGTTTGATTGATATAGGTTTAGGACATTTTTTTAATGTACCAGTGCTATAATCTTTCATTACTTTTGGAAGTTTCATTATCATGATTTTTTTTGGGGTATTACTTGCTACTTCAATGTTATTTATATGTTTTAGCTATATCAACAATGAATGACATGATGCATAAAAGAAAAGTCATATTTGCATTATGCTTAATGTAATCAGTATTACAACTCATATATCGCTCGCACTCCTTGCATGACATCCATTTACATTGGCGACAAATAGGTTGAGGAGTTGCTTCTGGGTTATCCAATAAGATTTAACATGTTCCGTATAAAAATACCATATTTATTGATTTCTTAGAAAAACTGCACAAAAATCATAGACTTCATGACTCGTATTGGATGACTTCAAGAGATGTGTTAGCTATAACCTTATATTTCTTATCAGAAAATGAGCCTATAAGAGAAGCCATGAAGTGATTCCAACATTCATAATAAACAATTTATAGATATTTTTTAGGTTAGTTTGGATGCTCTAATCAATTTATCATAAAAAATTGTCATACCTAAAGACCCTACATTCCAAAACACCCCTGTAGAGATTTCTCAAGATGAATGTTATATGTCATATGTTAAGGTAGATTCTTGTGTTCATCTTTTTTAAAATGTACTTGTACATAATTCCATTATTTTACACAAATGAATTAGGATTGTATTGGAACAATTGATGAAACACATGTGAATGCACGTATGCCCAAGTCAAAAAATTGCATATTGGATGTTGTAGTTCACTAACACAATGTTATGACTGTATGACCAAATTTTTTTGAGTGTGTTGGTGAATGAGGCCAACCACACTGCACCTTTTGTGTAACTTCTATAACTCTCTTTTATACCTTTTAATTTTATTTTAATGCGAATTGCATGCCTTTACAAATGAGAAGACAATACGCATGATAGTCACAATTTTAAATTTACTACAGGAACTTAAAAATGCAAATTTTCAAAGCCATATCCAAGTTAGCTTGAATATGAATAAATGAATTAATACTTTCAGTACAATACTAATTACTATACTTATAACATATAAATGTTATTTGGTTGATACCAAATATTCGTTACAAAGAGAGTATCTCAAATCTTATCCTGATACACAAAATATCACATTTTTGATTTTAAAAGAACCAACAATGTAGCTCGAGGCAGAAAGAAGATATTTAACGAGAGATACTCATTCTTATATGGTGTTATTGAGAGGACATTTGGGGTTTGGAAAAAAAATATTTTTTAAGATATGCCCACATATCCTTTCAACAAACAAATTAATGTTGTGGTCGCTATAATGACTCTCCACAATTACATTCGTCGACATACTTCATGTAGTGATTTGGATTTCAATATTGCAAATGAAGATTAGCCATATGTTCTTACTGAAACATATGAATATTGCCTAGGGCATTCAATATCATAAGTTGAATGTGATTTACCCGAGTCCTATACCCAGGATGGGGAATGTGTTGAAGAGATGAAGTTGAGAGAACAAACTATAAATGCAGTAATTAATGAGTGAAAAATATTTTATGCCACTTTTTCTTTATTTATGTATAATGTCACTTGAAAATACTTAATTTTTATTATAATGACGCTTTATGTAATGATGTTCATCTGGGATCTCAATTTGATGCAAATTATTTTTCCATTCATCCTGCATGTATTTTTTTCTCTTATGGTGGCCTCCCAGGCAACAAGGGGTTTAACATATTTATATATTTGCATTTTTTTTTTATTTCGAGGTCTATGATGAGATATATGATCTTAGAGGTTCTTCAGAATGACTTATATGTTGCTTTGGATTTTGATATGTGGGCTTTTTTGGATGACATTTGTGGTGATATGCTTTAATATTACATGATTTAAAGACAACTAAGATACTTTTTTTTAAAGGTCTTCTGTCTTCTTGCAGTGAATAATTTTTTGTGGGTTAATCCTTTCTGCTCTGAAACCTCACAACTTTATAAAACTTTAATTGTGTGTTTCTATTACTCATCAGTTTACCTAATGTTGTGTCTAACTTTTTGTGGTTTGTGATTTTAAACTTTTAGAAAATATGAGTTTGAGGTCTTGCGGTGTCTCTATAGTCTTGTACTGTTACTATGGACCGTAGTATTCTCTACATACTTCATGGCAGAAGTATACCTATGAGAAAAAAATTTACAGGTGTCTAAGGAATAGAGCAGTGAATTTAGGTGGGCTGATCAATTTAACGATTCCAACTCAGATAATGTTCAGGCCTGGAGAATTTTTTTGGAGAAGGAATTATCTCGTGAAGTTGATCTTTTGTATTTCAAATTCAATATCATGACAATGTTAATTGTTATTTTAATAGTTTTAATTTTAACTTTGCTTGTTAGGTTACTCACTCTTTAGTGAGATATCAATTTTTAGTTGTAATATTAGAAGTTATGAATTTTATGGGGAATTTGAATCAAATTTTGGTTTTCATGCATATATACTACAACCTGATAATGTTGGAGTATATATGCATATATACTGCAACCTATTTTGGGGAAATTGATCTTCTGTATTTCAAATTTAATATCATGATAATATTATTATCGTTTTAATGGTTTTGCTTTTAAATTTATTTGTTTTGTTATTCAAAGTTTAATGAGATATCAACTTTTGGTTGTAATATTCGAACTAATGAGTTTCTTGGGGAAGTTTGAATCTAATTTCTGTTTTCATTCATATAAACTAAAACTCGGACTGGTTTTGTTATAAACAACACAACAATACATGGGTAGAAAGTTACAACTGTTGTACCTCTACACAAGACAAATAGATACACAACTTCCCTGCAACAACTTTTTGACAAAGCTGCTCCAAACTGATCCTATATTTATTCATTTAATCAAAGGATTTCTCTCTCTAGAAATTATTTGATGCACATACTTAAAAACTCCGCTGGTACGGGCGCTGAAAGCGTCCCTAGAGCGAGGTGCATAAAAAATGCTAGCCGGTTGGCCAGAAACCTCGCAAACCAGACTGCGGGAAAAATCGCGACTCGCGAAGTCGATCACTAGAATAAGCGGGATTGCCACCTTTTCTTTGGTGTTGCTCTTCTTATAGGAAGTTCTAATGGCTATTTTTCTAGATTCTTCTTGCCTCCCCACCCATTCCTTTTGTGTGGGAGTTTCGTTTTTTATTTCTTTCCTATTTTTCTCTGATGGGAGTCTATAAATTACAATTTTCTGTTTGTAAGGTTCAGTTTTTGGCTGTGTTTGTTTTCTGACTTCTTGTGTGGAGTCCTTTTCCTTTTAGCTAGGGTTGTATCCGACGATAGGTGGTGCTCCATCTTTATTATGCTCCGAGGTGGTGTTGTATCATTCCAATCTCCTCCTATCTTCTCCTTGTCCCCTTCGCCTACCTCTTCCCTAGCCGCCGATCACCCCCATCTTCCTCCACAGCTCTACCGCACCTCTACTCCCACCATAACCTGTTGTCCAACCATCCAACCCCCTCATTCCAGCACCCGCCCTCCTCCCTACAACCACCTAGGCTGCCCAACCCTCCAAATCATCTACCCAAATCCTGCCACCCTTCCCTACAACAACCCTTATTGTCCAGCTCACATACAACCCACCAAACACCGTTCCAACCTACCAAACAGCCACCTGACCGTCCCCGCCTTCCCCTACCACCTCGCCGACTCCACTACCGTTTATGGATCTCTTCCTACAACCATAACCGGTGATTAGTCTATTATTGTATTTTTTATTTCCGTTTGAGTCGTGTTGTAACCCTAATTTCAGTACTAATAAAATTTGTTGCCGTTAATTTCTTACCTAGTTCCGGTATCATTATTAAATATCTGAATTGAAATCTATGGAATCTGACAGGGGAGTGTGATTTGGCTACATTGTATTTCATAACTTATAATGTATTAATTGAAATCAAGGTACATCCTAATTCAATTAAAGAAATCACAATATTTCTAGATATTGTTCCAAGTACGGTTAACTGTGGTCACTTTTTTATTACTGTATGTCGTGAAATGTCTGATATTGTGTCAGAAGTATCTGGAAATATAAAAAATGTTTCATGTCTAGAAAGCCTTGGTTTTGGATGGGTCGGCTTGACATTTTTATTAGTTTTGGAATGTATTATAGTTTAGCCATCTATTATGTAGTTTTAACTTTCTTAATAATGTTACCATCCTCATTCTTGTCTAAGTCTCTTATTATAATTAGCAATGTGTTACCTAGTTTTTCTAGGTCTGTACCTTTGTTAAATCTTATTAAAGAGTTCATTTATTTCTTTTATTTTTTGTATCGTTTCTAGCAATAGATAACTTTCATCCCCATCTGGGGATAGTCTTTTATGCTAATCATTTTGATTTCTCTTTTTTGTTAAGTTAGCATTAAATTTACGTTTTTGAATTCCTTGATAGTGCAGTTGGAAGCATTGAAAGTACCAGAATATGTGACTCATCAAACCTTGGAGAAGGTTTACATCTTTACTCGAGCGTCCAAAATTCTCATCACGGATCTTTAATGAATACCAATAACAACTCTAAACCTGGTTCATGGAGAGCATGGAGTATTCAAAGGTCAGGAGATCCTCTGTCTAATTTTGAAGGTAGCTTTTCTCGGAAACAGTTGTCCTTTATCTGTTATGCTTTAAATGACTCCCTTTGATACGCAGCTGCTGAAATTGTTTTTGAGGAAGACCGAAGGGAATCAAACCTCAAGTTTGCTAGCCGCCATTTAATAGAAATGGAGAAGAAAAATGTATCAGGGGGTCAATTGGCGCCTGGAACAAGTAGTGGAAACAATTGCCCTTATGATAATGACCAGGGAAGTCTCAAAAGTGAAATTTCCGTAAATTTGCAGCACCTGGAATTACAGCTAACTTCTGCACTTCAATTACTTCAATTCAGGAGTAACGGTATTCATTCATACGAGGTACATTGTTTAATTCTTTTTTAGCTTTGTACAGTTAGGATCTCGTGATAATTAATGCTTTGAGCTTGGTATTTTTGTGGCATTCCCTATTTTTTATGGTTTTATCTGTGTTAAAACAAGGTATCGATTCAATCATATGAACCCAAAGTTTTTTTTTTAATTTTTATAGAGCCAAAATATTTTAACTAGATAAACAGGGCACATCAAAGGCATTTATCAAGAAATGTGATAGCAAAAAAAAAAAAAAACTTGCATTAGTTGTACAAAGATTGTCTAGGTCTTCTAGCTTGAAGATTGATGTTCATGGAAATTGGAAGTTGTCGATGCATATTATTATGATTTCTTTTCCTCATGGTATAAAAGTGATTTTTTTTATCCACTTGAGAATTGATACACTGAATGCTCCATTCAGAGTTAAAAATCTGTTGTGATAAATTATCATCGTTCTATTCACCAATGGGAGGAGGTCGAGGTAATTCAAGAACTTGCGAAGTAATCTTTATGATAATATCAACAAATTATGAAGTTATCACCACCAAAGGGCTATCCGGGATAAGAACATCAACCACTACACCTTGATGAGAATGTAAGCTTGTCACTATGTTTTGAGAACAAATTTAAACAGATGAGGTGGAAGCTTCCACCAAAGGGTTTGGTATGAGTTTCATGTGAGTGGTTTTGCAATTGAAATTGAGGATTTTTCAGCTTGGGATGAGCCTTAAAGTACTAAAAGATCATTTATGTCCAAAATATGGCAAGAAGGGCAGCGTGAAGGAATTTTTTTTGAACTCTATATTCTGTTAATATCTAAAAGACGGAGGCTAAATAATTTCTTTTTATGAATGTGACTTTTTTATTGCTTAGTTTTTTTTTAAATGTTGCTTCAGTTAAATCTTTCGGAAATGTTATCATATGGAAGAAAGTTTTTTACTATGAGAAATAAGCTTTTGAAAAGTGTGTTTAGCCTTTTGATTTTCGCTGGGCAGGTGCCAAAACACATCATTAAAAACCTACACTTGCTTACCAAATAGAAAATGCAAACAAATATACTCTGAATATGTATTTTTGCTGAAAGGTCCTGAAATGCACTTAATAGCAATACATTATCATTAGATTCAAATGTTTGTGTGCAGAAGGTTTGTCCATTGTTTGATTCCTTTCTTATGTAGTTATAGTATGCTGATTCTTTATTTTTGTACCTAGTTGCTTCATTTTCATATCCTCTCTATGTTATATTCTATATTTTATATTTCATGATTACTCTAAGGATGCAATTTTTACCTCTAGGTTTGTTATTTTTTATTAAAGTAGTTTTTATCACAATCTTCAAATTTGTGAGCAAAAGTTGCTTCTATAATTATTCAACAATCCGTGGACAATAATCTAGCAATCTATAGATAGCAAGTTTTTCATCTACAATACTCCAACAATTTATGGACATCATTCCTTTCTAGGGAGATCTAATGATTAAGAAAAATAATTCTTGTTCCCCTTTTTGTAGTCTTTTTATTTCATGTGATTAAATTTTGACTTTAAAATTGTAGACAAATTTATTGATTTCTTTCTTTCTATTTTTTAATTGTTTCTCCGCCTACTTATGCAGAATTTTTTATCTTTTCAGGAAAAACAATAGGATTAAATTCAGTCATAAAAGCTTTTATTTTTCCCTGTACTTCTCAATTTAATTTTCTATCTTTAGAGAAATTAATGGTTTACTCTTTTTGAGTCTGATAGGCCCTTTAACATGGAGTCTCTCCAAGTCAACAATTCTAATGTTGAAAATCAATCTCAATATTAGAAATCCAAATCTAAGATATGAAAAATTCGTGGTGCAATATTTGGCTGAAAAATGCCAAAGCGAAAATAGCAATACAGACAAATTGCTGCTGCCCTCACCTTCCTATTTTACCCATATGGACAACAAATTAAAAATAATTAGCTATTCTACCAACATAAGCTTATAGTAAAACATCTGTATAGTTAGCTAGGTTGTTCAAAAAGATTATTTCGATATGCTCTCATTACAAATAGGAAAATTATAATTTGGATAGTAGAATTGAAGTGCTAGATCATAGGAGACAACAATGCCATCTAAAATTATATCTCTTTCCATTAAAATTATAATGTCTGGGTTACAGATGAGCCACTTTTAGAAATGGTCAGAGTTAAGTTATTCATTCTTTTTAAAATTGTAGCCCTTGCCATAAAATTGACGTTGCGCCGGATGAAACATGAATCACGGGAAGGATGCATGAGTGGTTACAGCTAATAAACAGATGGATAAACTAAAAATATTTACTGTTTGGAAGACAATTATGATTGTGATATAATAGAATACAAAAGAGAGAGTAGAACTGATTGTTGGCTTCAAGACTTATGCAAGCAAAAATGAGGGAGAAGATTGCGATCATAAGATGCTAAGCTAGTTGCCAATGAATTGACAATGAATCTGATCTTATTTAAATATATTTAATTAAAATAAAAAAGTATCAGATTAAATTGAAATATCAAATTAAATTGAATTCAAATCTGCTTTTCACATGCTTGTTATGCTCTAGTTTTATTTTCAACTAATCATCGTTAATTGATGGGATAAACTGAATGAAGACTGCATGCATATCTTCAAATTGTTGGAACACTTTTTTTTCTTTTTGCCATGGCTATGTTTGAATATACTAACATTTTAGTTCATTGATTCAATTTATTGGTGTTTATACCATTATTTAGTAAATAACTTGATTAGTATATAGTCATTCCGTATGGTAGGAGTAAAGTTAGCTTTTCTTGCGATATTGTTCAACAAACGATGGGGTACTATAACTCGTAAGTAGCAACCAAGGCAGAACATTCTACGAAGTGTCTATTCCTTAACTCATCAAGAGCTGAATAACTTGTTGTTACTAATGTTGATGCTGGTAGAGTTTAAAGAGTGATTTGTCATTGGGATGTCATGTTAGTTATCTGTTGAGTGTTATTCTGTATTTTCATTTTAGAAGTCGAGTGTTATGCTAGCTATATTATTATGATTCAGATGTTTGGGGATTATTCAGTTGAATAACATGGTGTCAACTGTTGAATTTATCATATATGCTTTAGTTAACAAGAAATAGACTTTTGTCATCGCTGTTTCATCTGCATAATAATTAGTTGATTTGAAGTTTATAAATTTTGAGGACGAAAATTGTTATATTGGCACCTAGATTAAGGACAAATTTGTCTTTTGTACACTTTTGGGAAATTGAGTCTTTTATTATTTTTATTGTTGGGTATAAACAGACTTGTTATATCTAGGGTTAGGGTTATGCATGAGATTGAATTGTGAGTCTTAGATTTATGGTTTGAGAGAGACTTTCTACCTCTCAAATTGTAGGAATTGGGAGAGATCGCCTACCTCTCGAATTGTAGGTGTTTATTTTTATATTCTTGTTGAGTTGTTTGAATTATTGAAGAAAAATTGTGTTTTTCCTAATTTTTGTGAAAAAGTATGCCGATTTTAATGTCGGATTGTATCAAATTGGTATCGGAGCAAGATTTATGGGAAACATCGCTCAAGATCGTTACACGAAGAAGGCAACGAAGACATCTCAGCAGGAGATGGCGTGATAGTTGTGATTTAATTTATCTGGGTTGCAATGTGGGGAAGGATCGCAACATGCAGACGATTTTGTGGCTTCACTTAGCGAAATAGTCGTGATTGGAGCTAATTGGGAATAATCACGACATACCTTGATCCAAAAATCACCTCTTTCCGCTCCATACTCACACGAAACATTTGCCATTAGGGCTACTACTATGAGATTGCGGCTCACATTGACGAGCCGTAGCTTTTCTCCTTCTGATCTGACCTCGAGATGCAGTCATGACCAAGCTAGCTGCGAAGCAACTACGGGATCGTGGCATTCAGAGACTCGAAATTCCCTTTTTTCTCTTTTTCTCGTGTTGTCTGCCCTATACAGTTGCCATCAGAGCTACCTGGGAAGGCAACAATTGGAAAGCGACATACAAAGACGCGAAACTCCCAACTTTCTCTTGTTACGTTCTGTAACTCCCATCTTTCTCTTATTCCAGCTCTTCTCGCTCGGAACAATCACGATTCTCAACTAGTTGGGGAGACGAGGCCGCAACCACCATGCAGTCACGATTGAAGCTACTTGAGAAGCTACAATCAGATTGGAATGATCTTGGATCACTGACTTGCTGAACAGTCACTCGATTTATCTCATCTGGAAGTATACGACGAATTTCAACGTAGAATAATTCAATTTTTTGATAAAAAAATCTGAGAGGAATGACAATTAAGAAAATAGATGATTTAAAGAAGAAATTAAGGAGGTGATCAAACAAATCAAATCTGGGATGAAAAAATGTTTGCCACCATAGAGGATAGTTTTTTTTCTATGAAGAATCGAATGGAGGACTGATTTGAGAGCATGAGGGAAATTCAAGAGATGATAAAGAGTAGAACTGAGTGTTGGGCAGACCGGGCTTATTAGAGCTTTGATTAGTTAAAGCGGGTTCGGGCTGGGCTTGAGCCCAGATTCTATTTATAATTTCATAGCCAGGTCTGCCCACTAAATAGGTCATGCCGGCCCGCAGACCTCCATGGGCTTTAAAAGAAAAGTGATTTTTTATACCAAAAAATAAATAAATAATAAAATCTTTTAACATTTTCTCTCAAATCTTGTTGTTGATTTAAAATATTAAAAAATTATGTAATGTGAACGTTTGAAACATGAAAGGATGTCCGACAAAAAATTTTAATTGATTTTATATATAAGAATTTTTCTTATACGTTTGAGTGAATTTAATAGCAAGTGTATACATATGAAATATGTAAGATTTTAAATTGAGAACATCTCTATATGCAAATACAAATGAGTTGAGCAAAATACCGCAAAAAAAAATACAAATAAAACTCATCAATTTTTATTTAATTACATATCTAGCACCTGAACTTCAATTTTTACATATTTGCCATTTTATATATGCAAGAAAGTTGTATTTCTATTTAAAAAATGATTAAAATTAATAATTTTTATGTGATATAAATATTTATTTGTTATTAATATAAAAGATAAAATTTATAGCTAGATATATAAGAGATAGGATGTGAAAATTAATCATCTCAAAAGCTTGCAATCGTGAAATATATTTATGAGACCGATCAATGGGCGGGTCAGACTCATTTGAGCCTTGACTAAGTCAAAGTAGGCTCGAGCCAGGTGGAGCCGCACAAAATTTTAATTTTTCATAGCCAAGCCTGCCCCTTCGAAGCGGGCTTATGAAGAGCCCATCTGGCCGCTTGCCCAATGCCTAGGTCTAATAAAGATGCTCATTGAGATGCAATCCATGACCCCGTCGATGACTCACTTTGAAAAATCTAAAGGAAAAGAGATCGAACGTGAGGAATATGAATAAAACATCCACCATCACGAACTGCCTCCAAGGGCTCCAAGTGGGGGTGGATTAGAGATTTTTAATGGAGGCTGTTGGGCCAAAATATGGAGAAGAGATTATGCAAGAGGTATAGAGGAGCACAGAGAAGAAATGAGAGAAGCATGGATGAGATATGACTACAATCGAAGAAGAGAGTTTTATTTTCGTTACATGGGTGAAACAACAGATGAAGTGGAAGTTGGGATGGAGATGTTAGAATTAGGAAATTGAAGATGCCGATCTTTGAGGGGGAAGATGCACATTGGTGGGTGTATCCGACGGAGTGATACTTCGCGGTTAATGGGCTAGATGGATAGGAGAATCTCATAACTGTAGGGTTATGCTTGGAAGGAAAAGCTCTAGGCTGGTTTCAATAGAGGGAGGCTAGAAATCCAATCCATTCGTGGGAGGAATTCAATGATTATTTTATGGAACGTTTCCGAGCAATTTAGAAAAGAGAACTACACGAACAATTCTATGCTTTGACTTAGGAGGGGATTATCATTGAATATAGGGAGAGATTTAAGCTATTGTCGGGATGGCTGAGGGAATTTTTGAAGCAGGACTGAGAGAAATTTCATGAAGGGCCTAAAACCCAATATATGGGCATCGCTTCAACAATTGAGACTGCGAGGATTGAGGGAGACAATGGAGCTAGCTTAGATGGTAGAGGGCAAGAATCAAATGAAAAAGGCTAGCATGAGCAATATAGATACGTTGTACCGAACTGCTACAACCATGATGATACCAAAAGCTCAAACAGTGGAAGTCCAGGGGGAGGCTGCATGGGCCACAACCGGGAGCGACACTGAAACGTCTTATAGAGACAAATTTGGGAGAAGTGAGTCAAGAGTATGTTTTCGGTGTGATGAGAAGTATATCCCAAAACACCGTTGCAAGGATTGAAAATTACAAGTTCTCATAGTGCACGATGAGAAGGTAGAGAATGACGAAATAGAGAGAGCTATGGGGGATGAGGAACACTAACTTTTCCCCACCCTGAAGACAAGGTATCATGGGGGGAGTGTTGTTACGTTGGCGCCTAACCTAAGAGCAAATTTGTCTTTTGTACACCTTAGGGCAATTTAATTTTTTATTACTATTATTGTTGGGTATAAATATGTTTGTTATGTCTACGATTAGGGTTATGCATGAGATTGAATTGTGAGTTTTAGGTTTAGAGTTTGAGAGAGATTTCCTAACTCTCAAATTATGGGAATTGGGAGAGATCGCCTACCTCTTGAATTGTAGGTGTTTATCTTTGTATTCTTGTTACTTATTTGAATTATTAAAGAAAAATTGTGTTTACCCTAATTTTTTTTTGAAAAAGCATGCCGATTTTGATGTCAGATCATATTATAAATTTCATACGGGATGATTGTAATAATCAGTTTTATCTTGAGGAGTTCCAACAAACTTCCGGATTAATTTTTAGCAAGGATAAATGTAATCTTTACTTCGGCAAGAATGTTAATCGATCTGTTGCTTCTTGGGCTTTCTCCTTCACTGGGTGTCACTCATCTACTCTTCCTTTCCAGTATCTTGGTGTTTATTTGTTAAGAGGTCGTCAGAAGCAAATTCAATATGATGATGTTGTTGTTGCGAAAATCAAATCCAAAATTAAGGATTAGAGAAATATTTTTCTATTCAATGGTGGCCGCCTCATTTTGCTCAAAAGTGTCTTAATCAGCATTGCTATGTATGCATTGCAAATTCTTAATCTTAAGAAGAATACTCAGCTCACATTAGAGAGGATCTTTAATTGTTTTCCTTGGTCTGGAAGTCAGTCAAGGAAGCATTGGTCTTCTTTTAATAAAATTTGTATGCCTATGAAGGCTGGTGGTTTGGGGATTAAAAGTCTTAATCAAATCTCTGAGATTAACATGTATAAGTTGTGGTTTAAATTTCGTTCGAAAGACTCCTTATGGGCCAATTTTTTGTATCACAAATATTGTTCTCATCATCACCCGACATTGGTTCAATGGAAAGTGGGCGATTCTAAGATTTGGAAAGCAATTATTAAGGCTAGAGAGACAACTTCAAAATTTATGTTTTGGGATATCGGTGAGGGCCAAATCTCGGCCTGGCATGACCAGTGGGGTCAGGGAGATTTTAAATCTCCCGTTACAGCACGAGTTTTCGAATGATCTGATTCTCTCTGATTTGTGGCTTAATGATAATTGGATGTCAATAAATTAAACTATGTTTTTGGTGCGCAAGCTACTAAAATATCTATAATTACTCTGAAGCCTACCACCAAGGATCGTCCTCTGTGGAAAGCTATTGGATCCTTATCTCCCACTAAAATGCTTTATACTAACCTTTATCAGAATACTGATTGGAGATGGGGCAAGTTATTTGAAACAGGCTTATTTCTCTATCCTTCTCGTTCTTCGTATGGAGGTTCTTTCTCCAAATGCTTCCTCTGGATGATATTTTGAAATGAAGCTTAAAGGATTGAAATTGACATCCCAATGCTATTTATGTAAAAGAGATTCTGAATCGGTTACACACATTTTCTTTCTTTGTCCATTTGCTGCTAATACTTGGAACATTTTGGGCAACCATTTTGCTATCAAATGGTTGAACTCTCATCGATTGCTGATTTTCTTAAGGTTTGGAGGGATGCAGCTCAGGTGGATAAGAAGTTGTTTTGGTTTCCCCTTATGCCTCTTTGGTTCATATGGGCGGCGAGAAATGATGCTAAATATGGCAATACTATGTCTGCTCCTTCTATTACCGCTTCTAACATTATAGCCCATTTCCATCGATCTTGTCGTGTTCTTTGCTTACCTGGTAATGCTGATCGGTCTGGGTGGGGTATGAAGGCCATCTTCTTTAGATGGCAACCCCAACTTTGGATTGGGTCAAGTTCAATTTTGATTGTAGCTGGATTCCCAATGCGGCTGGTGTGGGTGGGGTTCTACGGAACCATTCCGGGCATTGTTTATTTTTCTTTGCTTTTCCTATTTTGGCCTTCTCTCTCGTTGAGGCTGAATGTTGGACTTTTCTGTTGACTTTACAAGTTGTTACTCGCCTCAAATTATATAACATAATTTTGGAGACGGACTCTCAAATCCTTATTGATGTGTTCGATAAGGTTTCTAAGCCTTGGTGGGATTTGATTCCCACTATGAATGAAGTGTGGGATATTATACAAAGATACAACTTGAATATATAATTGTCTTGCATCCATAAAGAAGACAACTCTCCTGCGAATTGGTTAGCCCGTATGGGCAAGGAAGCTAATGAGCTTGTAAGTGAGATCTCTCCCTTTCAGCAGCTCTATATTCTTCTTACAGGGGACTTGCTTGAAACTCCATTTATCAGAATTTAGTTGGGTTTTTTATGCTTTATTTGGTTCGGCTGGGTTTTTTTTTTGCTTTAGGCTATATGGATTTTGTGTTTTCAAACCTTGGCTTTTGATAGTTTGTTTGAGACTTGCTCTCTTATGTCTCTTTTTTGTTTGGTTGGGTGGGCTTTGCTGCGGTTTGCCACTCTTTCGACTGCTATCTCTTTTCGGTTTGGACATCAGGTTGGGTGGAGTTTGATACTGTGTATGTGGTATGCCACTGCTTTTCTCCTATCTCTTTTCGGTTTGGACATCAGGTTCTAGTTTGATTTTGAGGCTTCAGCTTCGGCTGGGGCTTCCTGCTATAGAAATTTTGGTTTTCTGCTCCTTTCTGGGCAGGCTAAGGGTGTGTGGGTGTTATTTCAGCACTGTTTTACCTGCTCTCTCGTTTTGGTGGTCTTTCTGCATGACTCTATTGCAAGTTATGATCATATGCATTCTTGTCGGATTGTCTCGTACCGTCTCGTGTTTGTTTTATGCAGGATATTTTGTTTGGGAAGATTGCAAGTTTCTGAATATCTCCGGGGGATGATTGATTGTTTTATCTTCTTTCAAGCACAGTCGTACGGTCTTTGCTTCTCCTTTTGCTTTCCACGACGGCTGATTATTTTGGTGCACCTGTGTACATGTCAACTTTGGGTATATTATTTTGTTTCGTATACTTTTTGGGATAAATGTATTTTTGGGTATACTGTACCTTTTGCTCTTTTTCTTTTTCTTTGTATGGAGTTGTATTGTGGAAAGTGGAACCCCAAGAACCTTATTATTTTTTCTTTTTGCTTTAGTTGGGGATCCACTTTCCCTATCGTATTTTGTAACTTCTCTTTTAATTAACGCGTAGAGAGCCATGAGATGTTCTTTTATTTAATATATATATATATATATATATATATATATAATTTATATTATAATGATGTTTACAACACATGTG
>NW_018165195.1:144844-147128 GCF_001263595.1 Phalaenopsis equestris | reverse complement strand
ATATACATATATATGTATATGTACATATATATGCATATATATGTATATGTACATATACATATGTATATATATATATATATATATATATATATATATATATATATATATGTACATACATGTGTGCATGTATGCATATATATGTACATACATGAATATATGTATAGGTATATATATACATACATACATATGTTTGCATGTATGTATATACATGTATGTATACATACATATGTATGTATACATACATACATATGTATGTATGTATGTAGATACATGTATGCATATACACATGTATATACATACATGCAAACATATGTATGTATGTATATATATACCTATACATATATTCATGTATGTACATATATATGCATACATGCACACATGTATGTACATATATATATATATATATATATATATATATATATATATATATATACACACACACATATATATACACACACATGTATGTATATATATATATATTTAATACATGTCGTTCCGCTCTGCTAGGGCGCGTCTCCTTCGTCTTCTATTTGGGAAATACTCGCCTTCATCTTCGGTTTGGGAAATACTCGCGTCGTCTTCGTTGTTAGCTTGTACTTGCATCTTCGACGTGCGTCGCGTTCTCGCGTCGTCTGCTTCGTCTGGGGCAGAGCTACCCGGTGCGTCGTCTAAGGCTCTGCTTCTGCTAGACAGCTGTGCCGACACCCATTGTGCACTGCATTTCTCGCGTCGTCTGCTTCTGCTTGACTGCTGCGCTGACACCTGCGTTGTCTGCAACAGAGCCGTGCTTTGCGTTTTTTGTTGGCACTAATCGCGGTAATGGTCTCAGAACTTTCCTACGCCGCCGCCCTCGCCAAACCCTCTTATGCTTCAGTGGTTCACAAATGCAGCTCTCATTTCCACCTCGCAGATAGTCCGATATTCCTGCAGATGTACCATGATTCTATTACAGGACATGAAAATTGCAATCTCATCAAGAAAGTAGAGAAAAAGACAGACAAACCAACAATATTCTTCTCCGACGCAAAAATTTTAACTCGTGCAAGAAAATACAAATTTACTCTAGTTGGAAAGTTCCAATTAGGTTGCCCTAAGATGGAGACTATTAGGAAGATTTTTGAAAATTTCAAACTAGTTAGGGCTTGACAGGTGGGTCATTTCGATGGAAGACATATTGTAATACAGCTGAGTATAGAAGACGGCTACACAAAGATTTTCTCAAAGAAATTCATCACAATCGAGGGAAAACATATGAAATTGCTTAAATAAACCATTGATTTTGTTCCCAGTCAGGAACCCCCAATTGCACCTATCTGGTTCTCATTACCTGAACTCAAACTTCAATTTTTTGACCCACATATCTTATATGCAATTAAGACTATCATTGGAAAACCTTTACAGGTAGACTTACTCACAATTCATTCCTCAAAGCCCCCTATTGCAAGGATTTTAATTGAAACAGATATTACACAGCAGATGTATAAGAAGTCTGGCTTGACTCTACTCACAATGGTTATTGGCAAAAAAATTTTATGGAACAAAAATCTTACTACTGTAAGCACTGGAAGATGTTTAGACACCCACAGGATAAATGTTTCAGATTGCACACACAGTTGAGAACCAATAGTCAAAAGCGAGAACATGTTAGTGCACTCCACGTGCCTGAACGCCCTCCTAACAAACCGGATGACAAACAACCTGAGAAGGGAATCACTACAAGGCAGAGGTTGATGTTTGCCCCTGAGAACCCTTCTCCTGACCATACTACAACGAATAATGTCCCTATTCAGGAAGCATCAGGCGCAGATGTGGCAATTCACACTTCACATACACTGGAAGCTATCGCTGTGGCAACGACTGTATTTCCTTCTACTGCGGTTCTAAATCAGACCCAGGATCACACAAGTCAGTCTTCTGATGAAGAATGACAGGTTTAGACTTCTCGGCGGAAGAAGAAGGCTGGGGGCACACTCCAACTTGGAAATTTAATGGATGATACATTAGAATTTACTCTTGACAATGACACGACACTCCAAAGTTTGTTATCTGGCGTCTCTCTTAAAATTAGAGGAAGGGATAGAACTAAACTAGCTCGTTTCTAACTTTTGCTTTCTGCATGTTTTAATTTTTTTAGTCTATCTGTATCTTTTTGTTGGGGTATTACTGTACTTAGTATCATATGGGTAGGGTGCCTCTATTGGGCCTTCTCATACAACCTTTATGCATCTTTTCTATTTTAATAAAATGAGCCCTTGGGTTTTTCTTCAAAATATATATATATATA
>NW_018165195.1:144236-144757 GCF_001263595.1 Phalaenopsis equestris | reverse complement strand
TATATATATATATATATATATATGTATAGTTTATTCATTAAGTGTCAATATTAAATGTATTTGAAATTAGGAAGTACTTGAAGTAAGGGAGATACAGTTTCGAGATCGAGGGGTGAATCCTTTTGAAAGATAAGGTATAAGTTAAATTAAAGTTAAAGGTTAATTTATTTAATTTAGAATTCACGTTTAATAAAAATTATATATTATAACAACAATTAAGATCGAAAGATATTTGATCCTAAATGATTTAGAATTAGAGATCGTGAAAAATTGCACCGAAGTTGAAAGACCTGAGATCAGTGATTATATTTCTAAATTTTAATAATTTTTTTTTTAATTTCTTGTTTGATTTCATTTATACTCTGTTCCAATAAGATTTAAGTTATAACAGATTATTTATATTTTTAGTTAGGAAAATATTTAAGTTAAATAATTGCACAATGAATTTTCTATAAAATCTTTAGATTGTTGAATGAAATTTAAATTATAGTATATACATATATATATATATATATATATAT
>NW_018165195.1:132308-144183 GCF_001263595.1 Phalaenopsis equestris | reverse complement strand
ATATATTATTAGATGTCATGTAGATTCTAGTATAGCTGCATATATCAATTTATTTCATGAAATATATTTAGTAAGATTGCATTTATTTATCAGTAGCTAAAGGTAAAGTATTTCATAAATAAAAAATGTATGATATGAAGAATGAAGTAATATATATATATATATATAAATTTATGTATGTGCTTTCGCCCGACTCATTTTTTGCGGCCTTTGGTATAAGTATGGGTTTGATCCCTGCGTATGACCGTATATATATTTAAAAAGCCCGAGGGCAAATGTATTAATACAAAAATGTTGTGTGAGAGAGCCTAAAAGCAAACCCAACTCATACAATATAAGACACACAAAACCCAGATAAAACAAAAATACATAAATGTAAAAACCAAAAAACCACAAAAGGGCACAAAAAGTGCTAGGGTTGTCCCGCTTTAGTCATCCTGCTTCTAGTTCTCGGAAGTGAGCCGACTAACAAATTAGTAAGGTGAGTACTATTGCCCGTAGTAACCAAAGCATAATCCATCAGATTCCTGAGCTTAAGTAGATCTTCATTCTTTTTTTTTTCTCCTGGATGTGTAGACCTGTCATTCCTCATTCGATGATTGACTTACTGATCAATAGATTCCATAGGTGGTCAGACATGTGTAGGTCGTTGCACGTTTTGATCCCCATAAACTTGAGTAATATTAACATCTTTCTAGACCTGATGAGGTGACAGTGAAACAGTAGAAGTATTTCCACCTGAATTATCAGTGATAGGTTCTAGGGCAGGCGGGGTCTGAAGAAACTCGCTCTTCCCCACGATAGGAGGTTCCAAAGACGAGGGAGCTATAACTGGGGACTAAATAGTTGTCATATTGCCTGCATGATAGTGACGTCATCTGGGATATCCTTCTGATGATCAATAGTGTCAAAAACTGGGAGCTGATGAGGAGGAGGTGAAATCACAAACTCTAGCGGAGCAGTTTGCTTTTTTGGTCTGAGTTGGGGGTGCAGATGGTGACATTGAGAACTGGAGTGTCCGAACATACGACAGTTCGAACAATAGGACGAAAAAAGTTTAATCTCTACATCTGCCAATATCCATGGTGTTGTGTGCCCATATTTTCTCAGAAGCGGGTGAAGTGATGTCTCTTTCAACAAGTACTCTGACTTCAGAAGGACGAGACGGATTAAAAGTATGAATGTTCGTCTTGAGTGACTTCCCATAAATTGAGACAATAGAGTATAATACTTTTTGAGAAAAATAATGAAATTTCAGACCAGAGAGACGAATCCAAATCGAAATGATTGGTGATTCTGTCTGTGGGTCAAAATCCACAGACCATTTCAGAATCTTCATTACTTTGTTATCAATCCATATTATCCTTTTAACAAATAAACGCATGTAATCTTTTTCTTTACTAATTTGAATAAGAATGTGTCTCTCATCTAATAGTCCAATTTTTCATTCTCCAACAAGGTGCATAAGTTCAAATTCTTTGCGAATGAGCTCCATTTTGGGATGACCATATAGAAATTTCCCAACCAAATTCAGACGACAGGAGGAAACAAGTTGAATACCTTCAGCTTCAGTAAAAAAAATGACAGACTTCCTATTCTTCATACCAGGTTTGTTGATGTCCTCCGCCCACTCAAACGACAGAGTGAAAGATGACGGTTTTGGTGTGCTTGAGGCGTGGACACCGGTGAGGGCAACTGCATACGATTTGTTCTAAGCCATCCTCAAAGAAAGGTGTGACTTTCAGAGTTTAGAGAAGAAAGCAGGCGAGTGAAAACCGACGTCGAAATAGAAGCTGTGAGGCGGGACGAGCACAGAGGATGCAAAAATCTCGAGCGGTACCCGCGAGACAGAGTCGCAGAACACGCGATCGGACGGGCCGCAGAACCTGGAAATCCCGAGCCAGGAAAGCTCGCTAGACCGGAAGACGGAATATGAGCCTCGTCTCAGAGCGAGGGAGCATCGGGGGAGACGAACGGAAATGAGCGCGACGCGAGAGGAAACAACTGTAACTGTTTCTAGGGTTCGCCATCAGGCAAAACCCTAGCAGAGCCGAGCGAGGAAGACGATGTCATCGAGAAGTAGATATATCCCACCATCTCAGATAATTGTGATGTTTAGATTGCTAATCACTGTGCTGACAAAAGAATATCAGTGAGGGGCGGGCCACTTTTCCACTTTAAACAATCGTGTAAATTAGATCAACAATCGTTGTACCGACATAATAATATCAGTCATGAATGTGTTAGGTTGTGTTTTGAGATGCTCCTAAAACAAATATGAATTGCTAATAACATGAAATAAAAGTATAGTTCAATATTAAATTTTAAAAGAATACAATTAAAATCAATGCATATTGAAGTTTAAGTTATTTCTATTGATAAATGTCATGGGCACGTACATTAGATTATTATAAGATATTCTATAGTGAACTATAAAAGACCAGCATGCATATTGTTTTCTATTCCTTGGATTACTATAGTTTAAAAGCATGTTTAGTTCTAGTTTATCCTATATAGTGCATTATGTTGTTCTAGTATTTTTTTGAGGTTCAAGCTTTTAGTTACAATGAATATTGGAGGAGCTAATGTGTCCAATATGCGAGAACAACCGAAAATGTAATTTTTATTTGTTACTTAAAATATTCTATTTAGTGCCTCTTTTAATCAATTTTTGAATATTAGCTGTTAGTGTAGAATAAGAAATGTAAAAAAACCTAATTCCACCGTCCGAATGTTTGTTCCCTCCTAGTTAATTCAAAGCTCCAGATTGTGTCGTGAGAGAAGCAAAGGGTAAATTGGCATATGGCTGACTCGATGACATTAGATTGAAAGGTTGGTTGGGTCATTTGAGCTAATTTGGTCAAACTGACTTGAGGGTTATTTGGTTCACCACAATTTTGGTATAAAGTAAAATAAATATAGGGGTTTTATAAAATTTTGACAGTTTATTGAATGAAAAAAGATTGCAGCGAAAAATTTTGGTGTATTTGAAATTCATAATAAATTCAAAATTGATGTATTCCAAATTTGTTAGATTTAGCCAATTTTCAAAGACATTATAAAATACAACATGTCGCCAAAATAGTCGCTAGTTGTTAGTGGTTGTTGTCTGCTAGTTGACACCTATTATTGGTTGCTACGACTGTTGTCGACCACCTTTGTTGATCAACGTTACTGTTGCTAGTACTGTTGCCCGTCACTGCTCGCCCCAATTGCCACCATTATTGCCAGCTGCTTGTCACACCTGATTAACAACACTGTCATAGTTGAGCACATCGTACATTGATTTTTTTCTTCAAACCAAACACAAAAATGTAAACTTCTACATTTACTTTATACCAAGCTAGGCAATTTTAATAGTATTTGAAATGTACTATATTTCAATTACATTGAATTCCTTTTACACTACATTCCTTTTTCAACAACCCAAATGACCTTTTAATTAAACCAAAATAGCCAATTATGAATTCACCTCAATTTGATTCCATTAGGGTTTGGCCCACTCCTTCAAGCAGTTTGGTTTGATCACTTTGATCAAATTGTGGTTTTGTTCTTAATTTGGCTAATTGGGTTTTTTAAGGGACCAATTGGATTAAGTTGGTTCAAGTGGATTTCACTGTCCTAAAATGGAGCAATTGGGCCAATTACATTTGTTCACTTCAAATGAAAAGCTTAGTAAAGGGTCAATTTGATCAGTTTTAGCCTAAATGGTTAACGGAATTGCTTAGCCGAAGTTGGTGCAATCAAGAGTCATTTTTAATCTTGTCAACCATGGTTAGTGATTTGAAATGGGTTTCAAAGGTTGGCTCGGTTCAGTTAGTTCAAATTGATCGAAATGTTCTAAGAGGTTCAAATGCATCAATACGAACCAAAAGGCCAAATCGAGGACCAATTGGGCCTAGTTCATCAATGGTTGACCTATTGAAATTGATTTAAGGCCTTGGTTCAATTAATTTGCCCAATTCGAGGGTCTAGGTTCCATAACATCAAATAATTTCATTTAAGCGTAATTGAGTTGCAGGGTCTGTTTGGGCTGATCAAAAGATCTATATGGCTCAATTATGCTTTTTTTAACTATTAAGGCTTATTTGGAGCATTGGACAAGCTTAATTTTATCAATTCTACGGGTTGGGTCTTAGCTTGATTCATTAATCAATTCGATCTTGTTCATCTATTATTTTATAATAAGAATCCTATGAAAGAGGTTTGGCCTATACATAGGATCAGTTGGTTCAAAATCACCAATTGGGTCTTGATATTTAGGGGATTTGGTTTCTAAGTTTACCATCTGTCAGTATGAGGTTCATAATTCAAATCCAGGGATCCAATGTTCAGCTACAATTAACATTTTTGCAGCTAAACTTCTGAGAAGGATAATTGGATGTTTAGGCCACTAACTGTCAATTGGGTCCAGTTGGGGTTAAGCCAAGGTTAGGTCTAAAGCTAGGGTCAATATTGATTAAACCTATTCAAGAGGGAGGATTTGAAATCATAATTTAACTAATCTTGTGTCTCCTCTTGCGGTCTTTGTTAAATCTACACGAGTCTTGTGGTCATTCTAGGGTTTTGGTTTTTAAAGCTCAGGCTATGGGTTATAGGTATGATATCTAGCTAAGTTAGGGGTTAACTTTGGAATGAATTAAGGATCAGAATTAAATTCTAAAGAGGAGCAATAGCTTGATTCAAACAAGGACTTTAACTTAATGTAAATTCTAGGCATGGCTAATATTGGCTTAGTTTGAAAAACAATTCGAATTAGTTCAACCTAAGTAGATTGTTTTTTTTCAATACGCCAAGCAGTTTACGCAATACATTTGAACAGTCATGTAAACTTCGTGAAGTTTGATGTTATTCATTTAAGAAGATTTCCAAAATTTTATTTGAGTACCTGAAACTTAGGTTTCTTTTTCTTTTTTGAGTTAGATGTTTACCAATTTGTGGCTCACCATAATTACATTTTCAAGAAAAAACTTTATTGCTCTATATTCATTTTTTTAATGGAAACTCCGTAGTTGGATTTGGAGACCGTTTATGTAGCTAAATCCTTTTTAAGAATTCAACTCGTGGGCCTCTCTTCTAATGACCGAAGGCATTATCAGTTACCACTCAACCACATGTTTGGCGGTTTTTGAAGCTAAATCTATTGTTCTCAATATATGGTCTTCGTTTGCATGCCAGTGGACATGAAGTATTGAAATGATGTAGACGTGTAGTTTTTTATTCATTTAATTAGCGCCATGATGTGGAATATGAACACCATGGAAATGGATGTTCGCACAAAAGATTCCAACAAATTTTAACCAAGGAACTCCCATGAAGCTTCTTTTATACTTTCTTCCCCCTTCTCCCACAGGATCAAGACCAAGAAAGCTTACTCATGCGGCTGCATAATCTTTCCGATGCATTGGAATTCCAGCAGAATGAAATAAAGAATGCCAGAGATATATTACGTTCAACAAGAGCTAAACTGGCTGTTATGGAAGGCAAGATAGCAATTGAGGTCATGTATGAAGTTTCGGCCATATCATTGCTATTGTAGATATCATTGTTATTTATTTTATTTAAATTTCTTTGAATTTTCTCTACAGTGAATCTCAAAAAGTTATTGAAGAGAAACAAAAGAGACTGGCTGCTGCTGAATGGTCCCTACGTAATTTGAGCTCTGTTTGCATAATTTGGCCTAACTCTGCCTCTGAAGTTCTTTTGGCTGGGTCATTTGATGGATGGACAAGTCAGGTTTGCTAATTTTCTGATACCTTTTTCATTTCTGTGCTTCTTGTTGGAACTTTAGGAATTTTCCCTTTTGATATCTTCTTTTTCTAGCATGAGGATTTGTGGCTTTCCTAATGTGACGTCTTTCCCCCACTATTTAACTTGTAGCCGAGTTTTAGGAAATTGAAGAGGCATAATTATTTTTCCCCTCCTAAAAACTACATGATATCAGAGCCCATCTTAGCCTTCAAAGCGGCGACCTACTTCCGTCAAGTTCATTCACTGGTTATATTGCTCAGACTCTTGCCCCTCCTTGGTTTTCCCAATACCATCGTCTTCGTGACTGAATGCTTGTGACAGCCTCAATTATAGCTAGCTGGAAAGGTTGGGAAGGCAATGACTTGATTGCACTGTTCTGAGACCCCTTGCGATACAATCATGATTAAAGCTCGCTGGGAAGGCAATTATTGGATCACGACATTCAAAGACCTTTGCGATATTGTTGCAATTAGAACCACTTGGGAAGGCAATGACTGTATCACGACATTTAGACAAGCACATTTAGAGCCAAATGGGAAGGAAACGACTAGATCGCGACATTTCAAGACCCAAAGTTCTTCTTGCTGCCCTCTTTTGCTGACAAAAGCTGCTTCTCAGCACGAGGTTTCTTTCCAGCAGGGGCCTTCTGCGCCGCCTTTGCTTTCTTCTATTTCTTTTTTGTTTTCTTTTTTTTGTTTTTCGGCGACGGGCTCCTTCGCTAGATTTTTCTCAGTCTTCGACGCCATTGGAGTTTGTAGGACTTATTTTTCTTTCCATTTCTCCTCTAGTCAATTCAGAGAAGGTTTTCTTTCTTTCTAGAGAATCGTGAATCAGAGAATCAAACTGAATCAGAAGTAAGCTGATCAAATACTCAATATGTTTCAACCCTTTCATCTTCTTCGCTGGAGCCGCCAACTTTTCCTCTATTTTATAACGTCTAGTTCCAATTTACTCGGGAGAGGAATTGAAGTGTCGAACAGGGATGGGGAGATGAAGCGAGAAGGTTGGGAAACCGAAGAGGGGAGAGATGAAAGGAGAGAGTTGGGAAGCTAAGGAGGTCAGTTCGCCCTATAATACGATGCGAGACAGAGGGAGAATGAGAGGTTGTAGCCAACCCTAACGACTTATAGGGAGAGTCGATTGATATAGACGAAGGAGGAAGGTGTGGCTCAAGACTTCGGTGCTGAAGGAGGAGAGCCTATGCTCTGACCAATCAAAAGAAGAAAGAGAGGCGAGTGCTCTCGAGTGCATGGTTAGAAAGCAGAGACGAAGGAAGAGGAGAAGGGTTGGGTTTGTGCACTCGATGTAGGAGGAAGAGGCAACGTAGACCAGAGTAGCAGGAGTCGATCAGAGAAGTTGGAATAGAGCGCGGGATTTTTCTCGTGGTTGAGTCATCGCGTGCTAAGCAGTGAATTGAGTAGGAGCCGATCACAGGAGAAGCTGACCGAATACATAAAGGTGAATTAGAGTTTTTTCATATAAATTAATAAATTTAATGTGTATGGTTTATAAAGGTTAGTTTTTATAATTTTAATTAAAATATTTAATGCTATATAACATATACATATATATATATACATATACATATATATATATATATAGGATTTCATAAGGTAAAATAATGAAAAATAATGTAAATTTAATAACTATATAAAATTATAGTTAAAGTTTTGTAATATGAATATACATATTTATTTTAGACTTTCAATTTTAGAAGAGTCGACGTCAAAACAAATTGAATAACAAATTAATCAACATCGAGTCAAGTACTTATGTTTTTATACTATAGTAATATTTTGTTTCTTTCAGATTAAATGCATTTACTAGTATTATCATTAATTATATTAAAATTACTATAAACATGAAATTTTGAATTCTAGTGAATTTTTTTCATATTGTAGGAATGATATTTGTGCACATAGTTATTTAAATAATCATAAATATTGAATAATTTATAAGCATATTGAATATCATGCAAATGAGAATGAAATATTTATTGTTATAAAGATATTTTTATTATATATTTGTATGTGCATAATTGACTATAGTAGTGTCACTCATTTATGGTATTAGTGTGAGAACGCTATGGTACTCATGTACGTAAATGGAAAAAAATATATTAATATTAATTTATCTTAAGTGATACAATTTTTAGACGGTGCTCCTGTGACAGTTGTACATATATGAAATGATATAAATATTTTATTAATATTGCAAGACTCTTTCAATAACACTTTATACTTAAGATATCCAAATATTTTTTATTGATTTATTAAAATACTTAACTAACATGCTTATTGTTTTTCTTTTCATTGTATTATTGTAGTTTAGAATTATGAGTATTCAGTGGTTTGTTTAGCTCACTGTTATTTTATATTAATTGTTCGAGTTAATTTAGTTGATTGGAAAATGAGCGATAGAAAGAAGAATATTTATAGAAAATTTGAACAGCCAGTGATGAGGTAAATTTAAATAAACTGCTTTAATTTAATTTGGTTAGTGACTCTTTCATTTGTTAAATGACAAATGAATGCAGAAAAATTAATTCTCATCCAATCGTCCGTATCTTTCTTGGTTATTTTGAAGCCCCGGGCTATGTCGCAATAAGAGCACAGGGTTTACGATTAATTAAAATAGTCTTGATGACAGAGCCAATAAGGTAATTATAATAAAATTTTAATAATAAAAAAATTATGTTAACTCAAATTAATAAGTATATCGAGCACGAGATTTTTCTCGCACTTGAGTCATCATGTGCTGAGCGATGAATTGAGTAGGAGCCAATCGCAGGAGAAGCCAACCGAGCACTTAAAGGTGAATTAGAGTTTATTCATATAAATTAGTAAATTTAATTTGTACGGTCATAAATATGAGCTTTCATCCGATGTATGAGGATAATATTTCCTGATTAATATGGAGAGAGAAGCTTGTCCCCATCGGAGTCGCCATAAGATGTCAGCATTATTTTTGGTTGTGGAGTTGCTCGTTGGAAGCTTTCGGTCGCCGGAATTGAAGTCTTGTCACTCAATTCTATATATATATGTATATGTATATATATATATA
This sequence comes from Phalaenopsis equestris, assembly GCF_001263595.1. Classification (NCBI taxonomy): domain Eukaryota; kingdom Viridiplantae; phylum Streptophyta; class Magnoliopsida; order Asparagales; family Orchidaceae; genus Phalaenopsis; species Phalaenopsis equestris. The sequence goes on along the minus strand of NW_018165195.1, from coordinate 135,369 downwards.
TGTTTATGTATATGTATATGTAGATGTATATATGTATGTATATATGTATATGTATATGTATATATATATATATATATATGTATATGTGTATATGTATATGTATATGTATATGTATATATGTACAAACATATATACATATACAAACATACAAAATTTTGATTAATATTTTTAATATCATACATACAAACATATATACATATATACATATACATATACATATACATATACATATATACATATACATATATATATATACATATACATATATATATATATATAGGATTTCATAAAGTAATGAAAAATAATGTAAATTTAATAGTTAATTAAAATTATAATTAATTAAAGTTTTGTAATATGATTATCTATATTTATTTTAGGCTTCTAATTTTAAAAGAGCCGATGTTAAGGCAAATCAAATAGTAGATTCATCAACATTGATGTGAGTATTCATGTTCTTATAGTATGGTAATATTTTACTTCTACATCAAACACATGTAATAGTACTATTATTAGTTATATTGAAATTACTGTAAACTCGGGATTTTAAATTTCAATAAATCTTTATTGATATTGTAGGAATGATATTTGTGCACAATATCATTTAAATTATCTTAAATATTGAATGGCTTATAATTATTTTGACTATAATGTATAGGTGAATGAAATATTTATTATTAGAAAATGATATTTTTATTTTATGTTTGTATGAGTATGATTGAGTGATGAAGTCACCCCTTTATGGTATTAATGGGAGAAAAATAAACGGCTCGTGCACATAAGTGAAAAAAATATTAATATTGAAGCATCTTAAGTGGTATAATTTTTAGTTGGTGCTTCTGTACAGGTTATATATATATAGAATGATACAAATATTTTATTGATTTGCAAGGTTCATTGAATAACATATTCTTAAGATATCCAAATATTTTTTATTGATTTATATTAAATGTTTAACTGACATTCATATTGTTTTTCATTTCTCTTATATTGCTATCGTTTAGGAATATGAGTATTCACTGATTTATTTAGCTTACTGTTATTTTAAAATTAATTTTTTACGTTAATTTAATTGATTAAAAGATTAACGATAGAATGAAAAATATTTATAGAATAATGAGATAAATTTAAATATACTATTTTAACTTAATTTGATTAGTAGGACTTTCATTTGTTTACCATGTTAAATGATTTCTGTTACCGCATTAATTAATTCCAAGCCCCAGGTTGGGTTGTGACATACTTAGCTTAATGAGCCGAAAGAACTCGTGGTCGAAATTGGCTCAGATTTTTCAGTGTTGTCCTCCTACCCTTTAATGATGTCGTACAAGTCGGCGATGATTGACTCTCAAAGAAATTCTTCCGTTTCTATTCGTTTCGACTATTACAAAACTAACTCGCCCTACCCATGGTGGTGCAAATATTGAAAAAATCATGGTATATGAAGGAGACATATTGGAAGCTTCTTGATAAACCTGCAAATTGGAAATTAAAATCTAAACGTGAAGGCCGAACTTATCAAACCACTGCTGATGAAACTTAAGAGCCTTCTATCAACTTGGATACAATATCTTTTATCAAGTAACAATTAGAGCTGCACAAATTATTTAAATCTCCAAAATTGTTATCAACTTTGTCTTGCTCTTCTCTATAGAAGGGTAACTCTTTAGCCACTTTATTATTAAGTGTTAACCCCCATTTTATTCACTTGAGGAATTGATTCTGATACAACCGATCATATGATTAGTTATTCTAAATTATTCTCATTTTATATACTTTGTCCAGGTAATAAAAGAGTCAAAATTGTGTGATGGTTCCCTCTTGATAATTGCTGGGATAAGAACTGTCAAACTCGCCTCGTTAACTCTTCGTGATGTGCTCCATGTTTTCAGTTTATCTTGGCATCTATTGTTCATTATAAAAAAATTACTTTTGATTATCAGTGTTAAGTTAATTTCAACTATTTTTGTTGTGAATTTCATTAATTGATCAATGGAAGGATGATTTGTAGTGTTAAAGAAAAGGATAAACTCTATTATTTTGACGATGGACATAATGCGAATAGACAATGTCAAAATACTTGTTTAAATTATAATTTTGTTTCTAAAGAAAATGATATTATGTTATGCCATTATAGATTGAGTTATCATAGTTTCCAATATTTGGAATTTTTGTTTTTCGATTTATTTCAAAATAGAAATGTCATCTTTTCAATGTGAAGTCGCTCAGTTTGTCAAATACATCATACGTCTTTTCCTTCCCAAGTTTGCAAATACTGTGATTCTGTCGGCCGTTTTATTGTTCAACTTCACTTTCGTAGTTTGAAAAGGTGATGATCTTAGGATTTTGAAAATAATTTAAATATAAATATAACTTTTTTAAAGAAGTAACGTTTTTAATTTTTAAAATAAGTGAGACCAAACGAATCTCACATTTTCAAATAGTTTAGATGATTTACTACAATACTACAAGCAATACACTTATCCCGAAGAATAAATATATTACTTGTAATAGGGATTTAATCATCTAGACTAAACAATTTGTGACATCCGTTTTGATTTGCGAAATATTTTATAAAAAGACCAACAAGTTCCTCTATCTAACATAAAAATTAGATAGTGTTTATTTTATCTGGGTTCCTGGTTCCCTATAGAGGCAAACCCCTATAGTTAATCACATCTTAAATGATCGAAATCACTTAAGAAAACTCTCGATTAAGATCAGGTGATTTTGCTTTCAAGATTTCAAAGTTTAGGTTTTCACGATTGGACATGGGAAAATCAAATGGGAAAGATTCAAAATAGGAACAATTATTTAAGGAATCCAAAGGGAAGAAAAGTAGGGGACATCACAGATCTAGGAGAAACCCCAGAGATGTCCCAACTATCCTATTGTTCAGCTTTATATCTTTGAAATGATGTTTATTTGATATTTCAATCCTGCAAATTATTTAAGATTTAGTACTTATGTTTACACAATATCGGACTGTGCAAATAGCCTAAAAAGATAGGAGGATTTACATCGTATCGCACAGTAACCTCAGAATCCTAAAACGTTAGGACTT
>NW_018165195.1:129506-130423 GCF_001263595.1 Phalaenopsis equestris | reverse complement strand
GATTTTTGGCAATTTTTATTGTCCACAAGACGATTACACTGTCAGGCATAAGATCGCCGACCGACTGAGGAGGCTCGAGCCAACTCCCGCTAGACTTATGTCGGTAAAGGATATCATATCCTATTATTCATCAAATGTCTGGATCTTGATGTTATAGGATATGACAACTTTCTGCTCTAACTTCGGTGTGCCTTTATCATCAACACCGTACGCCCCAAAACGTCTACTTGCGACCTTGCTTGATGGTTTCACGTATAGCAAAAGGCTATATGTGGACACTTATGCATCGGACATAAGCATCGAAAAATCGAACCAAGAAGCAAGGAAAACAAAAGAACAAAAATAGGGTGAGAGAGAGGAGGCACCGATCCATTTAAAACACCGAAAAGGAGATTGGATCAGTTCTCAAAACTCGTATCGAAAAGACCTGGAAAAGTAGGGCCCAAGGTCTTTCCTAACAAACATAGAACATCCCTCTGCGTTGATTCTCCAAACCCCAAGAACGCAGGATTAATCGAATCAACCAAATACTCTCCCAAATAAAGCTTGCAAATCCTCCCCAGATCCCAAAGTTAATATCAAAATCTTCTGACTTCCAACTTAATCCATAACTTTACATATCGAACAAGCATGAAAATCTTCCCACAAAATCAAGTAAATGCTCACGATCGGGATCACTGCAAAGAGCTGAACAGCAGGTAGGACTCACGGCCAAGGCAAAACCCGAGGCGTAGAAGGGGAGGAAACTCACGACTGAGGCAAACCCAATGAACAACAAGTGGGGCTCACGACCGGGGCGAACCCAAATCAATCCTCTACAAGTTTTGATATACATAGGAGAGTACAAAACATCACCAATCTCTCAAAGTAACGAGTTCGATCCATCCATAATCATGCAGGTGATTTAAACTCAACAG
>NW_018165195.1:99341-126594 GCF_001263595.1 Phalaenopsis equestris | reverse complement strand
CAGAGGTCATCCGGAGAAGTTCGCATTTTCACCCGTCCTTTGGGCTTAATTGAAGTCCGATTTCGTGCAATTTCGTGAATTTTGCGTATCTGATGTGTGTATGTGACGAAAAAGGTCGTGACGATGTTTTCCTAAGGCTTGAAGTCCTATTTGGAACATTTTCCTTGAATCTTCGCAAAATAGCCCATAACTGCTCGTTCATAAGACGATGGTCTTGTGCCAAAGATGCTAGCCCTCAAAGGAAAATAACAATTGGCTAGAATTACTAGAAGGGTGAGTCTCAATTCTAGTTTTCTAAGACGGTCAATAAGAACTCCTAGAACTAGATCCTAGGCTCCTAAAGAGGAGAAGAGAAGACCTCACAAAAATGAGGTCAACAGATTCATAGTGATATTTGGGATCCTTATAAACATCTTATACACTCTGGAAAAAGTAGTGTTATCTTTACCGATGATCACACTATATTAAATGATCACACAATACTAAGTTGGATGTATTTAATGAAAGAAAATTTTGAAGTAAAAATAAAATTTAACAACTTTTACTTCATGACACAAATACAATTTCAAAAAATTATTCAAATATTATAGAGTGATAATGACTGAAACTATTTCAAAAATATTTTGGATCAATTTTTCTCAAAAGAAAAAGTTCATCAAAGCTCTTATAGCTGAAAGAAAAAAACAACACTTATAGGATATCTCAGATATTGCTATTTACAAATTATGTGCCAAAATATCGTTGAAGTGAAGTCGTTCTTACTACTATATTCTTCATTAATAGAACATTCAATAAAATTTTAAACTTTGAAACCTCTTTTTACGTTTTTCATAAAATTTACCCAACAAATTAACTCTATTCTTCTTTACCTTTGAAGATATTGGGCGTGCTGCATTTGTTCACATGCATAATCATATTCAAGGAGAATTTGAATCCCAATAAAAGGGTATAAATATTATGATCATATTTTTAAAATATATTTGTTTTAATGGTTGTCACCTTTTTTAAATGACAATCCTTTTTTTTTCACCTCATATTCAAGGGGGATGAACAAAACAAAGATTCAACCACTTGTTTCATGACTTTCTTCAAACTGAAGACGCACCAAATAATATCTTCCCAACCATGATTGCTCAATCTGAAAACCCAAGCTATATTATATCAGGAGAAAATGAGTCGAGTTTTTTAGATATTGAAAATGATTCATCTTTCTTATAGTGCCATCTTATGTTGTTCATAATCTTATAACAACTAATAAAGAGGTAACATGGAAAGCAACTATAACATTTATACTATTTGACATTGTCTACTCACGACAAATGACATCTCAAAAGAAAAACTATTTCAAATAATATCTTCCCAACCATGATTGCTCAATCTGAAAACCCAAGCTATATTATATCAGGAGAAAATGAGTCGAGTTTTTTAGATATTGAAAATGATTCATCTTTCTTATAGTGCCATCTTATGTTGTTCATAATCTTATAACAACTAATAAAGAGGAAACATGGAAAGCAACTATAACATTTATACTATTTGACATTGTCTACTCACGACAAATGACATCTCAAAAGAAAAACTATTTCGAAGTGGTGAAAGCTCTGAAAAATGTCGCGTGGGAATTATTAAATCTACCTAAAAGGAAGAAAACAACTAGACACAAATGAGTCTTTACAGTAAGTATAATTTTTATAACTCTCTAGAACAGTACAAGACTCGACTGGTTGCCAAGGAATTCACTCAAATTTATAGCATTAATTATTTAAAAACATTCACCCCAGTCGCAAAACTAAACTCTTTTAGAGTTCTTCTGTCACTTGACTAGCCCCTATAATAGTTGGATATAAAAAATATATTTCTCAATATGTACTTGGAGGAAAAAGCGTATGTGGATGCACCTCCAAGATTTAGTGAGAGTTCTGTACAAATGTGTGTTAATTAAAGAAGTCCCTATACAGGTTGAAACAGTCATCGAGAGCATGATTTGAGAAATTTACACTGTTTTTTAATGTCAGACGTATAATCAACTGCAAAGAGATCATACAATATTCGTCAGACATTCAAAGGATGGGAAGGTAAGCATACTTATTGTGTATGTAGATGATATAATTCTTATTCAGCTGATATATATGAAATGAACTGTATGAATATTTTTTTTTTCTTCAGTTTTTGAGACTAAGGATATAGGATCTCTGAGGTATTTCCTTGGCATGGAGGTTTCTAGATCAAAGAAATGGATTGTTGTTTCCCATCAGAAGTATGTTCTTGATCTTCAAAAGGAAATTGGGATGAGTGGTTGTAGGTCTGCAGACACTCCAATTGATCCAAATCAAAAATAGAGAGATGTGAAAGAAGGTGACCCAGTGCACACAAGTCAATATCAAAAGTTGGTGGGAAAGTTGATATACTTATCATCTACATGGTTAAATATCACTTTTTATATAAGTTTGGGAAGTCAATTTATGCTTTCATTCTCAGAGAAATACCGTGTAGTAGTCAACAAGATTCTTAGATACCTAACAAATACACGCAAGAGTTTACGCTTTAGAAGACCACACAACAATATATAAAGACATACACTGATGCGAATTGAGCGGCGTCATTTGTTGACAGAAGATCAACGTTTCGATATTGTACTTATGTCTGAGGAAATCTGTTATATGACAAAAAAACAAAATGTGTTGGCAGGGTGTAGTGACAAGACAGAATATCGAGCTATGACTAATGGAGTTTGTGAGATTTTATGGCTGAAGAGAATTCTTTAAGAGCTGCGAATCCCGGTAATCATGTCAATGAAGTTGTGTTGTGACAATAAAGCTGTTATAAGCATTGCAGAAAATTCATTGTAATATAGTCACATAAAACATGTGGAGATTGATAGAAACTTCATAAAAGAGAAGATTGATTGTGGAGCTATTTACATGGCTTTTACTCGGACAACACAATAAATAACTGATATATTCACCAAAGGACTTTTCAGGCCTAATTTTGAGTTCCTTGTAAGCAAGTTAGGCATAATAGATATCAATGCTCCAACATTCATGGGGTTCGAAATTTTAGGAATTTTCCCTTTTTGATATCTTCTATTTTTATTATTTTTTATTTTTAGTAGTTTCAACTTTTAGAATTAGCTATTTTTGTTAATTTCTATTTTCTTTTTTTTAGTACGAGGATTTTGTGGCTATCCTAATGTGTTGGCCTTCCCTTTATATTTATCGTATATTCGGGTTTTAAAAAATTGCAGAGGAATAATTATTTTTTTCCTCCCAAAAACTATACTTCTTGTACTAGATATAGCATGAGTTATTTTTGTTGTTAGACGGAATCTTTTGTGGTAACCAAATTTTCAGTTGTAGTGATGCTAAATTCAACTCGAGAATTATTCTTTCATTGGTTTATGCAAGTAGTTTTTATATTAAGAAAAAGTTAAGAAGGATCCGATGGCTGCTACAATTGTACTGATTTGCCGGATGTCCTCTTGAATTCACCCTCCTTGTTTAAGTTGAAATTTGATGACGAGCAGTCCTATGCAGCTCTTTCTTTATATGCTTATGTCTATATGTCTACATTTGGTTCTTGGCTGTTAACCTACTCTAACGGTTATTCAGTCTCTCAATCATCCCCTCCGGATCTGGTTTCAAATTTTGTTGTGCTATATTTTCTAGTATGGCAGTAGAGCTGTTATTGATGGGAATGAGGTATAGATTTAAATTTGACTCAAGTACGAAGCTAATGGGCTTGAAATTCTAGTTTGTTGGCCCTTATGGGTGCTTTGAGATTTCATTCAAAACCATTAACAAAATTTGCTTTTTTGCCTTAGTTATGTTCAAAGTGATTGCGGTTGAAGGGTAAATCTTCTGTTTTGTTTAACTATGCAATAATTGATGCTGATCCTTGGCGTATGTTCTGAATATTTAAGAGAAGTTATTCTTGCTAACATTGTGGAACATATTAATCTCGCAATTTGCTTTTCAATTTTACCCAATTTTCTGTAGACGGCTATCATTGGCAATGGATTCAGAGAAAATGTTTCTTTAAAAAATTTTTTGTGGAGCCAATTAACTTGGCATAACATAATGAAACTATATTCTTTGGAAAATGGAAGAATCAAAATAATCCTCAAATTTGGCTACCCAGCAGTTAAGGAAAGCTTCAGACTCTTATTTTCGATCTTAACATGTTTCATTGCATCTTCATATCTACACTCGAGTGATGGCTGTCAGCATGTAGGACTTGGTCTTAAAGTTGTTGAGATGGCCTAGAATATTCAACATGTTGATTGCTAGGAAGACCTTGTCTTGGATGTTGTATTGGAGGTGTTGTGCTTTCTTATGGAAGTAATTAGGTTGAATTCATGGAGCACTCAAGCTTAGAATATGGTGAGGATAAGCTATATTATCAAAAAAATATCGTTAGCATTATTGATCGGAGTTTTAAGGCGTGTCATTGTTGTGTACAATTGTTAGTGGCGAAGGTATCTTTTTGACAGGATTAGCATGTGAACGTTCTTGAGAGGTTTTGTTCCTTTAATTAAGCTGAGTGCACTGGTGAGTAGGAGTTGCATATTTGCGATCAATAATGAGATTTTCTTAATTTGTGTTCATGTTGATAGTAAATCAGTCCTCCGTTAGAAATAAAGCTTAGAAATCTAGAATCATAAAAAATCTCAATTATTTGAATATATTCAATTATGCATGCAAACCAATAACTAGAGTTTAAAAAAAAATAAGGCAAGAAGTCGTAAAATGAAGTCCCTTGCTTTAAGAATAAAACCTCTCACATGAGTCTTTAGTCATCCACTTAAATGATGAGTTAACCAGATAGAATATCACATTCAACCAAATGTCTATGTAGAAAGAATTTGACTATATTTTACCAAATTTTTCTTTCCTATTTATAGTCAAACAAAAAATCTTTTGAATACTTGTTCATTGATCAAAACAACCCAAAAAGTTGGATGCAATCCTGATTGTAAGAGAACATTGTAGAAGACCAATGAATACATCATCAATACCACAGAAGAAGAATGCAGACATAGTCAGTACCACCTCAAATAAACCATAATACCCACACATAATTCAACCCAATCACCATAAAACCTAGTTGTAAAAAATCATGATTAAAGTTGCTTAGATACACTAGCAAGAATGCAGCTTCTTGCTTGAATGTAGTTGTTTATTTTGTAGTTGTAGTGGTGAAGTTAAGAGTCCTGGAGAGAGTAAAAAACATAGGAGATTACACATGACTTCAACATAAAGCAATCCAAACTGAAATTGTATCCCCTCTATTTGTAGGGAACGAGCTAGAGACCACCTATTATTCTGATGTTAATTAGAGGAAGTTCATCATAGTGATTAACATAAACTAAAAGGAGATTCATTGATCGTTGGAATAATCAAGTATTTTTCTTCTTTGTCTTGATCGAGGCATTTGGGTTGAGAGTCATGAAGCAGGACATGGATAGAATGCTAAAGGATAAATGCTTTGAGTTTTTCTTTAGCACACATTGGAGGAAGAAAAGCATAGAGTTTGATGAAATGATTTTAGCTTTCCCAAGAGGGCTGCATTTAAAGACCTGAATTGTTAGGATTCATAGCACATGTTAGTGACAAGGTTTTGAAAATCGAACCAAACAACAACAACAAAGCCTTAATCCCACTGCGCGGGGTCAACTAAATGAATCCTTTTTCTCCATTGCGTCCTATTTAGTGTCATATTTTCATTTAGTTCTAATAAATTAAGATCATTTTTTTATACAATAAGCCCAAGTCTTCCTAGGTCTACCGCTACCTTTCTTAACATAAGTCGAATCTAAAACAGCTACTCTCCTAAATGGATCATCAGATGGTCAACATTTAATGTGACCAAATCATCTAAGACAACTTTCTCTAATTTTGTCCGTGACAAGAGCTACACCAACTCTATCACAGATATATTCATTTCACATTTTGTCTCTAAGTGTAAAGCCACTCATCGACCTAATCAATCTCATCTCGGCAGCACTTAACTTAGTATTATGCTTCTCTTTTAAAGGCAAACATTCAGCGCCTTGCATGTCTCACCACCGTCTTATAAAATTTTCCTTTCAGTCTAAGCGATACTTTTCTATCACAAAGGCCTGAAGCATTCCTCCACTTCAACCAACTTCTCACCAAAAGGAGAAAATATTCGAAGTTCAGAGGTTAAGCTGGGGTTTAACCATTTAATATAATAAATATTAAAATTATATAAATATGACTTAATATTGTATAATAACTATATAACATGTCTATTAAATTTATTTAAATTAAAAAATAATATAAATTTATAAATATAAATAAGCTTATGATGTGTTTTATAAATTATTGCAATGATGTGTTTTATAAATTATTGCAACCCAATTCTCACAGCCCAACCCAATTTCCACACACTGGCACAACCTAGTTTTCAAAGCCTAGCCCAATTCTTCATTCTTATAGTATTTCACATAACTCATTTAATCTCACATAATGGGGGAGAGTTAACACTTTAAACTTTAAATTGGAAAAGAAGAGAAGCTTGTAGCTCACTCTGTTGGTGAGAATTTTGGTAGTAATTTGCATGTTGATTTAATTTTTATATCATGTATGAGAATTTATGAAATAATTAAAAGTCAAATATTGTGATTTAAGCTTACTAAACTTATTTAGAACCAATTTGATCTTTGTAATGCCAAATGAAAGTGCAAACATTAAACTGTGCATTGTTTTACAAAATTTGAATGAACCGAATGGTTCTTTCAAACCAAAACTGTTTCAGCAGTCGAACTGCCGGTTCGTGGTGGTTTCGAACGGTTGTTGTATGAACCAAAAGTGGACTTATGACCGGTTCATGGTTGAATCAATTGAAATGACCGTCCGGTCCAATTTTCAAAACTATGGCTTGTACTCTAGCAGATTAATCATGGTAAAAATAGCCAGCAGAAACAACTCAATGAACTTTACATCCCTTAGTTGTGTCTTCAATGTTGCATTGTATAAAATTGTTCTTTCTCATGGAAGTAATCAGGTTGAATTCTACAAGCAATCAGGCTTATAATTTAGTTACCATTAATTTTTTAACAAAGATGAACCATATTTTCAATTATATCTATGGCATTGTCGATAGGAGTTTTAAGTAAAAGTTTTCATTGTTTTGCATGGCTGTCACCGAAGGTATTTTCTTAAAGGCTTAGTATTTGTATATCCTTGAGAGGTCTTGTCTTAACCCAAGGCTGAGTGCAATGGTGAATGGTTGTATGCTTGTGGTCAATAATGGTGATGTTCTTCATTTGCATTAATATTGATGGTAAAACAATAGTTTTCTATTAGAAATAAAGCTTAGAAATCCAGAATCCTAAAAAATTTGTATTGGATTAAACTTGAATGAATTCAATTATAGATGAAAACCAATAACAAGAATTTAAAAGAAGGCAGAAGGAAAGAACTCGCCAAATCAACTTTTTGCTACAAGGATAGAACCTCGAAAAAATATTGTCATCTACTTGAATAAGAGTAGACCATATGGATTATTACATTCAAATAAATGTTTATGCAGAAATAATTTGACCAATGTTTAATAAGCCTAAGGTCCCTATTTATAATCAAATATTTTTTTTAATATCCTCATCCATTAATCAAAACAAACCAAAAAAGTTGTTTACAATTCTAGTACTAAGAGGAGGAATGCACTCTTCTTACATGATTGTAGTTAGAAATTTTGGAAGCCGAGGTTCTGAAGAGATAAACAACAGCTCAGGAAGTTACGGAAGGCTTTTACATAGCACAATCAAGGCAGAAATTGTCTCCCCATATTTTGCAGGGTGTAATCTTAAGACGACATATTATAGTGATGCTAATTGGAGGATGTTCATTGAAGCAGCTAACATTAACTAAAAAGAGATTCATCAATCATAATAATAAAGTATTTTTCATGCCGAGCATGGCCTTCTTTGAGATCCAGTTGGATTGACAGTCCTGAAGAAGGACATGGATATAATATTTAAAGATAAAGGCTTTTGAGTTTTTCTTTAGCACACATTACCAAGAGGTTGAAGAAATGATGGTAGTTTCCATAAGAAGGCTGCATTTAAAGGATTTCGAATTATTATGATTAGTGTCATGTGTTAGTAACCTAGTGGAATGTTTATAATGCACTTAGCCATCAGAAACAACTTAGGGAATTTTATGGGCCCTAATGTTCCCTGAGCGAGTTGTCTCAAGTAAATTCCTAACCACTAATGTCACATCAATCAAAGTAAATTCCTAACCACTAATGTCACATCAATCAAATTTCATATCTATGTGGACATGCATATGACATAATCACATCAAGAGGATTCAGCATGATATTGGCGTTCATCAGTGAGGAATGATTTCAAGCAATTTTGCAGCAATAGAGTTGGACCTTTCAAAACTATTCCACCCTGTCACTCCACTGAAGCAAGGAGATAGTGTGGGGATATAATTTGTCCCAGATCATGTGAAAGGGAATATTCAGCCCAAATCGCTTCCTATAGTTGGCTGAGATGGTAATCTTAGCATACTTCGGTTTTCCTTTCCTAGTTCTTCCTCAAGGTAGTTACACATTCATACATCAGAGGTGGAGGTCACTTCATTGGTGGCCGAATGATTGGCGATCATATAGCGGTGGAGACCCCAAGGGAAGGCATACTTCATAAGGCTGATGTTTGGCAAAAACAATTTGACACTGAAATCAATATCACTTCTCTTTCTGCTTTTAAACAAGTTTTTCTTTTTTTTTTTGCTCATAGAGAATGTAACAAAGCAGCTCATTTTTGTGCTTAGCTTACTTTAAATATGTCTTTTGAGTGAGATGCTCACTCGCGCGACCCCATCTTTTTGAATGTGGTGGAGGCTAATGTCCTCCGCCACACTGGCCCTTTTGTGTAGCTTTTATTGCACCTTTTTCTTTTTTGATTAATGCAAAATGCACACTTTCAAGGAAGGTATGCTTCATAGGTTGTAAATCTCCTAACCTAAGAAGAGTGGAACTGCGTCTCACTAGGTTTCTTTCCCATCCCCTAACTACAATTAACTCGGTGTTCTCTGGCATTTATTGGGTCCATGTCTTCTTTTCCTCTTAAAAGGTATTTAGCTAATTCAGCAGTATGGGATAAATATGTAGAGAGAATCCATCTGTTAGGATAAATGTGTCATATAGGATGTAATGTTAAAGAGTAAATTCTCTAGTCTGGAAAGCAACATTCAGGCTCCAACTCAATAATTAAACCCTAGTTTTTGGGGTTATATGGTAATGTGTTTGTATCCTTTGCTGATTAAATCGGGATATCTCTATGTAAAACCTAAAGGTGGATGGATGCTCCTAAACTTTAGGGGCTGAATTAGCTTTCCAGTAATTGATTAACAAAATCATAACTAGCATGTATCAAACCTCAAGTTTATACATGTGTCAAAAATTCTACCCCATGAAATACTAATAAAAAAAAGTAGTTTTAACCCATTTTCAAATAAAAAAACAGATTTTATTGATTTATATTGTAAGGTTTTATTAAACGTTGACCATCTGATGACCCAATTATGAGAGTAGATGTTTTAGATTCTACTTATGTTAAGAAAGGCATGGGTAGACCTAGGAAGACTTGGGCTTATTGTATAAAAAATGATCTTAATTTATTAGAACTAAATGAAAATATGACACTAAATAGGACACAATGGAGAAAAATGATTCATTTATCCAACCTCGTGTTGTGGGATGAGGCTTTGTTGTTGTTGTTGTGGTGCGCGATGCATAGGAATACACAAAGAACCATATATAAGTAATGAATTTCAGACTACTGAGTTTTAAATTTTCGAGCATTTACTTACCTCACAATTGGTATGAATTTACACATCTAACCCCTAAACTTTCATATTTACATGCATAATTCTTTAAGCTTTAACATCACATCAAAAACACTATTATTACCAACTTTTTAAAAAGTACTGTACATATTTCATGCATAGGTTTATGACCACCAAACTATTACAAATGTAAATATGAAAGTTCAATTGTGTAATATATTTGTAAATTTTTATTTTTGTTCTTCAGTGGAGGATGGAAAAGAACAATTCCGGGCTATTTTCTGTGTGCCTGAAGCTCTATCCCGGACGCTATGAGGTAACTGTCTCAACCCTACTGTTTATTATGAACCAGACATGATCACTTGTCCACGCTTACGCTGATTCTTCGCGCAGATCAAATTCATTGTTGATGGTGTTTGGGCCATCGATCCGATTCGTCCTATTTCCGACAATAATGGCTTTAAGAACAATCTTCTTTTTGTCAGCTAAGTGCATGACATTGGTGCTTGTAATTGAAATTTTGTGGATTGATTAGTTAAATCATTCAAATTTAGTTTTATTATTATTTATTTATCAGTAAGAAGCTCTTTTTGTTACCACTGTATTGTATCTTTTTTCTTCTTGATTTATATCATGTATCAACCTAAGCATGTGCCATGAAATCCTTCAACACTCCCCAAACATTTGAATTTGATTTTCTTTTAGTGGGCATTTGCATGCATATAATTTTTATGCTTTTACATATCTGATTCCTCAGTTTTTAGGTTACATTTGTGACTTTGGTGTCATAAACCGGAATGGGCTCGACTCTAAATCGAATAACAAGCTAATTTTGAGCCGCACTAAATCTATTCGAGCATATTTCAATTTGAGTTGGGGTCGGCTTGAAATCAACAGCTCTCAACCGCAGCGTGATGTGCACAACCACTATCCATATTATATTAAAATAAAAAAGAAAAATTTTAATGTGTTGTTTGAGTGCTCATCTTTCTCACAAAAAAATTAGGAAAAATAAAAAACAAAAAGCTCTCTAATAAGATGATCTTGCACTTAATATGCAAATATTATATTTGATGAGCCTGTTATTGGAATGGATGGGAAAATATGATGATCTATTAAATTTGTGACATTACAATGTTCGTGAGGAAAAAATATTCCATATGGACAGCGTATGTAGAAATACATACGCTGTCCGATCTATATCATTCAACAGTTTTTTTTTCTTAAATAAAAAATAAATTGAGGCCCATCAAAATACATCTTTGCTTTGATGGACGGTGGAGATCGTACATCATATGTAATTTTGCATTCGAATCTCAATGACACGCTTATAGTATTTCAGGAGTTGTTAGATGGCACTAAAATGTGCCACATTTTTCCTTATAAAAATGATACGAGTTATTAAAAAAAAATGTTGATTCTACAATAAGTATCGAGTTTAAGTGGTTAAAATTTACATAAATAAGGACTAAGAAAAATTAAAATTAATGTGTGTCAAATACATGTATAATCTGTGGTATGTAAAATAATTAACATATCTCATGAACAATGTGATGATTAAAATCATTTAAATTTAATTTATCTTAGATGTTAAATTCAGAATTTCAAAAATAACCTTATGATGGCGTTACGTAATAACTATAGTTAATGAATGAGTAAGAACTAATAAAATTTATGATGCAAATATGGTGGTTTGTGGTCTCTCTCCACCGTCAATTGGGGCTGTGAATTTAGCTTGAAGAACGTTAGTTGTTTAAAAATTGATTTGAGTGTTGGCTTGAATTGAGATCGGATCGAAATAAATGAACTAAGCTATGAGCCGAAATTTTGTCTAAATTTTCTTTCGGGCCAATTTCGGGTTGTACATAGATCCGCTCAAATTGACTCGAGATTGGCTCGTAGTATTTTTTTTTTTGGTTTAATATATATATATATAATGCAAAGTAAAA
The DNA here is from genome assembly GCF_001263595.1 of Phalaenopsis equestris. Taxonomy (NCBI): domain Eukaryota; kingdom Viridiplantae; phylum Streptophyta; class Magnoliopsida; order Asparagales; family Orchidaceae; genus Phalaenopsis; species Phalaenopsis equestris. The sequence goes on along the minus strand of NW_018165195.1, from coordinate 114,824 downwards.
TCGAATATAACGAACCACAAACACTTTTGAGCTAATTTCAAGCTTTAACATATCAAAATAACTTAATTTAAGCCAGTCAGTTTCAATTTTGAGTTGAATCAAGCCGGTGCCGAGCTAAACGGATAAAAAAAACTCAAATTGAATATGAAAAAGGTGTAAGATTTTGCTATTAATAAAATTATTTATCATTTTTTTAATGAATGATAAATTAATAAAAATACTTATGAAGATAAAAATAAATAAATTTTTTCAACTGCTAATTAAATTCTTTCCCAAAACCTAAATTTTGCCTATACTATTTTGGATTATAAAGTAAATTTATATATTTTCTGATATAAAATATTTCCCTATATAAAGATGCTGGTTCAAAAAGAAAAATTGACTTTATAAGCCTCATAATAGGATGAACTAAAAAAACATTCCTTTTATTTATTTTTTTGGAAAACATCATTAGGGGGCGTTGAATTAAATTTTCAAATACTTGAGAGGAACAATCAATATAACACTTTGCTTTACAAGTGTTGAGATTAATCTACATGGATACGTAGAATCAGCTTCGACGGGAGATCTTAATAGTAGAAGTACATGTTATACATTCATTTGTGGGAGTCGGCTACATGAATCCTTTTTCTCCATTGCGTCTTATTTAGTGTCATATTTTCATTTAGTTACTAATAAATTAAGATCATTTTTTATACAATAAACCCAAGTCTCCCGAGGTCTACCTCTGCCTTTCTTAACATTTTCCTAGAAGGATAAAATTTAATTATAAAAATTATGCCTTCAACACTTATCAGCCAATTCAAACCTATCAATTAATGCTTTCATGCCCATTGGAATCTAATATTAAGGTTATAATGAAAGAGTATAAATGGAAAAAATAGAGACAAAAACATAAATAACAATATATATATATATATAGAAACATTTCAATAATTCCAGTTCTAAAGCTTGGATACGCCTATGATGAGAGCTTCATGCACTACATGCTATAAATTTTTTTGTGACCTTCAATGTAAAATAGAGCACAATTCATTGTATCCAAATCATAATTGATTCTAAACTTCAATAGGGTCACATTCCAATACAACAAAAATGTCTTCCTTTTTTTTTGGTTCAATCAAACAAAAACATTGCCATAGGCAATTGTATTATGTCATCTTGTCTTTTTCAAAATTATTCCTTCCTTAAAATCCACCCAAGTTTTCAGTGATGCAACCATCAATCTTATCATCACTGACTTTCTTAACTTGAATTTTCCAACATTCTTTCTTTTTTGCCCCATAAAATGAAGGCAATTGTCATTTTTAATACTAACTCATACACTACAACCTCGCCAATCATGATCAAAACATATTTCACTCAACATCAACAAACTAAAAAAAGCTAACCATATACAAATATTGAATGCATCAGAATGTTTCGCAACCCTATATTTGCTAAAGTGTATGTACCATAGCAATCAAATTTTAATAACATCAACCAAAGAATAAAGCAATTATTTTTATAATATAAAGACAAAAATCACCAACATGATGCAGAAAAATCAAATTCAGAAAACAGGATACAAAACATCCACACCATTACAAGTTAAAGGCAGGTAGATTGAAACCATTAATTGCCTTAAAAACTTACAATTATAGCAATTACATAGTAAGATATTTTCGAGAAGTCGCCATCAGGTCAGGCTATGAATTGTTCAACCTTGCTCTGGAGTTCCTCCTTCTTCGCACCGACAACTCTCGCCACCTCCTTTCCACCTTTCACAAGCACAAAGGTAGGCATCGCCTGAACCCTCCATTGCTGGGACACCTCCTGATCCATTTTAAGATTTCAATCACCCAGAAAACCCTAACCCTAAATCCTAAATCGCGAGAAAAGCTCCAACGAGAGTAACAGAATTGGGAAAGGGAAAACGCACTGATAGCTCGTCGACATCAATTTTGACGAATGAAGCTTCGTTGAATCGGGAAGCCAGGGCCTTGAAGTTCGGCTCGATGAATCGGCACGGCCCGCACCAAGTCGCAGAGAAATCGATCACCAGCTTCAGATCAAAGAAGGAGGTGAGAGGAGAAGAAAAGGAAAGGGATTTTGCGCGGCGAATTGTTTAGTGAGGGGTAGGAGAGGGGGCATAGAAAGCTTACGAGTTTGTTGGAGTTTTTATGGGCTGTCCAGTGTTCGTTCCAGGATTCTTTGGAGTGGACGGCAACGACGGCGGAACCTTCTTCCTCGGCTGCAGCGGCGGCCGCGGGATTCAGCAAGGTGGAGAAGAAAGATCCCATCTTTGATGTTTCTTCCTTTCCTCCTTTGATCGGCTATGGAGCCAGTGAGAACTTATTGGCTCTCTGTTGTTGGTGATTTGTTGGAGGAGGACGATGATTTTGTGAGAATTTTGAAAAAGAATTATTGATCTATTAATTTTGATTAAAATTTTACGGGAGAAAATGAAAATGGTGCATGTGTAGGTTAGCATGGGCACACGTTAAGAACGGTGACGTGCACCAATATTTTTTTATCAACTAGCACGTATTTTAAGATATAATATGGATCTCGAGATAATTGCTTCAAAGTTTTGATTTGAGTAAACTTATAATAAAACCGACCGGTTCGACGAGATGGACTCAAAGATACAAAAATTGGTTCCGTCTGAGTTGAATTAAGTCAAGATCAAGTCATTTAATTACATGACCAACTACGACCTACGTGATTCACAATTTGTGCAATCACCCACTCTGTTCGTTGCTGCCTACGGATGTTAGCACAACTCACCACCGTAGCCTACGTGATCGACTTCGTTCTATGTGGTTCACAGCTCTTGCAGCACCCGACTTTGGCTCCTGCGGCCCACAGACGCCTTCACAGCTCACCACCATGGTACGTGCTGATTTCAACCTATGTGATTCACAGCTCGTGTGACTCTGAACTCCAACCCTCCGCATCCTACAAACGTCGTCACAACTCACTAACATGGCCTACATGCGTTGTCACAACTCACTACCACGATCTACGTGACCGACTTCGGCCTATGTGATTCACAGCTCGTACAACACGAACTTCAGCCCCCACGACCTACTGACATTAATATTTCTTTTTATAAATTCTACACAAATTCTTTGTTTTTGCCGTCCTAACCATAAAGCGGTGATAATGCCCCACTTAAAAAAAGAGGGCGGCGGGCGGGCGAGCACAATTACATACAAACAACTCGAAAAAATCAACCACTCTCAGACATCCAATTATTATAATTCATGGTAAATCATCAGCCCATATTTTCATTTTTAATCAAATTCTCAATATCTTGATCTTAACACGCGTAAATATATCGGCTTGATAGTTCAAAAAAAACTCACATAAATGATGAATTTATAAATATCAATGTTTTGAAAATTATTAAAAAATAAAATAAAAATAATAAAGAAAAGCTGGGCTTTGTTTGAAAATGTCACGTGCCCAACTCAAAAGCGGGCTTGGGCCATAGCTGGAGAATTTGATTCATTCTACTTCAATGGGATTTTGACCAAATTTAATCACACTATCAATTATACAAAAGAAAGCTTTCTAGTGCATATACATACATACCACACAATTCTTATATATTTACATATTAATACCTAAAGTTTCATATTTGCATATACATAACTCTAATCTTTAGTACAATATAAAAAAAAAAATACAATTATTAACTTTCTATTCATATATAGATTTATGAAACCAAGCGTTATGAATACAAATATGTCGGCATGAATATAGAGACAATCCAACAGTTAAACCCGACGACTGTGAACAGAAGGATCCACCCAACCCCAGACCATGAAGAAGCTCGTATACTCAAATTGAAGATCGATCAACTAAAAGGCAAGATGATCGGCTTAAAGCTGACCTGTCAGACTGTTATGCAATACCCTATACACTACAACTGGTAGTATTGTACCAAATAGACTAACCTACACCAACTAGTGTATTTGACAGACATGTAATGTACTAAAGTAACCATCGCAAAAATTATGGATTAAAGGGCATACATGTAATCTTAACTCCATGCCCCCTAGGTCTATAAATAGGGAGACATTTTTCGAATAAAGATTATTCGCTTTTTAATGTTCATTTCTGCCTTTCTCCCTCATGGAAAACTTTAGATTCAACAGATATGTAAATAAACAGAAATTGTGTGATATATAAAGTAAATTTTTCAAAAAAAAAAAAATGCAATAATGTCCCTTATATTTTTATTTTGGCAAGATACACCAAAATACTTTTCATAAAAAACCTTGTAATGGGTATAAAATTTTATATTCACAGAGTGCTTATTAGTGAAAGTCCCTTGAAAAATTTGTGCCTATTTAAGATTTACTAATAATAAAATATATTAAATAATAAAAAAATTAAAAACATTCGAATAAATTCACTTCTGCATAGGATTGTGAATGAGCCGAGTTGGGCCAAGCTTACCTTAGGCTGAACTCAGCTAAATCGTATTACAAGTTATTTATGTTCGATTCGAGTTCGAGCCAAAATTTGACTGTACTTAGCTTGTTTAATTTTTTTAATCAATCATATTTGAATTAAATTTTTAAAAGCTAAGAACTAGAATTAGTACATCACATTTTATGTAAAATTATTAACAAATAATTTTAAAATTTTAAATAAATAAATAATTGGAAAAAAATTGAATTATGAATTGCATATAAAATTTTCTTGTGATTAAACAATATAAATAAGTGCTCACAAACTAATTCATTGAAATATAAAAATGAAATTAAATTAATTTAAATTAAATTAATATAATTAATTAAACTTTATTTAAAAAATATATAGTTATCATCAACAATAATATTGCGCATGTAACAAATTGTATGCCATAGTCTTATAAATCTATAAATCCGACTTAGGTTGTATGTGATAGATGAATATGAATGAGTTTTGTCCCTTCAAATTTCTTTATCATTTCTTTTTTCAGATAATTACACACAACCCACCTGAAACAACCACTGATTTTTTTGAACTACCTTTTGAATCCTCACCAGGCCTTCGGATCGTGCCCAAGTAATGGAGTTGGATTTCGGGAAAAGGAGAAAGAGAGGAGTTGGCCAATCGAGATGACAGGTTGTCTACCTTTTCTATGGCTAGCCTATAGTGGCTGGATGGCTAGGGTGACCGGCCAAATAATGCTCTATGTGGTTGGTCAGGCATGGTGGCCGGTCGGCTAAGTTGGTTGGCCAAGTGCTTCTCCACCTGGTCGGCTCAAGAGGACGACTGAGGTGACCGGTCGAGTTGTTCTTCGTGTGTCCTGTAGATCTTCATATGGTAGGCCTAGGTGGTCAGCCAATTGAACTCCATATGGCCGGCCGATCGGTGGTTGCGTAATGGGATGTCCTACAGTGAGTGATAGAGCAAAGAGGTCGGTCGGCTGTAAATTACATGGCTGGCCCGGATGGCCGACCGACAAGTGATGGATGGCCAGGATGGCCGATAGAATAGATGGCGACGCTTGTAAGTGCTAGTGACAGCTCCGACGAAAATGTCTTTGACGGTGGTGGCCCCCTTGGCTCGACGATTAGTCTATTTTTAGGATATACATGAAGCCCTTGAGTTTTTCACTTTTTGGAGGTGAAGCTGCAATAAAAATGAAAAACTCATTAGTGCAAAAAAAAAAATCATTTTGTAAGTCTCTAGTTGGACTTAAACTTGTAACAATCCTCTTCCTAGCCTTTAATGAATAAGTTTTTTTGGAAAAATAATAATCAACTATTGTCAACTCAAGCTTGTTCCTTACCCATCTCTCTTACCCTTGTCGAAACATCATCTCCGGTGGGCCTCACTTTACATCAGGTCTTAGGCAGTATTCTCGCTGCCTTCGTGAGGGTAATCGATGCGACTCGTCAGTGGAGTGATTTGTGTTGTACCCCCTACAGAATTTATCGCTTCGGGACAGAGAACCGCCTCCATAACTTCTTCAGATTAAGCTTCGAGATGGGTTTTTGAAAATTTCTTGAGGTCGAGAGAGCTGTTTTGTTTGCTCATCCGAGATGAAAGACTTAAATCAAGAGAGAAATTTTGCTTGTCCCGGAGGAGAGACTTAGATCGAGAGTGATAACTAGCTTGTTTGTTCCGGAGGAGAGGCCTAAAATGAGAGAGTTTATGATCAAGCTTTCTTTTTAGATTTTAGATAAAAAACTTTTCCCAACCCAAGCACAATTCTTGCCCATCTCTCCTACCCTTGTAGGAACATTGCCTCAGGCGGGCCTAACCTTATGCCAGTTCTTAGGCGATACTGCGATGTCTTTGGGAGAGTAACCAACAAGACTCATTAGTGGGGTGATTTGCATCATAGCCCTTACAGATTTTGTCGTTTCAGGGCAGAGAACCACCTTCATAGCTTCTTATGAATCGAGTTTCGAGATGGGTTTTTGGAGATTTCTTGAGGTCGAGCGAAGGGTTTTGTTTGCTCATCCAGGAAGAGGGACTTAAATCAAGAGAGATAATTTGCTCGTCTTGGAGGAGAGAAGCTTAGAGAGAGAGAGTGTGTGTGAGCTTATTTTATATTTTCTTTTGGAAAGCTCTCCTAAGGGAGAGACTCAAAATGAAGGGAGAGAAGTTTGTATTACTAATGAAGAGAGAGATTTAATATTTTACTTTTCTTAGAATTTTTCTCTTTTCATCTTTAATGAACAATAAATAAAGGGAGAGGAGGTGTTTATGATCCTTTTTTTGTTTTTCTAAAGAGATCTTTTTTCTCTTGGAATATGAGATGAGTTATTTTTCCTTGTCTTTTTCTTATTGTCTTTTTTTTCTTTTTGTCTTGACATCTACTTTATGTCTTGTCACCTTTTATTTTGTCTTTTCACTTTTCCGGTTTTTTTATCTTCTTCTTTCCTTGCTTCTTCTTTTCCTTTTTTTTTAATTTCTTGTTTCTTTGTCATTTGGCTTTCTCCAAACCAGAAAACATCTTTTCGTCTGGTTAGCGGCATGCCCCACGCTCGCCGCAACTTTAGGATGTCGAATCCGAATGTCTTTCAGATCGTGTGAGAAGAGGGGGGTGGTTGTGGGCGTCAGACAAAGAGAGGGCGACACAAGAGAGGTTACGATGTGAGCCTTGCCTTATAAGAGCAGCATGGGGTAATTTGGTTCATATCCATCTCCGCTAGCATCGGGCGGTCGACTGGATGGCAGTGCTTATAGGCGTTGGTGACAACTTGGTCGATGATGTCTTTGACAGTGGCGGCTCCCTTGGCTTGATGAGCAGCCTGTTTTTAGGATATACACTATCGATCCGATGTATTTTTGAGGATTTGATAAAAATGAAAAATATGAGTTTGGGTTTTATCATTAATTTTGACATTTTAATGGAAATTTGAAATATGAAAGAGAGCAGATGATTTGTAAATATCAAGTTTCAGGCGATCTATATGTAATTTCCCCTTACTTTTTATGTTGGACTAAAGAGGAACCTAATAACAACACAACCAAAAATTTGGTCAGGATGGGTCTCAAACTCTTTTATCTGCTTTTGCCATGCGTACAATACACAAATAATTAATACTGCACTAATGAATATCCAACTATAACTCTTTTCTAATAACACCTCCCTGGAAACAGAAGTAAAAAGTGTGAAAATATATCATTATAGAAAAAAACGGGCCTAATAAGATGGTAGAGCTGACAATATTGCTTTACTCTAATTTTTTGCAGAAATATAGGCATAATACATCATGCAAGTTTCCAAAGTAACTATAGCATCAAAATAGGCCAAAAACTATACAAAATTACCTCAATGAACAGCTAAAGAAAGAGGCTCTCAACTGTACACGAAATCAAATTCTGATTTAGGTCCGCGATCAATCTGTCTCGATGAAGCAATGTGACGCCTGACGGCAAGTTCATTCGTCTCAAATATGAATCTCAGGTCTTTAATCTGCAAGCAGGATAAATACAAACTTTTAGATATGTAAGAAAACCGAGTTCACACATGTATGTCTCAGCATTATTAATGTTGGAGAAATTCAAACACCAGTATTTTTAAGCCTTAGTTTTGAGGGATAATTATATGCATAACACCCAAAACATTGCTATTTGCAAAATCTAGCACCGAGGTGATATTTTTGAACTACTAAACCGATGTATGCGTGCCACGATCAAACCATTTTGAATTTGATAAAAATGAAAAATATGGGTTGGTTTTATCATGAATTTTGATATGTGAGTGAGAATTTGAAGATGATGAATGAATGAAAGAGGGTGCTAGACTCAAAAATAGCAATGTTTGGAGTGCTATCTATGTAATTGTCCCTTGTTTTTATCCTCTAATTAAACAAAATTTCAACATTTAGATTATCTTATAACTCCAAACATCAATAAAAAAAATGAATGGCATATAAGTAGGGTTACACATATATAAATTGTTAATTATTTCAAAAATCACTAAAAACAATGACGGTAAATATTTACTCCAGATATCTGGTAATTAGGGAAATAATGAAATTTTGTTGCAGCAATGGAAAAAACAAATGCCAATCATTTCAATGAACAAATAAAGCGAGATAGAACTATTCCTCACCTCAATCAAAGCACAGGAGCACAAATTAATACGCTTCTTCACTGGCACTTCCTTACCATTAACAAAAATGGAGCTTTTGCCAATGTTTTTGAGATGAAAACATCCATCTTCATCCATCTTAATAATTGCCTATACAACACAATAGAAGTGCAATCAAAGAACTATATATATTACAGCAAATGATCAATGGAGTATTGACAGAAGATACACTAAAAAGCAGCTTCGAAGTCTTCGAAAGATTTAAAGATGCGTATCTTTTAAGCACATTAGATTTTGTGCCGATTAGACAAAAGCAGAATGATCGTTTAAAAAGGATTCGATGACATGACAAGGTTGACAATATTTAGAGGAAACTGAGTTATGATGCAATCTTAAGAAAGTGAGTTTATAACTCTCCTTTAACCAAACACACAACTTCCCTTGGGGTTCTCAACAACTAAGCTATCCTACTAATACTTTAGACCCTTTCCCAATCACTAAGATGAGATGTGCAGAATCATGGCTCAGAAAGATCATGTTATGAAACGAAAAGAAATATTGATACCCTACAGCAGAGAGTTTGAGCAAATTTCAATGAAGAAAATATAAATTTATTTTGCGTGTGAATTTTAGTAAAAAGAAGCATGATAACTCAAGACATCCGAGAAAAAAATATTGAACACATGTATACAACAGATAGATACACAGAAAAATGAAGACTTCATTCAACATATAGAAGCTTTGAGCAAGATTTTCATAATTTTCACCAGTTATTCTAGACGAACCAGACATCCTCATGCTGCCAAAATGATCACTAATTATTCACTATTCATTATTTGACGAAGATTCCAGAAGTCTAAATATGCACCTGACGTCTGGATATCTTATTAGCGCGTCCTTCTTTTGCCAGGTCAATGTCAACTTTTATTTCTTCTGTTTCCCTTCCAAGCAACACCTGAAAGTTTAAGTCAATTACGAAATACATTTAGGACTCATTTGGTTGCTTGTAGACAAAATATTATTTGCAAAATGATTATTTCATCCGTGTGCATATTAATTTTGAAGTTTGGAGCAATGCATAAGATGTTGACTTTACTTCATTTTCATTAATGATTGGTTCTCTGACTTAAGATTACTTAAAAGATTTAAAATACAAGGAATCACTATGCCTGCAATCCAGAACATATAAAAAGAGCTAGCTAACATTTTGTGAAGTAAACTAGCATAGAATTGAATCCAACTACAGAACAAAGTAGCCTCAGTACTAGCAGATGCAAAAATAAAGAGCGTATTCAACAAAAAGATATAATTACATCAGACTTGACTAATTGAGAAGTTAAAACTACCCTAGGATTTCTAGGTTGCAAAGCTTATGAATAAGTCCATTAAATCCATTGTAAAAGTTGGCATAAAATATTAGTCACTACCCAAGCTAAGTTAAAAAACAAAGGCGGTGTAGTTCATGGCAGATCAATCCAGACCATGTTTGACTTCCATGTATATTATAAATCACATTCAATGACCTGTAAAAATAAAAGTAATTGGTGCAGTGAAAATTCATTATGAAAGTCAGCCAATACAGAGAGCATGCAATTGTGTCGAGTTTGGAGTGTGAAGCGAGAAACTAGACACTATACCCCATAAGCATGCCTGTTCACAAACATTGAACAAGTTCTGGGAGCGTTCTTACAAAATAAGGATAGCCAGTGCATCAGGCTCATAAGTAATGGCATCAAAAGAAAATCATAGGTGAAGTATTAACATCAGTTTTTGAGTCACTTGGCGTTGGCACTTAAAAGATTAATTGTAGCACTTCAGTAAAACTGTCAAAAAAACTCGTCACTCGAAAACAACTCATTTTCGGCTCGCTTAATAGCGTGGGTTTGATTCGTTCTTTAAACAAATAAACCAAACGCAAATAAAATTTTTAATCTTAGTTTATGAACGAGCCGATCACAAACAACTTTTTGTTCAATAGTATTCAGATCATTTTGTCTTGAATTCATTAAATAATACATAAATAATATGTAAACGTTAAAATACTGGTATCTTTGATATGATATCAAAGATTTGGTTTGTAAAAATGGAAAATATAAAATTTAGGCATTAGAGATGTAAATCCACTAGAATTGGGTGGTATGTATGTGAATGCCCATGTTTAGATATCTAAATATATAAGAAATGGTTGTTATGTATGTAAATGCCTGAAAAAATTCCACTCGCCTCAGCATCACTGCCTTTCATTTAGATGATATGAAAACATATAAGATACGGATGGTATGGATGTAAATGCCCGAAAAAAAACTCCACAGGCATACCCGCTGCACATTAAGATGTTATATATGTAAATATATAAGAAAAGGGTAGTATGCATGGAAATGCCCAAGAAAATCCGTCTCTCCCATAAAAATATTCCACCCATATTAGCATGTTTTTAATATATTAAGGGATTGTTTGGAACAGCTTTTTTTTCTTGTTTTCTATTTTTTATTTTTGTTTTAAAAAAAATAAACCAAAAAACATGTTTGTTTTAATGTTTTTATTGCTTTCTTGTTTTACTTTTAAAAATTTTCGTTTCTTGTTTCAAAAACAAGGAGACAAGTAAAACTTATTTTTAGTGTTTTGAAGATAGCTTCTCCTAATTGAATCCCCAATCCCAACCCCGAGCGATGCCTTCTTTGATGCCGATGCCAATTCCTTCTTCAATGTTAATTCCTACTCTGACGGCGGCAGAGAGCATCTCCATGTTGGCGGAGGCCAAAAGCTTCCGTCGCAGCTCCCCCGCTGCCAACTCCTCTCATCAGAACAAACCCTCATGCTGCACTCTCCACTCAAAAAACCCTCTCCCGCCATCTCTCTCTCTTGCCCCAACAGTACCATTGCCAGCGGCCAAGCTCGCCATTACCCATACCAGAAAACCTACTTGTTCTTCTTCCTCTCAACCGAAACCCACCTCCAACTTACTCCCAACAACCTTCTCTCCACACAGAAAAAAAAAATCCTTCTCCCAAATTGAAAGCCCCACTCGATTCCTTCCACGCATGACGCTCTGCTCCAGCTTGACACCAACCAGACGACTCCTAAAAGGTAAAACAAGAAGAAATTGGGTTTAAGATTGTGGGATTTGAAGTTCTCTTTTGACTTTTTGATGTGATTTAAATTGAATCCTGCTCCAATTTTGTTTGATTTTGCTTCAAAACAATCCTTCATTCTAGATTTTTTAAATGAGAGAGGAATGAGATTTGAGATTCAGTTGGGGGAGCTACGACGAGAAAATTGTGACGTGTGCGTTTTGTTCTTCTAAACATGTTTTTTTTATTTTTTGGTTTTTAAAAACATAAAAATTATAACGATGTCAAGCCTATTTTGCTTTATGTTAAAACAAAAAAAAAGGAAAAAAAACAAACTCAAAAAAAAAAAAGAAAAAAAAAAGTGATCCCAAACAGCCCCTAAAATCATATGATAGTGGCCACCTCAAATACGACAGTGTTTATTAAAGGTAGGAAGGCGGCATTTAGATCTCTCATGCCGTGGAAATGAACATGCCAATGACTCTTCTTTGTTGACCGCTGCTTGTGACCCAAGGGACCATGCATTCTATAATCTCATGCATTTTAGTCCCACAACGGGAAGACGAAAAGTTAGTTGTGAGATAAGCTTTAAAAAAGAAAAATTAAGAATTTTTAATGCAAGAAAAATTTCAGTGTTGCGGGGTGCAAAGCATCTGAATCGTATTCGATAAAAATAATTAATTTTTTAAATTTAATAAAAAATGTTTTAATTAATCACTTTTTTTAGCCCAATAAGCAAGTGAGTTAAATTCATATCAAACACAAGCTTAACTTGAATGAATGAGTTTGAATTGAGCTGAAAAAAAAAAAGCTATTTACGAGCCATTTCAAACAATAGTCGAACACAAACAAAAAAAAAAAAAATGAACGAGCTCAGCACGAACAAGCCTTGGGCTCGCTCAAGCTTGACTTGTTTACCCCACTTAATTCATTTTTTTTTCCTCTCTAAAAAGTTCTCTATTTCAGTTTCTCTTAACAGCCCCAAATCACCAGTTTGAGAGACAAATTAAAACTAAACAGGCTCTCAAAGTTTATTAACATCAGCTAGGTATCAAATTAGTGACTCATGTTCATTCTTGAATAATCCCCTATTCATACTCCCACCATCCAAGAAATAGTCCTAAAACTCTACACTGACAGAGAATCATCCTTCCCGACACATCCGATCATCATTCCAAATCCAAAGTTCCTTGTGTTTCTTTTCTTTTTATTGGCACCTTGAACCGATAAAATAAAAAGAGGAATGAACAAATTAAAAGATATAAAGAAGCGAAAAATCATAAGGAAAGAAATGGGAGAAAAATACAAGACATTTGCTAACCAACACCACACATTATCACTCCTATCATGGTGCCATCCATTATGCACTAATGCCCTTTGAAATCCTCAAAAGATTAATTATTTTCTAAGGGGCTTCCACATTCCAATACCACATGGCTTATTGGAGATCATACAAAATGCTTTGATCCCGATATACTCTCCACAAAAAAAGTTCTTATGCAGCAAAACTTATATGGCGCCACCCCTTCATTTTCATTAAGGGACTCCTATCCCTCATCCTACGTCAAATTGAGCTGAACTCAGCATGTCATCAATGAAGTTTGAAAGACCTAAGAATATATCGAAAATTTGGAGCTTGTTGCTAAAATTTCAAGTTGACACAGCTTTCTATGGCATATATCTTAATACTAACAATCTCAACGTTAATATCTTTTTTTAAGGTAATCAAATTTAATAAAAATAATATAAGACTTGGTCCCATCTCCAAAAATCCCACTTCTACTGGCCACAAGTGACAAAAATTTAAACGCCTCTGCACAGCAACAAACTTCAATTAATTTTCCATATTAACTTCAAGCTAACACTAAAACCGTAGCTCATAAGAAACTGACATGGAAGAGTATTGCAGAAAAGGGAGAGGGGATACACATTGTCTGGCAGTACATCTTATGACATTAAGATTGTTATATTCTACCAACCTTTTTCTACTTCTTAAGTTCTAATAGTCATCATGTCCATTCACAAACATAAGCCTTTTCGCTATTGCAACTACATAATTTATATTACAGAAGCAGAACTAAAAATATAAATAAAGAGCATTTCTTATTGAGAAAAAACACACATAACATATTAGCAAAAATTCAAAAAGGTCACAGACAAATTCTAGAGAAGTCAAAAAAAAAAAAAATGATACCATAATTACCTCGGGACTTTTGATGAAGTACTTCAAATTGCGGCCATAAAAAATTGCAAAAGCACCATGTGATGAAATGGCTCTATTCATATAAGAACGGGCACCTTGTTCCAACCTAATAATGGTCTTCTTGGTGTCCACGCATTGGTACCTTGATACTAATAAATTAAAAATAACAAATCATTGAACATAAATCATAGCATTCATACAGCGTTAATACTTAACAAAGATAAATATATTTGTACTTGTACATGCATACAAATAATAAGGGAAATTGTTGTTCGGTCCTTATTATATTCCCCATATTTTTAAAACCTAGTAGTTTGGCTAGCTGCCCAGAAGGCAAATTGCTGTCAACTCATTAGAGTCCTTGTGCTGTCAAAATTGAATTAATGATTCACCCTCCCTCTCCCTCCCTCCTCTAATCCACTCCATCGTGGTGTCACCCTTCCCTCTCCCTTCTGAATTGGCTGCAGGACTCTCTGCCTCTCCCTCAGCTCTTTCCCATCTCATTCCAAAGTGGACTCATGCCACCTTTCCCTTCCACAATGGCTGCTACAGTATCGTGAACCCTTTTTTTTCCTATTTGATTCCTTACCCTTTCTATCGCTTTCGTTGCCCACCTCTCTTTCCTAAGGGCTCAAGAGTTACATTACGAGAACCTGCATATATATATCAAGGTTCAACTTATGATGTGCCAAGACAGGATGCATATTTATTATATCAATAAGTGTCGTGGAAGAACAACGCCTATATGATCGACCTCCCAAGAGATTGCAATATCTCTGCTACCATTAATGTGGCAGACTTGAATTTGGGCTACAAGAAATCAAAAACTTCGACGAATGAAGTCAAAGCTCGCCCAACCCTGGGAGATTGACGCGAGAGCCTGGGTCGTGGTACTGTAGCTGCTACAATACCGCAGACCCTTTTTTTTCCTATTTGATTCCTTACCCTTTCTATCACTTTCCTTGCTCACCTCTCTTTCATATCCTAGCATTTGCCTATTATATTACCTTTCCTTTTTATTTTCTTTCCTTTCCTATGACCTTCTATTCCTATTTGATAACTTCTATTACATATATGTGTTGCATGTTGTTGACCTCATTTTTAGTGAGGTCTAGTCTTCCTCTTAGGGTTTAGGATCTAGTCTTAGAGATCTCTCTTCGACTATCTTAGAACCTTAGAAATGTGACCCGCCTCGTTCTAGAAATTCAACCTTTTTCTGTACTCTTTCGTGGTTTCGCGTGTGTGGTATCAGTTTCTAGCACTTAGAAGGATGAAACCAACATGAGGAAACCCAAAAGGAATTCCTATAGGACCTTTTGAGTCTTAAGGTGGCCTTTTGCACAATTCGCAATCCCGCGCACAAAACTTCGCAATTCGGAGAGTCGACACGTCTGATCGCCACAACTCGCATTGCTTGCATTGTTACTTGTCGAAGACTCGAATAAACTTCTTGAGACGATCGATCACGGGTCGAAATTTTGTGGAATTTGAATTTTGACGCGTTTTTGACCCGATTGTCGATGACGTCGTCCGAGCGACCCCGAATGACAAAACGGACTGCACCGGCACGTCCGGAGCATCGATTTTGCCAAGGGAGGACACCCATTTTGTTACAACGCCGCGCGTGAATAAATCGCATATAATTTTTTTATATATATATACAATAAGCCCAAGTC
>NW_018165195.1:96615-98088 GCF_001263595.1 Phalaenopsis equestris | reverse complement strand
ATTTTAATATTGCTGGACTTGGCTTTTGGTTCTTGTTGAGCTCTGTTTTGGCTTTTGGTTCCTGTTGAGCTCTGTTTTGGCTTTTGGTTCTTGTTGGGCTCGATTTTGGCTGGGTTTGGAGTCTTGGTTTTGGAATTGAAATGAATAGAGTTCTATCCTTTATGGAGGCCCCCGTTGGGCTCGGTTTTGGCCCCTGCTGGGCTCGGTTTTGGTATCCCACCGGTGTCTTGGCTCAAATATACGTGTGGTGGATGAATTTATGTTGATTCGCAATAATTTTGTAGTTGTTCTTGTGTAAGGCATGTGTCGTTTCTATATTTTAATGTCTCAGGGGTATGGAAATGTTTTCTTTCGACTATTTTGTTGTAACATTAATTTGAACCTTAGCTGCGGCTTGGTTTTGGCTTGAAATGGCTAGAACTTTATTTTTTTATGGAGGCTTGGATTTTAATATTGCTGGTCCTTGTTGGGCTCGGTTTAAGGCTGATTTGGGGTGTGGCTTTGTTTGTTTTGGCCCTTGCTAGGCTCGGTTTTGGATTGTGGTGGTTATATTTTGGTCATTTGATGGTTGCAGTTTTAGACCTTATTGGGCTTGATCTCATCTTTGGGATGACCCTGTTTGAGCTTGTGGTGTGGTTCAACTTTGATCTTGCAAAATTTTAATTTGGGGTGACGTGTGCTTTGGTTTGGGAGTTTGGTTGACCCTCTTTGCCTCTCCTTTTGGTCCTTACCCGTGAGGCCTATTGGAAGTCGTTGGGTGTGATTTGGTCCTTCTTGCTAAGCTTGATTGGCTTGAATGTTATTGGTGGATTAAGTTTGTCATCCCAAAAATTATATTCACTTTAGTTATCCTCTTATGTTTGCCAAGAAGGCATAGTAGCTATTGATGGTTCTTTCCGTATGCCTTACTTGTGCCTTGGGTTGCCTCTGGTCGTGGGCTTTAGCAGCTGCTCTTTGCTGCCTCAAACCGTGAGCTTCAACAGTTCTTTTCTGGGCCCTTTGTTGCCTTAACCGTAAGCCTTACTTGTTATCTCTTGGGCTGCCTTTGGATATGGGTCTTGGCAACTGTCCCTTGCTTTAGCCGTGAACCTCTTGTGTCCCCGTTCCTTGCCTTGGCTGAGAGCCTTGGTGGCTGCTTCCTCCTCTACTGACCCTGGCCGTGAGCTTTTATGTAGCTTTATGGGAAGATTTCGTGCTTATTTAATGTATGAGGCTATCCATTAATTTGAAAGTTGGAGAATTTTGATTTTGGTATGAGTTTGGAAATATCGATGGTGGTTTCCCCGATGCCACTTTCTTTTGAATTTTGGGAGATTTTAAACCTCATTTTGGAAAAGCATTTGGTGGACTTGATTAATCATATGCCTTTGGGGTTTGGGAAAATTAGCGCGAGCTTGCACTTTATGTTTGTTAGGAAAGACCTTGGGCACTACTTTTCTGTCGGCGCTTAAAAAAAAGGGGAGGAAGGGAAAG
>NW_018165195.1:94824-95316 GCF_001263595.1 Phalaenopsis equestris | reverse complement strand
TATATAAGAACAACAGCAGGTAGGAACAGGCAAATTAAATGCTGTAAAATGTAAATCAAACCTGTACACCCGTGAAATCCGCCGTCTCTTAAGCATAGCAAACCTAAATGCATCGCAAAAAGTAAATCCCGAAAGAAACGTCGTCCAGGAAACCCGAAGAAAAGCGGAGGAACTCGAGAAAATCAACGAAAGAGACTCAAGTAAAAGAAAATCCTCAAAACTCCTGGGGAAATCCCGAAAGAAAAGAAAAGTAACACGAGTGCTCCGTCCCAAAACTTCAATAAGACAAGAAAATTCAGATGAGGGGGGACCGCAAGCACTCGTATGGGACTAGGCTCAGATATATTTATTCTCGAGGAATCCACGAAGGCTGCTCGGTCACCCGGACGAATAGAACCCGCTACTCGTCTAGAAGGGTGTCTTAAACCTCACTTAGGGGGCTATCTCCCAGCCTAAACAGGTATTCGTCAGGTGGACAATGTATTTTAAAAA
>NW_018165195.1:51250-90070 GCF_001263595.1 Phalaenopsis equestris | reverse complement strand
ACCATCAAGCAAGGTCGCAAGTAGTCGTTTTGGGGTGTACCGTGGTGATGATAAAGGCACACCGAAGATAGAGCAAAAAGATGCACTATTCCATAATATCAAGATCCAGGTATTTGATGAAAAATAGGATAACGGTATCTTTCACCGACATAAGTCTAGCGGTAGTCGGCTCGAACCTCCTCAGGTTGTTGACAGTCCTATGCCTGGCAGCGTAATCGACTCGTGGACAACAAAAATTTCTAAAAAAAAGATAAGTTTTGATAAACCATTTTCAAACAAAACATACTTTTCTACGAAACAAAAATTGATAACTCTTCTTTGCATGTTTAAAATTTGTGTGCATGTTTAAAACATAAAACGTACTTTAAAGCTGGTTGTCCACCTGACGAATACCTGTTTAGGCTGAGAAATAGTCCTCTAAGTGAGGTTCAAGACACACTTCTAGACGAGTGGCGGGTTCTATACATTCGGGTGACCGAGTAGCCTTCGTAGACCCTCGAGTATAAATACATAGCTGAGTCTAGCCCCATACGAGTGCTTGCGGTCCCCCTCATCTGAACTTTTCTTTGTTTTGTTTTATCGAAGCTTTGGGACATGACACTCGTGTTACTTTTCCTTTCTTTCGGGATTTTTCTAGGATTTTTGAGGATTTTTTTTTTACTTGAGTCTCTTCTCGTTGATTTTCTCGAGTTTTTCGTTTTTTTTCCTCGGATTTCTTGGATGACGTTTTCTTCCGGACTTTGCTTTTGAGATGCATTTAGGTTTGCTATACTTAAGGAACGTCGGATCTTACGGGCGTACAAGTTTGCTTTACATTTTTCAGTACTTTATTTTTCTGCTTCTACCAGCTACTGTATAAGCATGTCATATTATTCTTGTTTTCTACATGCTACTGCTCTTCCTGTACAACATGATTATGTCATTTATGCTTCTACCTGCTACTGTACTGTACAATATGTTATATTATTCCCGTTGCTACCTACCACCGTACTGTATAGCATGTTATATTATTCATATTGCTACTTGCTATTGTTTCATATGCATCATACTGTTTGCCTTTACTGCACACTTTATATTATATAGCTTTAAGCACATTTCTTTTTTATATAGGATGTTTAGAAGACTTTCACCATAGGATTGTTTAATTTAACATCGTAACTGGACACCCAAGAAAACTTAAACTCGTCACGTCGGTGAGCTTGGAGCTAGTGCGGTGGGCAGCACGACCATATTTAATAGCAAAATCTGTCTTCCCCACCAAAACCATTCCTTTCCTAGAAACTAAACAACAATCCATAAGATTTTGAGGTTGTTTGCCTAGCGCAACATAAATCCTCCACTTTTTTCTTAGGCATTCGTATAGCTCTGCTGTACGATTTAAGCCCTATCTCGTTCTAGGTTCTGAGGTCGTCGTCCGATATGACGTAAACCCTCATATCTTCCAGGCGATTTGTGTGGCAATGCCACGCAAATATAAACCCTAATTAAATAGAATTGACAGGATGAAACACTTTAATAATTTCTTCTCGAAACTGAAACCAAATCATAGGATAGACTGGGAAGTCACTGAGATTCTCCTTAGGATCTGTGACCTCCCCTAGTTTCTCTTCATTTAGATTCCTCAACATTGTTTCAGGTTCGAGCATTTCCCCTTTCACACCTCTTCGTCTGATTTCGTTGAAAAGTCCTATCCTTTTGACTTCCTTGAAGATAGTACTCCCTGATTTTTTTATCGAGAGTTTTCTTAGGTGACTTTGGTCATTTAAGATTTAATTAATTATGGGGGTTTGCCCTTATAGGAAGCTTTTCTGAACCCAACCTAAAATAAACCCTGTTTAATTCTTTATATTAAATAGGGGAACTTGTCGACAAATAAAACAGTTTCGCAGACCAAACGGATGTCATATATTTTTTAGTTTATTTGATCGAGCCTCATCCTCAAGTCTTGTGTTTATCCATCGGGATAGATACAAGATTTGAGATAGAGCGCTCTTTCATTTAAACTGTAAAAAATATAAGGTCAGTTTGATTCCATATTTTTCTAAAATTATATATGTATATAAATTAAACGTCCTTCCGAAGCGGGCGACAGGACTTCACTTCCAGCGACCGACAGCTTCTTACGGACAACTTTTGAACAAATCACCCACAAAAGAAAAAACCCACTAAATCTTTTTTAACTTCCCCCCTTTAGCTGCCGACACATGCTTGTTTAGAATTCAGATTTTCATTGCTTCTTATTTCAGATTATAGCCTCTAAGGTGTTTTCCCTTCTGATGGTTGAATCCAAAGACGAGAAGGTGTTCTGGCTATAAATAGTCTGAGATGGTGACCATTCCTCAAAGATGGAGTGGTGCTCCGGCTGTATTTCGATCCTGCGAGGATATTTATCCTTACTCATCCTCCCTCAAGCAGTCCCCAAACAGCCCTCCCCTCTCTTCTCCCGCAGTCCACTGTCTTTCCCCTTTGTTGCCCCTCATTGTCCTAGCCACCTGTTTCACTGTTTTCGTTGTTTTAAACTCTCACCTTTGTTGTTGCAACCCGTCAATCCTTCCATTTGTTGTTCTACCCATGTCTCGCCATCTGGCATTACCACCGCAGCCACACAAGTCCTTCCCCTTATTGTGATATCGTTGTCCCGCCATCCCATGCTTGCTGCCACCCTCAAAATAGCCACCAAAAAATCCCTTCCTTACAACCATCACCTTCCAACAACCACCCAACCATCACAATCATCTACCAACACTTCCAAACCCCTAACGGCCACCAACAACAACTTAAATCAGCCCTAGTGTGAGTTTTTGTTATATGTGTTGTAATCCCCCTTTCAGTGTGTGAGTTGTAACCGTTTATTTACTTTTGAGTAATAATATTTGCTTTCTCTATTATGGTTTGGGTAAACTAGGTATCATCCCTGGATAGGTCAAACCAATCCAATCTTATTTATCTACTTCTTGATGCATCCCAATCATTACAATGCCTTTGGACTGTTGAACAGAACAAGTTCGACAAAAACACTAGCCCTTTGAAGTCTATCCAAATTCATCAATAATGTATACTCCCTTAAAAACACCAACAAAATCAAAACATATCATTTTCCATATTATAAAACAAGATACGAAACTCTTTGGTTCTAAACCTAAAAAAGACATGATGTTGAGCCATTTTACTAAAGATTCAACATATGTGAGTTCCTATATTACGTCCCCATCGTTAATAAGTAATAAGCTCACGTCCATCGTTAGCTAGGTTCTTGCCAGTGATTCCTCCTCTCATACAAGATTACTTCGAGCTGTGCTAATGAATCCATTTTAATAGTAGATCATGAAAAATACATATTTAGGATCTTGAATCACGTGTTAACTACCTCTGCTCTCATTATCCAATTAAAGTAAGAGAACTCCAATTTTGCCTCTACCATAAGGAGTACATATTCATCTTCTCTCACTTTCTTGACAGATCCTCCTTCATATGTTGTTATCTCCTAACAAAAATTTCTTCTTCTTTCAAGACAATTGGTATTTAACCACTTGATGCTAATGAAGGTGGCATCCAAGTAACAAGAGCTTCAAAGGCAACCATCCTCATAATTATCTAATCATCCATAGCTAGGTCATCTGCCCTTTCAAGCTTAGCAAATAGGCTCAAGAGAAACTCTTTAATTACCTATTTTATTTCCACATTGTTATAGATCTCAGGTTCAATAAAGTCACCAACAATATCCTTCTAAATTCTCATCCAAGCATAAAAATTTTTGTAGAAGTTGGAACCAGAGCTTTATTGCCAATTACATCTGGATTTAGAGCGAGAGAAACTGGAACCGATAGAAAAATAACTAGGTCTATAGATGTACTGAAAGAATAGATTGAATTACTTATCTACCCTAGGACGTGAGAAGGGGATCTTTAGCCATCTTGGAATCCATGCATAAAAGTTTGGTCATGTCTTGGAAGACATGCCAGTGGTGATCAAAGAGAGATATTAGTGATGCAGAAGCGGTCTTGTAGGGGTGTCATCCATGACCCCTGCCACACTGCAGCGTGAGATTGCGACTTAGATTGGTCCAGGAGGGCCAATCGACATTTCCTTTTCGTGGATTTCCCTCTTATTTGAGTGGGGACCACTCCAATTTATCCGAAGTCTATAAATATACAGTGTTCAAGTTTTATGACAGTTTTTCTTTGTGTTTTATGTCAGAAAAGTCGTCGACGTCCACGTTTTCACTTCTAGGGTTATATCCAACGATGAGTGGTGTTCCGACTATATCTCATCCTAGGCGATGATTATCCTCGACCTCCTCACATCCTCCACAACCTTCCCTTTGTCATTGTCACTGCCTTCCCCACTGCAGCCACCCTGCAATAGCCATCTTGGTTATTCTCCCTACAGTTTCCCCATCTCTCAACAGCCAGCTGCCTGCCAACCTAGTTGCCTCTATGTTCTACCATCCCAACACCATCCTCCACTTCTCCTAATCTTTTGCCTCGTTGCCAAAGCCCCATAAGCCCCTTGCCTTATTGTCCAATGCTTTACCAGCCACTTGAACCACATCCCTGCCACCTAGCTGATATTTCAGCACTTTCCCTGCAGTGTCATTGTTGTTCCAGCAGCCCAAAACCAATCCCTGTGTCGTTGCACTGTTGTCTCAGCCGCTGGAACCACCTCCCCACAGCCTATCTGTAGTTCCCGCCGCCCAAAACTGCCCCTAGCCGTTGTTTCTTCACCACACAACCACCTACCCCCTTGTTACTGCCTCTCCAAGCCCCCTCATAGCCGCCTCCACCAACACCAGAGATCCACCCGTAGTTGAGTTTGTTTGTGTTTGTTGTTATATTTCCCTTTTAAGAGTGCTTGACTGTAACCGCCTATTCGTTTTAATAATAATATTTGTTTCACTTATGGTGGTTTGGGTTAACTCTGGATAGCTATGAGACACGATGCCGTTAGAGGATGTGGGGCGGAAAATCCTCCAACTGCAACAGAGGCTTGCTGTCTTCGAGATGAGGCAATCCAGACAAGTTACCTATAGACACAATGGTGACTTGCTAGATCGAAGGAATAGAGTGAATCTCTTCCACTATGCAGATTCCAGGAATAAAAAACCTGTATCCCAAAGATTTGACCAGAAATATCTGAGAATCCAGGAACTTGTTGTCTTGTTTTTTTGCTAGCCAACCAGCTTGTCCAACATCCTGCCAACTTACCGACCCTCACCGACCACCTCAATCGTCCCTTGATTCAACCTTAACGGGAGTTAGTGCCGTGTCTGTTATTTTTTCTTATTTCAATTGGTTGTTTGTAACTTCTTATTTGAATTTCAATAATCACTCTATCGTTCATGAACAAGCCTTAAGAAGAGGAAATAGGAGGAGAAATTATGCTGATCATTTTATACATATCTCTGATTCATTTAGGAAAAGAATATTCATGCAATGATGGCTCCCCAAGAGGCATTTATGTGTACTATGGAAAATTGAAAACTCACCACATCAGGATAGCTACAGCAAAGTACCGAGAAAACACATCAGCTTCAGGTTCAGTCACTTGATCAAGTTTGGTTATTAACTACATCATTTTAATTCATCACAAGATTGGCCTTATAAAAAATCATTTGTATGAAGTTTGAGTTCTGCCGACAAAGGAAACATTACATAGACTGAATGGATTGCATTTCTTGGATCAATCAAACAATTAGTTCAATGGGCTGTAAAATAGTCAACATCATCATACAAGTGTTGAACTTGATTCTATATTATCCTATTCGTTTATTAATTTCAACTGCAAGAACAAAAGGCTAAAAAGGCAATGCAAGAACCGAGAGAATCTCCAAACCCAAGATCAGTCCAATTGGAATCAAAAGCCATCAAGTTTCACTTTATCCAAATTAAAGGACGAATATTCAAGTTCTAAATTTTTTGAACCTTCCAGATCATGAGATTAAGAAAAGCTTCAAGCATTAAAGAAGGCATCAAATCTAAAGAAATAGAAATTGGTAAGCCATACCCTAATCCAAGGCTTAGTTTGAATATTTAGGGTTTGGTGAAGGTAAATATTTAGGGTTTCATTTAGGGTTTCCTTTTGTTATATTTTTTTTGAATAATTGTTCAACTTTAGGTGCATTGGATTAGATTTATTTCTTATTTGAACGGAGCCTTTTATAAGATCATACGGATCCAATTTTATTTTCTATAAATAGGAGGTTCTTAGATATTAATTCTTAATAGTTGAAAAATGAATGACCCCCAAAACCCCTTTTCATTCCCCATTATCATGCCAATTGTGTTAGCATAGCCAACAACACAAGTCCTCTCTGTACATCGACACAAATTAGGGTTTGGAAATCATCATCTCCAAAGGCAGACATCACATCACATCATGTTGTTCTTATTTGTCTCTCATGTTGTTAAACACTTTTTTCTTGAAACCCTACTCCTTGAATACCATTAAGAAATATGCATGCTTGAAAGCTTCTACGTTGGGAAATCATAATCCTCAATAAACCCTAGTCTTGATTCTTGATTCTTACAAGAAACCCTAATCTTCTTGCCAATTTTTAAGCTTCCGCATGTGTTAATAGGCTGATCTACTGCAAAGCAACGCATGGGGTTCTTGACTGCAAAATGAAAATTCCATGCAATCTTGAGGAGCCGACAGATTGATTTTCCCAATTATAGGTACCCCTACATACGGTCGGGTACACTATAATAATAAAAAACAAACAAATTTGCTTCATAGTAGAGAAAACAAAACAAGAAGGCTCGTCTCTTCTACTCTTTTACAGTGGAGAATTACTTTTACAAGGATGGGTAACAGAATGGTTGATTCATTAAACTAACAATGTTCGGCCAATACGTTACACTAAATCACAAAGATAAATTTCTAAGGTTCAAATAATTTCAGCATATTTCTGGAAGATTAAACAATGTGAGGGGAAACAGGTAATTCACCCCAGCTGTAACGGCATGTAACTAACCCTTATTCTTAAAATAATAATTTCTTAGATATTTCATTTATTTAGAGAAGATGCAACTACAATAACAACAATGAAAACAACAACAAGTCTTTATCCCACTAAGTGGCGTCGGCTACATGAATCCTTTTTCTCCAATCCTTTTTCTCCATTGAATCCTTTTTCTCCATTGCGTCCTATGGAGTGTCATATTTTCATTTAATTCTAATAGATTAAGATCATTTTTTATACAATATGCCCAAATCTTTTCAGGTGTACCTCTGTCTTTCATAACATAATTCAAATCTAAAACATCTACTCTTCTAACGAGATCATCAGATGGTCGGCGTTTAATGTGAACAAACCATCTAAGACGATTCTCTCTATCTAGTTCGCCATTGGTACTACACCAACCCTATCACAGATACAACTAAGAAGTTAAATTACTTGAAAATATTAATTTTAGTTTTCAATACAACAACAACAAAACAACAACAAAGCCTTAATCCCATTACGTGGGGTCGGCAAATTTTAGTTTTCAATATAAGGACTAAAATTGTAAAACGATTTATCAATCAAATAATCGAACTTGTTGCAAAAATAATATAAATAGGAAAAATGGATAAAATGAAACAATTCAATAATAAGTGAAAAAAATTTTAGTTGATTTAAGGGTTGAGGTTAAACGTTATAACAAAATAATCAAATACTACTAGTGGATAGACAATTTATGCACTTCTAGTAATACGGTAATTAGATATTTCTGATGTACTGAATCTTTTATCCCACGATGACAAAGCAATTCTTCCATTTTCAATTTGATGTTCTAGTTTTATTATAAGCCGATGCTTATGAGCCCAAGCTCACCCAGTTATGCTTTCTTTAATAACAAAAACAGAACTAAACCTATAAAAAGTTTACTTGGATATGCTTGGGACCTTACTAAATGCAAATTGTAGTATTTTTTTCTATTTCCTTCCTATTTACTTGAGACGTAAAACAAGAATCACGACAATGAAAAGCAACAGAAAGACATCAAAATTGTAATGCAATCAAACACACATAACCAAGATCACATGAATTAATTCTAAACTGTACAGTCAAAATCAGCACAAAAGGAAACTACCACATTTTTTTCATCAAAATAAGAAAAAAAAATGAGACATACTTTTAAACAGAAAAATGAGCAATACCTTCCTTGGCGAAGAGACACGATTCCTGATCATATGGACCCAAATCCATGCCAAGTATCTATACGTGTTAGGATAAAAAGCAATGGTGTTAACTTTTGGATGCAAATTTTCCCAGGCTGAAAAGAATCAACAAATAAAAAAAAGCAACATAATTTTATGAGAGGTGAAATATTTTACCATTGCCTCTACATCAGAAAAGTTAGGAACATCATCTTCTTCGTCGTCATCTTCATTCTCAAAAAATTCCTCCTCCCTGTCTGAAATTGACATTGTTGGAAGCGAGTCTACACAACCCAACTCTGAGGAAACCAACTTGGGGTGTGATGGCATACAAGCAACTTGCATATTTAATTCCTTTTTAGATCACAGAAAGTAGCATAATCAGAGCATTAAACTGTTACTTTGAAATAAAACATAAATAAACATTAAGAAAATATCATATTCAATGCTTCCAAACATACAGTAGTAGCATCTTGCTTCAAAGAAAGGTCTGATGCAGAGTGTGAAGCAATAGCTGGTATCAAACTTGGATTATCCATATCCTTGTTTGATACAGTGGATAATCCGCATACCAAATCCCTGTCAGATGACAAACTTTCAAGCCTGCAATCCACGGTTGAGTGCAGTAAACCTACTCCTGCCTTGAAAATGGGCACATTAGGCTGTACGCTTGCTGCATTCACTTCCTTAAGCAGAGTAGAATCTCCTGAAGTTGCCTTCCCATAATGAGTCATAGTGGATGAAATATCTTGCCTCATATTAGTAGGAAATGCTTGAAACAACTTTGCAGGCAAAGTAACATTATCATTGCAAGGAATATCCTGGTCCTCTGCATTCAATACACAGATCATTAACTTTTCTGCAGGTGCTTCAGTAGGAGATGCTCCTGAAGTTGAGGACAAAGCGCATACTTCTGGAACAGCAGAACACTGAAGATCATTTTTGACATTATGGATCTGCTCATGAATAGTTCCATGTTCTACAGAACTCTCAGCATCATTACAAGCAGGAATATCGAAAGCCTCGGCAGGTTTAGGATCACCAGGGATGGGCGAGTTACCAATGTTAGTAGAAGTAGGAGAATTGAGAAATATAGAGCCAAGCCCATTCAAGCAGGACCCGTCTCCAATATCATCCTCATCCACATCAATCAAAAGGAGCTCCTCATCATCAGTAAAGCTCATGCAAGGGTCAGAGAAGTCGATAAAGTTGGCTTCCAACAATATTTCTGAATTATTTAATGCAATGGTAGCTGTATCATTATTTAGCTTGCCCTTTGCAGTAGCATCATCACAAGCTTGATCACCTATTTTCATGGTACATTGCATGGTGACCAATTCTTGACCTTTTTCCTCAAACTGCCCCTCCATTTGAAGAGTTGGTCTAGAAACATCCTCAATCGTTTTCCAAATCGGATGATCAGGTGGAGAGGAATACCCAAGCTGATGAAATGTAGAGGTAGATCCTGGAGCATTTGATGTCTGTAATGAGCAATGATTTCTATCGAGTGCATGAGGAAAATCTTCTGGAGTGAAGTTAGGTTCAAAACTATCGCCAGCATCATTAAATCCAGCTTCATCTATTGGAACAGAAGAAATATTTTCCCCATGCCCATATGAGCAATCTGTTCCCAATACTCCAACTGGAAGTTTGGCCTCAATTGAGCCAGCCACACCTTCATGGACTGCAAGGCCACTAACAGTAGCAATAGGCTCAACCTCAACCATTTTTGGATAAATAGGTTGGCAGCCACCATAACTTGTTTCTGGATGCCCAAAGTTGCCAGAGAAAGGTTCATCAACGTGAAATTTATTGAGAGCAAACTCATTGTGAAACTTAAAATGATGTGAGCTGCTGTCATTGTCAATAGCAACATGTGAAATTGGTGACATCGGAAAGCCTAATTTAACAGAACTATGTGTTTCACTTCGTGCTTTCTTTCGTGTTGTGAAATAGTGACACTGCAAACTTTCTCCTTTTCTTCTCCCAGATGAGGTCTTTTTTATTTTGGAATTCCAAGTTCGGCCAGGTCTGGAAGGATTGTAGACTGATACTCCAATCTCAATCTCTACAATACGAGTTGATGCCTCAGTTGATGTATTCAAGTCATATAGGAGCGCATGCCACCGCTCCTCAAGTTCTTGAATAGTGAACCGTTGCGAAAATTGCACAGCACCTTTAGCCAATGACTCCAAGGATGCACCAGCCTGTTTCAAGAATGCCATGAAGATCCCACACGTAATAAAACAAATACATGTCTAACAGCTCTCATCGACAAAGCACCATATTTTACAGGACCACTGCCTTGTGCCAAAATATAAATGACCATGAATTAATCAGAAAAATAATAAAAAAAAAATAGCATCCACTTCAAGAGCATATCTAAATTCCAAATATAATAGAACATATAACATTGTCATAATGCCAGCAGCCTCATTACTAAGAATTCCAGAATGTGCTTTTGAAGCCAAAAATTAGAAAACAGTACTAGGACAAAAGCACAGCAAACCCCATGCTTTACAGCACCTCGGTTAGTGGATAAAACTAACGTGTGTTAGAATAAGCCGTGAGGTTTGCTGTTCCAGAGATAATATTCTCGGACTTTATTTTCACTCTTGGACTGCCCAGCATTTGTCTCCTTTGTTTTCCCCCAAAAATTTGTAGCTATTTTATTTTCATAATGATACTTCTAAGTTATTACATGCTGAAAAAAATTCTGTTGGCCTGATGGTAGCGTTGATGGGACACTTTAAGCTCGGAACAATTCCAATGGATAAACAATTGTAAGCGAGATGTCTGTGCCTCAAATGAGGGTTTGTGTTAGGGTTTGTGCTCCTGTGAAAATTCTCCAACTCTTAAATTAGTAAATAAGAATAAAAGGGTGAGAACTGAATGACGTCGAAGCAGCAAGGGGTTATTTAATACCGAGCACTGACCCATACAGCCAAATGTGGTAGATCTATAGCTCCCCAGCTTTAACTTTCTCAGGCAAGAGTGAAAAACGAACATAAAAAATAAAATTAACTTAAGCACCCTTATTTATAGCCATTTTCAATACGGCGTAAGCATTTAGAAATATAGTGATGGAGATGTTATTTCACTAGATACTTACCTGGTGTGGAAGACCCACCACCATGTGACATCCAAGCATTTTGAGGCTATACATCAGGTTATTCCAATCCGGTGACTACAAGTAATGCCATGTCATCTTCAATGAACATGGAAGGGAGGCCAAGGGTGTACCCAATATTTAACAAAGGATTAAAGATACCTTCATACCATTTTAGTGATCCATTCAAACTTTATTTGCTGTTGATGAGCATCCTAAAGCCCCAACAACGAAGGCATATGTTAATGTTGGATGAATGGAATCTAAAACCCTGTAACAACCTCGAAAAAAAAAATAGAGATTCAAGAAAGGTTGCTTCACCTCTCCATATTGACACAGGGATGTGAAGCCCTCCTCAAACAGACAGAGCTACAATATATGATGGTAACGGAAATACCATTATTGGTAGAAGCGTTGATAAAACGATTAGAGGAGAAGGGTACCTCTTGCAATTGTAGAGTAATAGGTAACACTAAGCATGGTGAAATGCAACAAACGCATATGCCTCTGGTGAAACCATCTAGAACAATGGGAGCAAACTATATTGTTAATGTATCTTTGTCCTCCTCCTCATCTTCCCCTTGAGAGATCATTGAGATGCCAAGGGAAACAAGTCATATGCATATATAAGATCATGGCAAGTTAACCTGAGGCTTAAACAAGGTAACTATGGGGCAGCATCACTTAGCTTGTAGAAATTGATCAAACCATTGCGGTCGTTCTTAAAGGCGTTGGACATTCATAAATATCATTCAAATTCTGAAACAACAAACAAAGGTTTTTAAGAAGCTTGAAGAAACCCTGGAAAAGGGGAAGCAAATAGCCCCATTCCTCATCTATCAGGTGTCTGATGCTCAAATGGCAATCAACCTCTAAGTAAAGAATCGATAAGGGCTACACCTTGACTATTTAGAAGGCGATGCTAGAGGATTTCGAAGCTTTGCTATTAGAATAACCAAACACAAAAAAGATATGATATAAACAATCATCATGGTTGGTAACTCATGTGGTATTGGATACCCGATGTCATCTACTTGATGAAATATAATATATAAATACCAGAACTAGTAGTAAAAATAGTAGAAAAAAAAAAAGAAAAAAAAACTCTCATTAATATTAAAATAGGATTACAACATGACTTGAATGAAAATAACAACAAAAATATAAAATGCCACAAGTAAACACTCATAAATGTTTCCCAATGGGTGGCAGAGGTCGGCTAGAGGGATCGGGATGATTGGGAGGGATAACGACAACAACGGGAGGCGGGTGGTAACGACAGGAGGGTAGGGAAAGTAAGTAGGAAAAGATTGTAGGTGGTCGGCAGTGGTAGTGGGGTTGTTGGGAGGAGCTTGAAAGGAGTTAGGAAATGGGTCAGGGTCAGCAGTAATAAACTGCGATAAGGGGGAATGGCTGGGTGTTGGGGCGACGGAGAGAGAGATTGGCGAAGAGTGGGGAGGAGAAAGTTTGGGGAAGGTAAAAGAGAGGATATAATCACAACCTTGGAAAAGATATAGCCAAAGCACAAACATCGCCTCAGATACAACCCACAAAGGAGAAATAAACTCCACACAGGAGATCTAAATCTAAACACATCAAGAACTGAACTCTTATACACAGAAAATAACTATTTATAGAATCCGACACAAAAGGAGGGCAGCAAAATACAAAAAAGTCTTCACAAGTGCGGCAGCCTGCAAAACCTCCACTGATTGCGATGGTTTGCGATTCTGCCTTCGCGAAAATTTTCCTACAATCGTGCCAAGTTTTTTCCCTCGCGGTTTCGAAGCGCCCGCATTATATTATATATATATATATATACACACACATATATATATATATTACATATGATATTTTACTTCATTTCATACTATTTTTTTATTAATAAAAATTAAGATTAAGTCTTTTAATTATGCATTTTATATTAATAATTTATAAGAGAAATGTTATGTCTATAGTGTGTTGTATCATACCTTTTAGATAATGTTACATAATGCTCTGAGCTAAGTCAATCAAATCATTTTTAGGCCATATTAAAAATAAATGATAAGATGTAAAGCACAATCATAAAATGACTACAATTGTTAATTTTAAATTATAATATAAGGTCATAAATGATTTTTGATTTTGTAGCATTCCATTCAAAAAATTTCCTCTTATTTAGATGATAAATTTTAATGGCTTCCCTTGCTTATATGCTTCTTTTGTGCTTCAAAACCAATCTATAAAGTTTCTCATTGAATGTGATGAGTATGATTGAATATTGAAAGCAAGCTGCTTGGTACTCTCCCACCCCAAGGCTATCACAGTTCACTTTTTGTCTACACCATCCCATGGTTTCTCTCATTTGGCTACGTACCTCTTCATCTCTATCCTTTTTATGATCTCTCTCTTAGATTGATTCCTCTTCTCACTAAATCAAATTGCTCTTCAAGGCCAAAGTTTTTCACATCAAAATCAAGATGCAAAAGATTTTTCTTAATAAATATCATTGATTATTGCACTTCTTTTTTGTTCAACTAATGGTATTTTTGTTCACTTCCATTTATTATTTATTCATATGTATCAGTACCATACAACTTTCGTTGCTCGTCTAAGAGTAGCCACTAGCTGTCTTTTTCATTCTTCTAACGCACGATAAAATTGGATCAATCTCCATATTTTATTTCAACATAGGACTCACTTTTCCAATTTCTGTTGGATTACATCAGGGATCGGCTTTAAGCCCATATCTTTTTGCTTTAGTTATGGATGGTCTTACTGGACATCTACAGAAAGATGTACCTTGGTGTATGCTTTTTGCTGATGATATCCTTCTCGTGGATAAAACGAGAGAAAAAGTCCAGGAAAAACTTGAATTATGGAGGTCTACAATGGAGTCTAAAGGCCTTCGTTTAAGTAGAACTAAAACTGAATACATGCGATGTAATTTTAGTAGTAATAGCTCTAGTGACAGAAGTGTGATGGGTGATCAAATTATTAAAAGGTGTGAACGATTTAGATATCTTGGGTCCGTTGTTCAAAGCGATGGTGATATAGATGGGGATGTTAATAGTAGAATTCAAGTTGATTGGTTGAAGTGGAGGAATGCTTCAAGCCTTTTGTGTGATAAAAAAGTACCGCTTGGACTGAAAAGAAAATTTTATAAGACGATGGTGAGACCTGCAATGCTTTATGGCGCTGAATGTTGGTCTTTAAAAGAGAAGCATAATAATAAGTTAAGTGTTGCCGAGATGAAATGATTAGGTGGATGAGTGGCTTTACACTTAAAGATAAAATGCGAAATGAATATATTCGTGATAGGGTTGGTGTAGCTCTTGTGACAGACAAAATTAGAGAAAGTTGTCTTAGATGGTTTGGTCACATTAAACGTTGACCATCTGATGATCAGATTAGGA
Organism: Phalaenopsis equestris; assembly: GCF_001263595.1. Classification (NCBI taxonomy): domain Eukaryota; kingdom Viridiplantae; phylum Streptophyta; class Magnoliopsida; order Asparagales; family Orchidaceae; genus Phalaenopsis; species Phalaenopsis equestris. The sequence continues at coordinate 75,421 of NW_018165195.1, read as the reverse complement.
GAGTAGATGTTTTAGATTCGACTTGTGTTAAGAAAGACAGAGGTAGACCTGGAAAGACTTGGGCTTATTGTATTAAAAATGATCTTAACTTACTAGAACTAAATGGAAATATGACACTAAATAGGACACAATGGAGAAAAAGGATTCATGTAGCCGACCCCACGTAGTGGGATTAAGGCTTTGTTGTTGTAGTTGTTGTTGTATAGGTCTCACCTTGCTCATTATGCTAATTTAGTAATGCGATAATCAAATAACTATTTGAGTTTTATTGGCTGCTAAATGTTTATAGTTAAAAGTATAAAGTCCATATTCCACAAACTAAGCAAGTTGCGCTTACTAAAATGATAAGTACATTAGGTATGTGAATCATCTATGTTTTTAAAAAATTATCCGTAAGATTTCCTATGTCTAAAACTTTAACTATGTCAAGGGTGTAGCATTTACACAAGAATAAATTAAATATTTCTAAAAAATCATTAAAAATACCATCCATCGATAGTAATTTCCAACTTTCTATGAATAAAGATTAATAACAATACATAGCTTTTATAGTGAAAGCAACTAACGTAGGATAAATTAGATTTAGGGTTTTCTTAAAGCAAATAAAATGATACAAAGCACATAAATTAAATTAGAGAATTCAGATTCATAGATTGTAAACAAGCTAACTTGTTTTCTTTAAAAGTAAACTAAAAATACAAGAATTATAACACAAATAAACGAATACCAAGCTTTCTGTAAATGCATATAGAAAATATGAGAATTAGAACCCACATAATAATGAAATTATCTAAGAAATCAATGAGAAATTCAACCTAAATAAATTCTTAGAATAATTAAACTTTAATCGCCACAAAATTCCTAGTTGAGTCAAATTTGAATAAAATTGAGAGCTAGCACAAGATCACCTAAATTCAAGTTTGAATTCAATCCTAAAAGATAAAAATCAATCGATGCTTTTATATTATATCCCACAGATTTATATTCATAATATCCCAAGCAATACAAAAAATTAAATCCCAAATACAACATCAAGAAGCTACATGAATTCACACGAAAACCGAACTCTATAGAGCCGCAACTCCACACCTACAAGATTTCACAATCAAATTCAAACATAAAAATACATAATAGAGGTGACTATTTCGCTGACACCCATTTTACAACTTACCAACTCAAATAGAATGATCAATAAATCACTTGAACAACCCAAACATATTATACAACACATATACAGATCCAGTAAATAAACACAGTTCAAACGATACAATAGCATCCCAAAATATTTCATTCATTCATCTAAAAATTCGAATAAACATCAAAGGTTGTTTGGTAGCAGGATCTAAGCATGACTTAACCTTAACTCCTGCCAGAAAACAAAAATGACACCTTTAAATCTCACATGGGCTTAAATCTAATTTCTCCCTAAATTTAATAACTCTCGCCAGAAGGTGGATTTATAAGTTTTATACAAGTGGAAGTTCACCAAGTGTAATGAGATTAAAGAAGATAAAGATGAGAGGAAGGTAGGTGATAGTTTTGGGTAAATTCAATCAAGGCTATTCAAAAGCAAGCAGAAAATAAGCACGTAAAATTTCTAATGAGTCAAAAACAAACAAATTACTAGCTCAAAGAGCTTATCTATGCCACAAGTGGCAACATCAAAACTTCATTATGTAAATCACATGCAAAATTTGGCCATATTTATTTGCTTCCATCATGGCTATTCACAGAAATGTACACGTAGAGCATGCAATCCAAGAGTAAAATTGTATATATCGGCTCTATTGATTAAACATCAACAATGAAAAGCATATTAAACGTTGGAACTGTATAATAAGTTTACCCAAGTACTAACACTCAGGACCACCCGTTTAACCGCAGCTGGGTAAACCTATTTCCTACTCTAACAAGGGATGGAAGCAGTACTACCTGTCGAATACAACTTGTATATTCAAAAGGTGATTGCCCCTTTAACATTTAGGGAGGAAGAGTTTAATGAGTCACGAGCCATGAATAGAGAAGGGATGGATCTCATACTCGACCTAATGGAGGAAAAATGTGCCAAGTCATCTCTAAGATAGAAAAAAATCAAGGAGAGAGTGGCACAATAGTATGATGCACACATTAGGGAAAGGTCTTTCAAGGAAGGGAACCTAGCCTTGAAGAAAGCTGACACAACAGCATAAGACCAAGCCTTAGAAAAACTCAACCAACATAGATCTGGCTATTCATCACTAATAAATGAGTCTCCAGAGAGCCTACAAGCACCAAACAATCACCAACAAGAGGCAGACTTGGACATGAAACAAGGATGATTTAAAAAATTTTTACACCTAAAAAAGCCATGCAACTTCTCCACTCATAACCCATCTTAGTGAATCATTTGTAATATCTATTGTAAAAATAAAAACTTTGTTTGGATGTCGTTCGTATGATGAGGGTGCGATGTATATTAGAAAAGTACATTACTACTCCTTCGGTAAGCCAAAAACCCACATGCAACAAATGAGGAGCTCACATAGCCTTCGAGTAAGACCTGCAGGAGTGCAGAAGGTCCTCAGGAAGCGAAGGATAGTTCTCGCCCAAAAAAATAACAATCACTTCCATTGAATCAAAAGATTGCCTCTTGAGGATCAAATCTCTTAAGCTAGTGGCAGTCTGACTTAGAGAAGGAATTGTGTGCTCTGATGGTCGCCACCCTATTTGCCAAATTACTCGAACATGAAATTTAGTGTTGCTTGAGGATGGCGAGACACATAGCCAAATGAATGGTAATATAAATCAAGTCATCTTTATTCGACCATAGTGACACATCCTGCATAGAATATAACCGTGGTGAAAATTATCAAAAAGAACAACTGCAAATCAAAAGTTAGTAAGCACCACCATTGAAGTACTGTGCAATAGATATTTTGATAGAAATAAAATTAGCCATAACCATCAAAATATCTGATTGGCCCTGCCAACCTCAATCAACACCAAGACCCCAAGAGAAAATCATCAGCAGGGAAAAGGCCGTATGGAAGACCACATGGTCTAGTCCCCTCCAATGAATCTATCTCTGGGTCAAACGAGCTACTAAGTGTTGAATTCACTTTTTGGTCAACCCTCCCTTGGTCAAAAATCTTGTCCATTCTTCCTTGGAGGTCATTCCATGCAAGGTAAGATTCCAAAGCTTCAGAGGAGCTCAGTAGCTTATGGAACCAAATTTCATTGCCTGGTGTAATCATACCATCTTTTAGTGTGGATAGGCTACTTCTAGCGTAACCACGACAGTAATAGCATGCCTACTCTATAACACCTTGGAAGCACCTTGTGCGGTTCTTAGGCACCTCTCCTATTGATAGAAAAAACTCATTTTTACTTCAACCCTTTGCTGGTTCTTCACTCCAGTGTGCATGTTCAATCTTCTCCTTCCCTTCCCAGGTGTTCTTTGGCTTCCCACTATAAGATTCCTCTTCTTCCTACACTTCCCTTCTACATCTCCTCCACTTCTTCAACTTACCCTCTACTTCTTCCACTTCTTCCACTTTTTCTTCCACTTCCTCTTCTACTGCTACACTCTTCTTCTAATCGCTACATCCTCCTTCTCCCTTCATGCATTTCTTTATGTGGCTTGCCAATATGGAACTCATCTCATGAGAAATTTTTTATGTAATATTCATTTTTAAATGGTTTTTTTTTTATGTGAAGTTAACTTTACTCCATGTATTTTAATCATACAAATGTATGTCATGTCATGTGAAACACTCAAACTCAATATTTAATTTATTTTAAGTGATCTCCATTTGTATCTTCCCTTCATGTGTAGGATTTACATATGTGATTCACTCCACATTTAGGGTCTCAAAGCTTAGTTTATTTTTATGATCTCTGTGTGATTTACTCCACGTGAGCTAATGGAGATGGAACATTAATAGCTCAATGACTACAACTAAGCTTTTAGAATGGCATGTCAACCTTACAAGAAGAGTGAGAACCAGATTATATGATACCACAACTTCGAATCTAAACCTCTTAGTAAGGCAAAACATGATTTCGCATAGAGAAACGTGCAGAATAGAAGAAGTGGTATGTGCCACTTGGGTCTTTATTGTATGGAACATGAGGATAGAAAACTCCGTGAGCATGGGAATCAAAATAGAAAATCAAATGATCATGACTTTTGTTGGAGCACTATGTGTTAATGAACAAACAACTAAATCAAATCAATATATGAAAATGTCCATTTAATAAATTTTTAAAGAATGAAACTCATTAAAAAAGATGAATTTTCCATTACTAGACCTGAAAACACGACGACTGAGTATAATATCTTTAAGCCACAACTATAATAACTCTGTTATTTGATGTTTTAATAGCAATAGTCGCAAAACATCCAAATATCCATTTGAATTTCTTGACCTCTCGTATATAAGAAAAGATCTAATAGCATAAGGAATATAAATATATCATAAATGATTGAGCAGTTTAAATGACCCTACCAAACAAAGTGTAATGTTGGTATTTAAATGGTAATTGGCTCCTGAAAGTAAGAAGATAACAAACCTGTGATTAATTTAGTGGTGTCGGTATCTAATAATAATGGTTGAGGCTTCCTTTGCTAGTGTATTGCTTTTTTGTTGACTTCAAGGTCATGAGTGATGAACCCACAGAGCAACTCATAAATCTTAGTAAGAGTAGAAATGCCTATAGTTGAAACAATTCAACATAACCAACAAAAAGCCATAGTTGAGTGTGTAGTAATTTAACGTAAGTTTTTATTCCTTTTTTCTCTTTAGACATCAATTACAACATCAAAAAATACGTCTCTATTTCCATACAAAAAAAAGTGATGCTTATGGTTTTCTTTCAAAAAATGACAAGAAGCAGTATAAATCCATATTTCTCGAACCAAAGAGAAGCGGTAATAAAAAAAAGGACCTTGAAATGACTCATTCTAGGAAGGCTCTTCAATGAAAATAAAGGAATCATATCACTCTTCAAACAACTAATGTAAAATCCTAGTAAAATGATATGACAGTAAAATGTTAAAATTATTGGTGGTGTGTTAGATGCATGGCCATCCAGACACAAAAGTAAGCTAGATTATTCCAATTTAAACAATTGGTACAAAATATGCATCTTATTCATATCAATCACTATAATACCATAGTAGAGAATGTATCCTAATTCGAAACACTTTCTGATATAACTTTTAAGAGTTTTTAACAGCATATTACTTAACAAAATCCAATTCAAAATTTCTTTTCAATTTGCACATATAGAAACATTCAAATAATGATGATTGACAACTTAGGTCAAAAAATGGACCTCAATACCAAAGTTAACGTTTTCACCAATACAGTTTAGTTTAGTATCTTTCCATCTTGCTGATGAACAACCATCAGTCCATGGATGGAAAGCCAGAATTAGTATCCATTCACACAGAAGCAATGATAAAACGTCCACATTCAATCATAGAAAGCTAGTATAATCCAAAATAATCGACCAATTTTCTTAACTGAAGCCGCAACCAAAAATATTCTAACATCAACCAAATGGATTATGAAATAAGAATCTCTGATTCCTCAATAACATGCAATAATGAGGACATTAATCGAGAAGTTCTAGAGCGCACAGGTATCCGAATAAATGAAAAGAAATGCATGGGAAGCGAATCACCTCGACAGCGTTCTTGAGAAGGAGATCATCCTCTGGATTCCACTTGGTGAAGGACGGCAAAGCGCCCATCCGTTGATGCCCACCGAGAATCGGCGATAATGAGGGGTGCGTAGGGTTTAGGCGTTCGGAAATTGGGGGAGGGAAAGCCTCTCCTTCCTGCCGGAGAGAACCAGGCATTTGGGTATGTAGACGAGCCCAAATAGGTTTTCGGTAGGGCAGTTTAGATTGATGAGGTACATGCTTTCTCTAAAGAGTGGGGTCTTGTTTTTGGGAAAAAAAAATATTACATCAGCACTCCGCACGTTGAGTTACATGCAGAGTCTAATAAAATTACGCCGTTAAAGTGATTGGTCAGGTAACACAAGATAATATTCCCCTCGTGTTATTCAGATGTTATTGTGTGTTATTCAGATGTTATTGTGTGTTATTCAGATGTTATAACACCAGAAATATTTTCAGAATGTAATAACACCTGAATAACATACAATAACACTTGAATAGCATATAATAACACATGAATAACACGAGGGAAATAATCCTTGTGTTACCGGGTCGATCACCTCAACGGCGTAATTTCATTGGACTTTGCACGTAACTCTACGTGCGGAGTCCTGATGTAATATTTTTTCCTTGTTTTTGTGGGTTATGTTTTAAATAAAAGAATTTTCTATAGTAATCTTTTTCAAGCATTGATGAGATCTATAAACTTACATGATCATTTAAGCTTATTTCTCTTACTAAATGTTTCATTCTTTTTAAATTTAATTATATGGAGAATTTTGAGATGGTTATTTTGAGTAACCCTTGATTCATTGATGACAAATAATTTTTTTTTTTCAAAAAAGAGACTCCTAATTCTCCTGCCAATTAAATAAAAATTTAAGGAAATACTCATTTGGGTCGAATTTTCTAATCTACATCTCTTTTGCTGGTAAGAAAATGGTACATCTAAAATTGTTGATAGAATAAGCGTTCCTTTAATTATTAATTTTTTAACTGCCGAAGAATTGTGGGTTACTTATGCAAGGGTTAGTATTCAAGTTAATGTTGAATATCATTATTTTGATTTCTTTTTAATTATCGTTAAAAATCAAGAAATTGTCATTCATGTTATTTATGAATGGAAACCTATTACATGAATGTTGACCTCAGTTTTGTGACGGTATTCCCACTCTCTGTGCAAACCTAAAAGACTTGACCTTAGGACTTCCTAAATGACCAAAGGAAGTACTTACCTATCTGGAAACCCAAAACCAAGGCTATGTTCACTTGGGCCTCATGAGGTTAAGCCCAGACCCTCAACTCCTGGTTGAGTTGGTTTAGGATTTTGGCCTTGTGAGAGACCCAAGCTGGCCCTTGTTAGGTAGGGCATCCCCTTGATCACCCATGAAACCCGAAACCTTAAGAATCTCTCGATAAACCCAAAGCTAATGGCCTATCTCTCCCAAGGTCCAGCTCTCCCTTGGCCCATCCTCCATGGGTTACCCATGACCTACTTTGACCCATCATGACACATGGGTGACGCCAAAATTTAAAATAAATTAATTTAACCTCAATCCAAACACTAAAGGACAAAATGACACTATTAACTATGCCACTCAACACATGGCACCTAGGGCATGACTCCTTAGACCATCCCATGGTGGGTCAAATCAGACCAAATTTGATCTTAGCCACCCCACCAAAGGCTTCGCCAATTAGCCTAAGCTCTCCTTCATGCTTCCCTCACTCCCATTGGCACCATCATGCCCAACACATGAAAAATTGAGAATGCTCTGATTTCACTGCCCCAAGCTTCTGCAGTTCCTCTTCACATGCTCTAAGAAGCCACCAGGGATCCCCGTGCACAACCAAGCTCTCTTTATGGCCTCCCACGACTATAAATAGCCCCAACCCGAGGCTCTTGAGAACACACCAAACTTCTAGGCAATCACTTGGTCCTCTTGCTCCCAACACCAAAACCACTCCCACTTACTAAAGTAAACCATCCCCACCATCCTCAGGCCACTTCCACTACCATAAAACCCCAATTTCAGCCTTGAAATCCAGAGCACTTTTTAGCCTCGATACCAACTTCCCCAAAACCCTAATCTAACCCTCTCGTAAGCTTCACAAGACCTCAAGGCATCTCCCCTAATCAAAATTCAAACTTCTCGCACCCTCCAACCCACTCCAACACTAACCAAAGCCACCATTTGATCTAGCTCATAACTAGAGCCAATTTTGAGGTGAATTGAAGCAAGGAGGAGGTGTGTGGCATCAAGGTGACACTCTCTGTCAAACCCAATTGAGGCCTCACCTCTTGAGATAAGAAATGGATTCAAACTTTAAAAATTGAGCCTCTGTTTGGTCTTTTATGAAAGAAATGAACAATGCATGTCCACTTAAGTGTATAAATATGTTTGTCTCACTTAGATGAAGAGGAACAAACCCCATGTGATTTAGTTAAGTCTAAGCTGAGATCTTAGGGTTTGATCACAGATGGATCTCGGTTCTCTGTCCCAAGGGGACGATAAACTGACACCGTCCATTTTTGTGTATTAGAAATGGACGGCGGAGATCGAACCAGACTACTGAACCACGTGAGAGGAGTGCGTCAGATTAAAGCAACCTCAACAACAATGTGGAAAGCACACCCAATCACACGACGTCGTGTGTGGCTTCAGAGCAAACGAGGTTGATGTGGTTGATGAGTGGTTAAGTAAGAAATTTTGTTTTTCTGAATTAATTAAGCCTAAAAAATTAAATAAAACTTCAAAAATTCATATCTTCTCAAATAAAAATCACAAAAATAAAATAAAAATATATCTAGACCAAGGAAGCAAAGGAGAGAATAATAAAAAGAAAAATAAAGATAATTAATGTATAATTATAATTAATTTTTAATTAATCAATTACTCCATAGAGTATTTTAATAGAGTATTTTAATTGTTGAAAATTAAATTTAAAGTAGAAAAATATGAAAATTTCAGGGATGTTTCCCTCCATCCTTGGGGACATTTCCTGATTTTTTTTTCCAAGGTTAGGGCACCTCCCTAACATTAAAATGACTAATTTTCTACCAAAAGTATAATTATTTTTGAAAATAATTATAAAAATTAGAATAAAAATCAGAAAAATGCAAATAAAAAAGGAAATTAAAAAAACGACAAATTTGTCCTCTGGAGATTTAAAATGAAATTTAGAAAATTAGAGGTAAATGTGTAAAAAAACTAATTATGATTATGCATTTTGCCCAAGTTGTTCTCTTAAATTTGAAAATTAGTGTAAAAGCCCTAGCCTAATGAATCATTGAAGGCTTGATATCATAATTATCCCCTTTAATTATGAAACCACTCTTAGTGAGCTTAGATCCAACCCAAATTGGACTTAGCCCGATCAATTTTGATCAAGGTCTAACTCAGATTAGACCTAACCCAAATGAATTTAGTTGAACTCAATTTGATTGGGGTTAGCTTAAGTCTGACCTAAATCAGATCTAATATGGCTCAAGTTAAGCCTAGGTTAGGTCTAGGTCCAACCTCACTTAGATCTAGCTCAACCTAACTCAAGTCTCGGACCCATTCTAGATCTAGCCCAAATTAAACCTAATCCACCATAATTCAAACTTAGGATTGACATAGGTCCAACCCAACTCGGACCTACCTCAATTCAACTTCAACCTTAACTTGAACTAAACCAAAACTCAATCCAATTTCACACTAGGCCTATCCTAATCTAGGCTGAAATCAACCTAAAACACTAGTTCAACCCTACTTAAATCAACCTAAAACACTAGGTTAACCCGATCTACTTGGGTTAACCCAAATCAACCTAAATCAGCGGGTCAACCCAACCTAACTCTGGTTAACCCAAATCAACTTAAAGCACCAGGTCAACTTGATCGAACTCGAATTAACCCAAATCAACTTAATACACCATGTTAACTTGACCTAATTTGGGTTAACCCAAATCAAGTTAAATCATCGGATTAACTTGGCCGAACTTGGGTTAACCCAAATCAGCTTAAAACACCAGCCCACCCCGACCGATCTCAAGTTAACCCAAATCAACTTGAATCACCGGGTCAACCCGGCCGAACTCGGGTTCACCCAAATTAACCTAAACACTAGGTTAATCCGACCTAACTCGGGTTAGCCCAAATTAACCAAAACCATCAAGTCAACCCGACCTAACTTGGGTTAACCCAAATCAACTTAAAACATTTGGTTAACCTGACCAAACTCGGCTAAACCATGGGGTCAACCCAACCTAACTAGGGTTAAACCAAATCAACTTAAGACACTAGGTCAACCAGATCTAGCCCGGGTTAACCCAAATCAACTTAAACAACTTGAGCTAACCCAAACCCAATCCAAACTCAACCCGGTTTAACCCGACCTAACTCGGCTGAACTAAAAATCAATCCAAACTCAGCCCAGGCTAACCCGACCTTACACGGGTGAACAAAAACCAATCCAATAATCAACTAAATCGAATTCAATTCTAATCCAACTTAGACTTGACTTAACCAAATTGAGTCTGAGTCTAACCCAACTTAAAATTAACTCAATCGAACTCAAGTCCAATTTAATTGAGCCTTGACTTAGGAAACCCAACCTAAATTCAGTTAGATCATAATCAACTCCAACTTTTTTTGGATCAACCCGATCCAACTCAAATTAATCCAAATCAACTAAGGACAACTCAAACCTAAGTAACCTTGGGTTAAGTAGTGTTTGACTTTACATAAAAGAAAAAAAAAACACACTTAACGCCTTCGGGGATGACTTGGGCTAAGATGCCAAATAAACATAAAAGACATAAAATGCACCCTAAAAATCATTAATACTTTAACTTTAACCATAAAATGCAAGCTGGTTTAAGAAGGCACTTTGGAGGAGGTAACCCATCGATGCTAACAAAGTATCTTTTGATCATTTGTGACTAATAAAATTGCAAACCACAACTACTTCGGGAGGATGGAACGATGGGAACTTGGTCGGGTCATTTCAAACATCAAAATAAAACATAAAATCACAAAACTTAATCAATTAAGAAGTCTTAAGCAACCAAAAATTCTCAACCACTAAAGTTCAAAAAAGACATTAAAAATTCAGTGGAACCCTAATCAACAAAGATTTCTGAATGCAACTTTAACCATACTACCCAGGCCTACGAAGATCACTTGGACGACACAACTCATGGTTGTTGATAAGAATCTTTCAGTTGGATTAGACTTAACCGCTTCCTTAAATTAAGTAGATCAGTGAGTCTGACAACCCCATATGATGGAAAGCTATTGACATCATGACTGGGTTGTCCTAAGTAAAAAGAAATAAAAATAAAAATAAGATGAATACACATGAAATGCTATGTCAGGTTTGCTTTGCATGTGCTACTCTGCTTTGTAGGTATGATGAAACACCACATTAGATTTACTTTGCATATTATAAGGGTGTGCTAATTCTGTTTTAGGGTTGATCATTTAAAATATGTGAAACATGAAGTGAATGATGATCCTTAACTAATCCATAAACAACAATACATATATCATACTTTGGGATTTGTAAACTTACCTCTTTTGGTGGGGTTTCAGATCTAAGATTGTTCGTCTAGTTACAATGTAAATCCTCACTTTTAGGCTCTTGCATGATTGTATGCCATGCTGCATAAGTCTTAACGAAACATTAGGAGTAAACCATCAAAATTGCTTTTCAAAATGACAAAAAACTATAGGGTAGTTCAAGATCATAATAGGGTTCCTCTGAACCCTTAAGCATTCCCCACCCTTTTCCTTTTGGATAGGACATTAAGGCTCCTTTCTTGAAAACAACTTTTTTTAGGAGGGTTCACAACCTTAATCGAAAGTTTTCTTAAGCGCTCCCAGTTGCTTAAGAAGTAATTAACTATAGAGGCTTGCTCTTATAGAAAGATGCAAACCTCAGAGCCGGTACAATAACATGAATCTCCGGTTATGCGTTTACTTTTCTATGACCTTCTTTGCATATGTGTCTCCAAAGCATTTTGAGGTGATTGTACCTCATACATATGCTTCAGAGCTATCTATGCAAAGTCCACTTCACAAAAGCTCCCCACACACTTTTTGTTTGTCTTCACCATTGTACGCTTTAGGCTTCCAATTCTTCACTTCTCAAGATCACCCATATGATCTGAGATAGAGAGTTATTCAGAGAAAATGGACATACAACGATAGAAAATCTAATCACTCCACACAATAATGACATGAAAAAGACACGCGCTCAACGATAATCAGACATTGTCGCGATGGCGAGTAGAATGCAAAAGCAGTGAAAAATATGTTCCACATTTTCTTATGATCATACTAATTACCCCAAATCCTGTCCTTAACCCATTCATGGTATTATTCCCACATTAGAGGCAGAAATTTTAAGAGGAATGATGATTCTTTTGACAATCAAAGGCATAGGATTAAATCTATAAATTATAATAGATCCTTTCAAGGGTCTAGATTTCCTCAGACTAATATGAATTCTTCTTCAATTCTTAATTTTTCTCTAGCTCCTGATCTTAATTTTTTTTGTTATAAACACTTATAATGGCACCAAATCTTCAAATGATGTGAATATATTACCTATTGTTTGTTATCAATGAAGTATTTTTTGATTTGGTAACTAGTATGGCTTTATCTTTGGACAACAATAATAACAATTATTCTTTTGTTCAAAAATTTTCAAGAGTTGCTCATCTTTCTAATGGTATTAATTATCAGGTTAATGTTAGTGTTTCTGTGAATTTAGTTTTTAATGTTTTTAATGCAAATTCAATTTACATTAATGATGTTGTTAATTTAAAATTTGGGAATAGAGTGTTGACGTGACAAGGAGTATTCATGCTTCTTCCAATGTTGTTTATTCTAGAGAATAAAAAGTGAAAATCTAAATGATTTATTTTTTTTTCTTTTAGTTTGTTTTTTATTATTTTTGTTATTTATGATTTTGTTTTAAGCAGGTTGTCTGGAATATCAAATGGCTGAGTAATAATGCTAATCTTATGGATTGCATACATCTCTTAAAAGATTATGATTTTGATCCATTTTGTCTTCTAGAAATTAAAATCTCTTATTCTATTGCTTTTGATCATGTTGCTTTAAATTAATTTAAAGTGCTTTCTAATGAAGGTAGTTTGTATAATTTTATTATTGTGGATAATGATAGGTTCTGGATTGAATGTAATAAGACATTCTTCATATTTATGTTATTCATGTAAATTCTCAATTTATCCATGGGGTAGTTTACTTTTCTTCTTCCATTAAATTTTTTGTGAAAACATATATTCTCTCTAGATTTTAATCAGATATTTTAATTGTATTCATCAACTTAATAAAAAAGTTGGCGGACTTCGTCAAAATCTTTAATTTTAATGATGCTATCACTATGCATGGTCTTACTGAGCTTCAAATTTAGGTTTCTCATATATTTGGTTCAATAATCAACTTAGTAATGCCATCAAATATCTTCTGAATAAATTTGCTCACAATTCTTTTTGAATTAATTATTTTCTTAATTCAATTATTTTAGGTTTTAAGGGCTTATTCGTTTGACCATCATCTTATTTTGGTTCATTTGAGTAGTTCAACTAAACTTCATTATAGATTTATGTATAAGAATTTATGAAAACTTTGTCTTAATTTCTTATACATTATTGAACTATTTTGAAATATTCTTATTAGTGGGGACCTAATTTTGTTATTTACAATAAACTTAGGAATTTTAAAAATGTTTTTGAGAAGTGACATTGGAATTCATCTAATGTTTTATCAAAACATGTTACTGATTTTAAAAATAAATAAAGTTGAATTTTGTCTCAACTTAAACATACCCTTCTTTCTAATGTCCTTCTTGTTCAACCTTCTATGGTGCAAAAAATATATTTTTAATGCTACCATTTATGGCTATAAAATGTCCAAATAAAGAGATAAATGCTCGCAATTATCTAATGATGATGACGATGTTAAATTTTTCAAAAAAATACCTAAAGTTGGAAATAAATTTAATTTTAATGAAAAAATTAGTTAATAATAAGTACATCCATAGTTTTAATGCTATTTCTAATGATTATATTTCTTTTTATTCTGATTTACTTAATGGTCATTGCTCTTATGATTATTCCAAAAAAGTGAGATATTAATTCATTTTTATTATTAGCCAATTTTTTTATGTAATACTTTTTATAAAGTGATTTTCATTCTTTAAAATTGATTTTTTAAAAAGTGAGATATTAATTACAATAATCTTGCTACAATTTTTTGCTCTAAAATTGATTTTTTAAAGCCTCTGGTAAATTGAATAGAAAGTCTTTATATGATAAAATGGAAAGACTTGGTTTTTCCCATGTTCTTATTAACTATATTATAGTTTTTACTGTTGAAGTTAGCTTTTAGGTTATTATTAATTGTGAATTAAAATGTTATTTTTCCTTCTTCATAAATCTGAGACAAAGTTTTCCTTCCTGCCCATGCCTTTTTGTTATTTATATGAATTCTCTTTTTGTGATGCTTAACCATTATTTGATTAGATAATCATAAAGATACCATTACTCATTTCATTTAAGTTGATGATATTCTTAATTTTTAAAATGCCAAAATTCATTGTATAATGTTATTTCTAATATTCTAAATATTTTTAGTAAGTGTAACAATCATTTTATTATTCTCTCTAAATCTGCGATTATTTTTTCTAAATATGTGAATTTTCCTACTCAATAGCAGATGTGTGACATACTTGGTTTCACTGTTAAGTCTCTGCCTTGGGATTATCTTTGTGTTATTATAAACCATATGAATTTATTATTGTCAATTATCATAAACTTATTGATAAAATTAATTTGTAGTTTGCCGATTAGAAGTGAAAACTTTTATCTACAATTGATATACTTTAATTTTAAAAAAAATATTGATATACTCTAATTAATAAGTTTATTAATTGAAGTTATTTATATTATTGGCTTTGTTCTACCACTTTGCACAAAGCCTTGAGAAAGAAAATTTCTTCTATTATATCCAATATTCTTCATAATGAGAATGATAATAATAAATTTCATATCATTGCTTGTAACAAAGTGATTATGCCTAAACACATTGGTGGTTTGGGTCTTCCAACTTTAGTTGTTATTAATATCATGTGAAAATCAAATATAATTTGAAATTATTATAATGCTTATGCTTATTTGTTAATATGGTTTTCTAATCACTATGGTTATATAGGTGACAATTTTAGCTCTTCTTCTACCTCTTTTTGGAAAGCTTTAATTAGAGTTGGTAAAAAAAATTAGAAGAGTTGTCTTTTAAAGCTACTAATAAGATTTAATTATTTTTCTATTTTGACCATTGGTTTAATGATCTTTCTTTAAAATAAAATTCTGTTGATTATATTTTTGGCTGGTTTAATATTCTACTTAATATTAAACAGTGTGAGCCTATCAATAATAGTAATTGGAGTTTTTCTCTTGATACTAATGTCTCTAAATTTCACATCAACATTATTTATAATACTTCTATTACAAATGGTAATACTTGCTTTTGGAATAATATCAATACATATTCTCAAAAGGTTATTTATTTATTTTTATATCATAACTTTTCTAATTTTGATTGGTTTAAACTTGTTTGATTCAAAAGCTTTTCTATCAAATAAGTTTTTCATACTTTAAAGATTATTCTCAAAGGAAAAAAATCCTTGTGATATTTTTTCTTTATGGGGTGTTAACATTAATTCTATTTGTGTTTTTGTTCTAATTATAGATAATTCATGCCATCTTTTTTTTTAGTGCTTTTTCTCTCATTATCTTTCAAATAATTGTATTTCATGATATATTATTTATTACCCCTAGTAATATTTTTCAAGATCTTTATCATTCAGATAACATCTGTTACAAAATTAATAAAATGTTTCACCTTCTAGCTATAAAATTCACGACCTTTTATTTAGTTTGAGATAAACTCTCGTATATTAAAAAATATTTAATCTTCAATGAATTTCAATATTTGGAATATACATTGGATTATTATTTATAAGAGCATGATGTGAAGTTAAGAAAATGTTTTCATAATTATATTAGGGTGTTTTATAATTTATAGGGTTTTATTTGTTTTAGGCCTACCTTTTATTTTTGGTTTTGGTCTATTTTTATATGGACGTTTTTCCTTTTAGGCTCAACTATTTTAGTATATCATCTTCATTTATTCTTATCCTAGTTGGATTCATTACGTTTTCATGGTTAGTACTAAAATGCTTTTCTTGTGGATTGCTTTGTAGTTGGCTATTCTGAGAATTTTTTTGTGGATATGATAATGGTTGCGAAGATGATTCTTATGTGGTGATTTTTAGTGTGTTGTCTCTGTCTACTTTCTTTTCTTTGATTTTTTTTTCTTTCTCTAAAATATTCTTTTCTTGATCTTCTTCTTCTTTATATTTTGGTAGAGCTCTCTTATTTAATCACTTTTTGGTGGTTTTTCTTATTTTATTTGTACAAATTTGCATTTGATCTTTTCTCTTATTTTTGCTCGTTAGTTGAGCTATAATGATTTTTAGTCATCTATTAAAATTAAATCATTTTTTAATATCATTATTTTTTGATATTAGATATTCAAATTTATGGATGAAATTTTAATATTTATTTCACAGGTAAATTTCCAAGCTCAAATTGTTCCGTCTCCTCCTTTGTTGTTCATTATGGGGTTTTATACTTTTATTAGTTGACCTTACTCTTTTGATCAATCTTTTTTCTGTGCGTATATCTAATATCACCAGGACATAGAACATCCATTGTAGTGCCATTAAATGATTGAATTGAACTCATATAATTTATAACATGAACCCTACTTGAGCTAAAGCTTGTGTTAATCCTAATTTAACTTAAAATTAAAATCTAATTGAACATAAATTAAAATTAACTAAACTAAAATAGAACCAAGAATAACCAACATTAGTTAAACCGTAAAATGAACTAAAAATAAATAAAAATCAAAATACATGATGAAATTATTATTTTCTCCACAGATCATTGTAGAGCTTGAAACTTCAATCTAAAAGTTGTACGATGTTTATTATCACATAAAAAAAGCCATGCAATTTAGTTGGATGATTATATAACACAATTTTACGTAAAACTTTTCACTTTAAGTTTTCATGCATGAATAGAGCTTTTATCACCCCAAAATTGTTATTTTCTCCATAGATCAATACAGTGATTGTAATTTCATTATGTAAGTTATGTGATGCTTATTATCATACGAGAAGCATGAAAATCAGTTTGATGATGACCGGAAACTCTTCTTACACAAAAATTTTTGTTTTCGATTTTCAAGCATGAAAAATGATTTTATATACATTTTTTTAACAAAGCGTCATTTTTAAAAATAATAAGCAGCCCCACCTTTTCAGTTGGCGTCTCTTACACACTAAAGGAGACCTAACACTGATGTCTTGGAGATCCATATTATCAGTTCTAAGTACGAGCTATGACACATATTACCCAAATATCAAATGATCGACCCCCCTAGTTCAAAATAAGTAAATAGGCATCAATAATCCTCAAGTTAATCCACTAGAGAACATTTTGATAGAAATATCTATGAAGTTGAAATGCCCGAACAATTCAAGGTCTAAACCCTAGAGTCTTATCAAGGGAAATCCAACTTTTCCAATCTGTTTTCTTCGTTTAATTCAACAATATGCTTGCTTGAGATAAGCAATGCCCTGAAATGCCAAATTTTCTTAATGACCTTGAAGGTGTCTTTCCTCTGATGGTTTGATAGTCTATCATTTGGAGTGACTACCTCATTTACAGTATTCAAAAGGATGTTCATAACATAGTTTACTAGTGCATAAAAGCCTTAAAAGAATTCCCATGAACTTCTACAATTATAACACGGGCATGAAGAGTCCCCGCGCACCTTCATAACCTGTTTCCAAAAAGGGATGTCAGATTTGTGAGATCTGAAGTCCATGATCGCCCATACAACTCTTCCTCAAGGACTAAAAGATGGTACTTTTTATTATGTATTAGGTCTGCAGTGCCTAAAATTGTTAATAGAGTTATTGAAACTCAGTAAAAACCAATATTAATAAAAGGATAAAACTTGCCTTCGATTCCCTAAAGGGTTGAATGACTGCACTAGTACCCACTCTTCTGCAGAGTGAATAGAAACTAAGTCACTCTCCGTGACCACCAATGTGATCTAAATATGAGGATAACCATCCCCATGCTTATCTGAGAGCATAGATACTAGAAAGGATATCACTCCTAAATGTGCGAAGGACTCAGAATCTTGAATGGCAGATGAACATTATCTCGAGAGATTTCCTCCTTCGACTTACGTGATCCCCTAACCAACCTCACTTAGGATCTTGATGGTAGAAGTAATAGAAGCTATATAGAATAAGGACTTACTTTAGAAGACTCTTCCAATGAAAGATGAAGTATACACATGTGATTTGAAATGGTATTGGATCTACCACCAAAGCCATGGGCATTATACTAAAAGTGTCATGATCTTTGAAGCTTGATTGAAGAGCTTATCAAAGACAAAAAATTGAAAGAGTTTATTATGCTTGGAGCTATCAGTGGTATGGAATGATCCTGATATAAGGAGACCATAATGAGAAAACCATCGCTCATGCCATACATATCGCATGAATTGTCCCAAAAATTCTCTAGGGGTATGGGGCCGAGGCTCCCAATTGGCAAGCTTGAAGTGAATTTGCTCAAGTGAACTATGTATGACTTCCTCTTCTCAACACCCCCCAAGAGAAATATTAGCCTACTAATGGAAATCCTTACAACGATGCGATTATTGTCACCACACTCATCGCCAACTTCTAGATTAACATCCTCAAAAGTACCAGGAGCTCAATGAACATATTCTTCAAGTCCATTTTTGACAGGATAAACCTTAGATATGAACTCCTAATGGCCATGATTTGGCCATTTTATGGGTTCTCAAGCGAAAGAAAAAAAAAAAAACATTGGAAAACCTAGCTCTTCTTATCATCTAGGAAGAAGGTGACAAATAGTTTAAAACCATGATCGAATTTATCATTTTCAACTCACCAACAACCCACAAAGCCATCTTTGGTCAACCCCTGCTCAATATTTTTAAGGCAGACGTCTTGATTACCACATGTCAATAAAATTCCCTAGTGATGAAGATATAATAAGCATCAAGAGGACTTGGAGCAATTACATGCTTGCTACCTGCAAATTGTCAGCAACATACATCAGGAACCCCTAGAGCTGGATACCCAAAGAGGAAGTGGCTTGGAGAGTAGCAAGGCCATCAAAAAAAGCCATAATCATGAATTAGCTCATCTGATTATTGTTATGATTATCATTATTTATCATCTAAATTATCGTAATCTCGATAGACCACCAAACAAAGTCTAATTTGATTATAGACTTTGATGATCTGAACGCACTTTCACAGTTCGTTTGAAATATGACGATCTGACGAAAAAAATTATGTGGGACTAATTTTCATACATGAAAAGCTAAAGAAAATAAATTTTACGTAAAAATGATTTCTGATCATCACAAACTTATTTGCATGGTCTTGATAATGAAAATCTCATAGCTTTCAAAATAAAATTTTAAATACCATGATATGTGGAGAAAATGATAAGTTCAGGGTGCATTTGAATCTGGTCATTCTATTTATAAGAGTTAAACACCCAAAATTCAAGAAAGTAATTACATTATCAATATTTATTTTTGATTTCGAGTTAATTATCAAAATTTAATTCTCTCATTCGTATCACATCACAACTTCCTAAAATATTTACTTCATATTATAACATTTAATAAAATAATTATAATATTGATAATAAAATGATTATACACTTATTTCAGATCGTATTCACTTTGCTTTTTTACGGTATATTTTTATTTTTATCATATTATATTAAAATTAAAAATAAGAAAAAAAATATTAATATCAATCTTAAGCATGGATAGAAAAATGAGAGTATCTTTTTTATGACAAGAATGCCCACACCAAATGATCTAGAGTGGGATACACCCATATAGGTTTTTCTTATAAAAGCCCAACTACTATAAAATATAAATAGATTGAATTAAATGTAATATTTATTTCCCAAAAATAAATAAATAAATAACTCCAGTTATCAAAGCACATCACAGTAAAGAGAAGATTCAGGAGGTAATATAAGATTGTCATATTCTAATTACAAAAATAAATAGCATAATAAGCCTTAATGTTAAGTTGCTTAGCAGTGCAATCCACCACCAATCCTTTTCCTAATATATACATCTTTTGTTTAAACAGACTTGTGAAATCAATGAGATCCACTGCAAATAATAATTTCAAATGAGTGAATTAGCTATGGTCATCAAAATTCGATGGCGATGCATCGGCGATCTTGAACTACATCGATTGCCGAAAAAATTCTACAATCCATATCAATTTTGATGTTGTGGGAATCAATGACTAACCTGCACAGGCCAACACTGACATCATCTAATAGGAGAGTGCAGTTGTTGAATTCACCATCACCAGGTGGCTGGTTTAGCATGCAGGATTTAGGAGCAATTATGGTGCTCTTTGCAAACTGACATATTTGTTTCGTCAGCATCAGCACGAGTCGATGTTTCCTCCCTAAAAGTTCTGCAACATATGGCATATCACGAGCGGCAAGAGCATTGCGAACACGAGTAGAGGAGACTTGTCCTCGGTCACTAGAATTAGAGGCAACACTTCCTCCATTTTGAAAACATTGCTGGGTCTTGTCCATCACGGAACCTACGATATACGCAGATAAACCGTATTCGTTGCATAATCTTACAAGATCTTTTGCATCGCCAGAGGCTTTATATCCAAATCTATAATTTGCACCTGCCATGGCAATAGAGTGTTTGCAATTGATGGAAGAATAAAAATAAGGGGAACAAAATTTTGAAATTACTGAAAGAAAGCTGATACCTGCAACAACACC
Organism: Phalaenopsis equestris; assembly: GCF_001263595.1. Taxonomy (NCBI): domain Eukaryota; kingdom Viridiplantae; phylum Streptophyta; class Magnoliopsida; order Asparagales; family Orchidaceae; genus Phalaenopsis; species Phalaenopsis equestris. Next base: position 54,782 of record NW_018165195.1, on the reverse strand, counting down.
ACCTACTCTGAGCTCTTTGGATAACCTTTCAACGAATTGTCTGGGAGTCAGATGCCTTACTTTTGCAAAATCAATATGATACTCTAAGGGAACTATGTTACTGCAATAAGGAGCCCAAGAAGAGAGAACTCGTTTCCGATCACATTTTGCAACTATTGGAGGCCTGTTTTCGAAATAAATTTAAATGATCACAATTATGACAAAATAGACAGGGGAAGTTACATACCACACAATTCTTATGCATTTATATATATATATAAAACCAGAACTTTCATAGGATCATAGATGCATAAGCACATGAGTAGCTCGAACAATGCCGGCGAGTGTCATGAGCGTGATAGCAAGGAGATATAGCCAGAGCAAACATACAAAAGTAATGCAAATGCAAGCATGTGGGAAAGGCGAGCAGGCAACTAAGGTGGCGACGAGCGATGAGAGCGAGCAAGCCTGCCAGAATTGAAACAAGGAGGATTCTGTGCTTAGCCAATAGGATGATCTTCTCTTTATAAAAGGAGAAATAATAAACAGGAATCACTAGCCATAAAAGGCAACATTCCTAAGACAAAAAATGTGATTCAAACATGGTACATTATACGTTCAGTTCCATGAGAAAATAATAGTTCAGATTTTATATATTAAAAAAAAGAAATTTGTAGCTAGCTTAATGGAAAGGTATCCAACAGTTCAGTAACATACCTGGTTTCCCAACCAAGCACTTCTGCAATTCCAACAAAAGAAAGCAGAAAAGGAATCCCAGCCTTTGATGCTTGTATCACTAGTTCCCGATGACCCAAATGAAGAGCATCGAACTTGCCAAGCGCAACTATACCACCTAAGTTTTGGTCGAAGTAAACTCTTAGAAAGCATATCATATACATGGCCTATTATTAGCGAGAAAATTACAATTGCAAAACTTCTGTATGCATTCCATAAAAGAAGAAAACATAAACTTGAATTTACTGTAGTTCATAAGAATTAAACTGATCGTGCCCTATACCTGAAGGTCATTAAAGTATGGACGGACAATGCGGAAAACTCAAAAGAACAAATAATACAACCGACTTGTTAATGATTTCCGAAAACTTTAAGTCAGGGTCAATGGAACCATGTTCCAATGAGTCATTTGTGCTGGTTAAGAACTAAGCTATGACAAGCATGCAAGCAGCCAGGCGATTTATAATCCGAAGGATAAAAAAGATAGCACAGGACACAATTTTGTCCAATAAAAACATTCATTTTGTCTTCTACATAAAATTCTGGTTTTATCTTCCCGTGAAAATTAACCCCAAACATAAGATAGATCATGAACATATATAAAATTATAAAACTAATGAAGGTGTCTAGAAATGCAGTACTTCAAACACTTGCTCTAGTCAACGTCTGTGTAAATATCCTAGAGCTCATTACTTTCCAAACTATGGAAAATAATAATAATAAAAAAAAAACAGACACTAATCAATAATGCAATTGTTCTTGGAATATCTTAGAAGAAAAACAATGTAAACTATCATTCTTATCCAGAAGAAAATTATGCACAATATTTGCACACTGTGCCAAATTAGCATGTCTGTTTCTTACTTTGTTACCATCGCAAGAAACTAGCCGGTTTAACAGAATATTAGCCCATAATGGCCCTATAGCAGCAATTGCAGAAAAAAAATATTTAGCAGCTTCACTTCAGGAAGAAGCTGTTCTTGTGCAAACTATGAAGTTAGCAAAAAAATTGAAATTTTGTCCCTCAAAATTCTTTACAACAAAGGCACATAACAGTGACAAGGACATTAATTGCTCTAGCACAAAGTACGAGTGACGAATAAGGGCAAATTGCTATGCTAGATAGCATATCACTTTACTATAGCAAGGTAACAAAGCTAATATTTTTTAGCTTCAAGAGCATAAGCCTAAAAGCTTTCACATAGCAATGAAAATTTAAAACGTAATCAGATCAGAACAGGCACACAAGATAAATGAAAAGGCAATAAAATTCAGCAAAGAAATAATCCAATAGATAAAGAAGTAAGAAACAAATAAAACATCACTTCTAGAACAAGGCTTAGCCATCCAAAATAAAATGTATATAGCAGAAAAGAAAGCAAAAGTTAAAGAAAATAACTCGATAAATTACTATTTCTTTTTTAAAAAAAGAGTGCGCCATAGATAATATTAAATCATTAAATCAATAAAAAATTCCAAAAATATAAACTAAGAAAAAAATATGCATCGATAATTTAAGTATTAAGCAAATCAAAGTGAGATCTCCACATTCCCTACGGACCAATCAATTGATAGTCACTTGAGCTCAATGCTCTGGAATTTGTAGCTTACTTGGCTTTAATTCGACCAGATACTTCAAGCAGCAAGGATAAAAGGATATGCAAGCTTAAAACATTACAAGCAAGTGACAAACTAGAACAGTTTCAGAGAAGCTGTGATACGTGAATGGCACAAAGGAAACCTCGTGATTCAAAATTCAAAATTTCGTGAAAACCATTAGTCCAGCCATTATATAATATCTCAAGTATGATAAATTGTGGAAGAAGCTAACCGTGTGATCCTAAACTTTTTAAACGACAATAATAACTAACATAATAAGCATTTATAAAACACTAAGAAAAAAACATGAACAAATCAGTAAAAGAATACCCACTTTCCTGGAGATGAAACAAATGAGTAATTTTAGTGACATTCAGCTTAATTATGCAAATGTAAAGAGACGCTGATGCCGGAGCTAATATTTTTAGTTGTTTGAGAGGGGGTGCCATAGTTGTAATTAATTCTCCTCTTATTTTCTGTTCTACTTCTGTTGGTGTCTTTTGGAAGGGTGTTCTGGCTTATGTAAGGCAAACTTGTGTTTAGAAAAAGGCCGTGAAAGAGTTTGATAGGTTCTTGTAACCTTGTCCGTTTGCAGGTTTTGAATTGAAGGTTCTGTATCCCAGAACGGCGCCCTGGCTTTGTTCAGATATCTCTATTTTTCCGTCCATTAGAAAACTCTTGAATTGATTTTCACCTGTATATTCGTGACTCTGTTTGTTGTTTATCATCTTCAAGCACCTTGTGTTGTTTTTCTCTGTTTCTCGAGAAGTTGTTTTATTGTATTTAGGCATCAGGTTAGAGGGTTTGCAATATTCTGTTGATGGATACCTGCAATTATGTGTTTCGGTTTCAGGTGCCTAATAAAAATACCTCCAGGGCAGGAAAGCTAAAGTCGTGTTATAGTTATCAGTTGAACTAGTGTTATTAAGTAGTTTGGGTTAATCAGTAGCCCATAAACCTTGCCCTGTAAAAGATCTAATAGGTTGCTAATAATGAGAGCGAGCTTAGCTTAAATGAATCAATTATAATCGGTTGATGACTAGCTCATAAACTTATTTACCATTCAAAAGACTCAATGCGACCTCCAACATTGATAATCAAGGTGCTCAAAATTAAGATAAAAGGATAAGCAATAATTTAAACCAATAACATTTTATAAACATAAAAAAAAAAAAAAAATCTTCCTGAAAAATCACACATACTTATATAATATTATATA